>NW_004443980.1:6179258-6212880 GCF_000243295.1 Trichechus manatus latirostris
GTCTCCTTTAGGCCAGTAAATCTGGTCTTTTTTTTGTGAGTTAGAATTATGCTCTACATCTGTCTCCAGCTCTGTCCAGAGCCCTCTGTTGTGATCCTGGTCAGAGCAGTCAGTGGTGATAGCCGGGCACCATCTAGCTGTACTGGACTCAGTCCGGTGGAGGCCTTGGTAGCTGTGGACAATTAGTCTCTAGATATATTTTGAAAGAAGAACCAACAAGATTTGCTGATGTATTAGTTATTAGGTGTGAGAGGAGAGAAGCCAAGGATAAATCTTAAGTTTTTAAGTCTGAGCAACTAGAATAGAGCTGCCATTTACTGAGATGGGAAAGATTCTGAGAGGAGGGAGAATATAAGGAGCTCAGTTTTTGACTTAAAACTTTGAGATGTCTGTTAGATGTCCACATGGAGGTGCTGAGAAGGCAAAGGGATATACAAATCTGTAGCAGAGGGGAGAGATCTAGGTTGAGAATATAAATTTGGTAACCATCAGTACAGAGTAGTCTTTAAAGCCATGAGCCTAGAGGAGGAGATCACCAACTGAGTGGGTATAGACAGAAGAGAGACCAGATCTAACGACTCATCTCTGGGGGCGTTCCAACAAGGAGACTGGAGAGGAATTGCTGGAGAGGTAGGAGAAAACCCACATGAATGTGGTTTTCTAAATCCCAAGCAAAGGAAGAATTTCAAGAAAGAGAGGCTGATCAGCTATGTCAAATGCTGCTGACTGGTCAAGTAAGATAGAGTTTGAGAACTGACTTTTGGTCTTTGCAATGCGGGTGTCATTGGTGACTTCCATAGAGCCCTCTTGATAGAGTGCTGAGGGTAAAGCCTGGTTAGAGTGGGCTCAAGAGAGAATGACAGGAGAGAATGGGATGCAGTAAGTTTAAACCAGAGATTGGCAGATAATAAACACAGGCTTTGTGGGCCGCATTTGGTCCTGATGCTGCTGCTGCTTGCCTTTCTATCTTGTTCTTCTTTTTCCTTCTCTTTTATTCTTTCTTCACAACTCCTTAAAAACATAAAAACCATTTTTAGCTCATAGGCTGTACAGAAGTAGGCACAGGCTGAATTTGGCCCACGTGCCATAGTTTGCGGACCCCTGGTTTAAACAGACAAGGAGTTTTACTGTATAGGAAGCAGAGTGTAAGGGGAATATGGGGTGAAAAGTTTTTTTTCTTTCTTTCCTTTTTTGTTTTGAAGGTAGGAGAAAGCATTTTTACAAGCCAGAGGGATTTAACCAACAGAGAGGGGGAGATTTATAATACAGGAAAGACAAAATTGCTGGAATGAAGTCTTTGAATAGGTGAGGAGGATAGAATCTAGAACACAAGTGAATGGTAGGCTGGCAGCATGGACATTTAATTCTTGGTAATTAAAAAAAATTTTTTTGAAATGTTTTTGAGTTTTTTTTCTTCTTCTTTATCTGTTGCTTAGGGTGGATGTAGAACCAGTAACTTTGCTGGGATGGTTTTGATTCCCAAATTTTCTTTTTCATGAAACAGTTTGAATTCATTGTGAGCATAAATTGAAATACTTTTAATAAGTAACAAAATTAAAATGTGTTTTTCCTGTAATCTAAAGAATGTTGAATAGTTTATTGTCACTATCTTGAAATTAAGATCACTTTCTTTTTTTCCCTTCAAAGTGCTATGTATGGATGCTAAAATCAATTTTGATAGTAATTCAGCCTATCGCCAGAAGAAGATCTTTGACCTACAGGACTGGACCCAGGAAGATGAAAGGGACAAAGCTGCAACTGAAGCAAATCTCAACTACATTGGCCTAGATGGAAATATAGGCTGCCTGGGTATCATGTGGTTTTATAATCTGAGTTGGATTGGCTAAGCATAATTTATTTTCTCTGTGCTTGTTGCTTATACAAATCATTTTCCTCTCTTGATAGTAAATGGTGCTGGTTTGGCTATGGCCACGATGGATATAATAAAACTTCATGGAGGGACGCCAGCCAATTTTCTTGATGTTGGTGGTGGTGCCACAGTCCTTCAAGTAACAGAAGCATTTAAGCTTATCACTTCAGATAAAAAGGTAAGGGTAAGACTTAATGTTTTAGAATTTGAATAGTGGGAAGTAGCTTGATTAATTAGTAGATGTGGTCATTGTGCTAGTTGAACATTAAAATTCAAAACATCTCAATAGTTTGGAAAGAGAGGCTAAAATCAATGCAATAAAAGTTAACTAGAAGAAAAGATAAGGTTGTGCATTGTTATTCAGAAAACACAGTGAAAGAATATTAGACGGTATTATTGTTAGAGGCCATCAGGGCAGCTGACCCATGGCGAACCCATGCCAAATGGGGTTGGACTGTCGTGATCCATTGGGTTTTCATTGGCTGATTTTTGGGAAGTAGATGGCCAGGCCTTTCTTCCTAGTCTGTCTGAGTCTGAAAGCTTCACTGAAACCCGTTCAGCATTATAGTAGTACGTACACCTCCACTGACAGATGGGTGGTGTCTGCGCATGAGATACGTTGGCCAGGATTCAAACTGTGTCTCCCACATGGAAGGCAATAATTCTACCACTAAACCACCACTGCTATTAAATGATATTATAAATGGTAGTGATTTGGCATGGGAGCCATTCCTATGGAAAAAATTCCTGGAAGTATTATGAAAAACCCAACCTATTGTGATCAAGTCAGTTCTGATTCATAGCCACCTCATGCGTTACAGAGTAGAACTGCTCCATAGGGTTTTCTTGGCTCTAATCTTTACAGAAGCAGATTGTCAGGCCTTTCTTCTGCACTGCTGCTGGGTAGGTTAGAACTGCCAACCTTTAGGTTAGTAGCTGAGTGCAAACCAAATGAAGATGTTGGTAGGTGTTATGTCTTACTCATTGTTGCCTCTTTCAGTGGCTGGCATAATGCCCAGTACATACAATGGTTATTAATAAACATTTATTACTTAAGATGCTATAGGAGGCAAAGTAGAGGGATAGGTATTTTTGAATGAATGTGTTAAGTTTAGAGTGTGGTGACTATGTCTAGCAGAGGGTTGGCTGTAAAGATATTGTACTTACTCTAGCAATTGGACGTAGATTTGAGAATCCTAAGCATATTGAGAGAAGGTGAAGTCTTAGGAGTTGGTGAGATGACCCATGAGAGTGAGATGAGGAAACTAAGAATGGAGCCTGGCCCTCAGGATGGAGGGTTGAATGGAGAAGGCAGCCAGGGAGAGGGAGTGAGAGCAAACTGACAGACAGGAGAACATCAGGAGAGTGATGACATGGAAGGCCAGAGAGAAGAGATTTTAACAGTAAGGGGATGGACTACAACGTCAGTGCTGTCGGGGGGTTCAGGTGTAATCAGGAGTGAAATACAGATAATTGGGAACCTTATTAAGAGTAGTGTCCCTGGGTGGTGCAGTTAGTCTGCTCAACTGCTAACTGAAAGGTTGGAAGTTTGAGTCCATCCAGAGGCACCTCGGAAGAAAGTCCTGGTTATCTGCTTCTGAAAATCAGCCATTGAAAACTCCACTCACGTGTTCTACTCTGACACATGGGGTCACCATGATTAACTAGGAGGGGAGGTTAGCTTTGGAGAGGCAGTCTCTTCTTCCTTGAGATATTATTGGATAAATATGTTTAGAAGTGGAAAGGAAGATTGGTGGAGATCCTGCCTTATATTTCTTTTTTTGGTGAAATGTGAGGCCTGATCATGTGCTGAAAGTTATAGAGCTTGAAGTGAGATAGGAGGCTTAAGAAGAGAGTTAAAAGTATGAGGCAGACTGCTAAGAAAAAGATTGCTGATGAAACGTTGCATTGTACCGCTCTGCAGGTTGTGCTAGTATTTTAGTTTTTTTTTCCCTTTTCCTTGAAGTTAGAATGGATAAAATAATTGGCTGGGATCATCCAAAGATGCTTTATTTGAACTGGGATAGCAGAGGGATGGATGTGAGAGAATTGAGCATGCAGGTGACAGTGTCATTGCATTGCTCAGCCATAGGCTCCAGGCTTTATAATGAAGAAAGTCAGATCAGTTGGGAGCTGATAGACTGGGAAGATTAGAAAGGGGTTGAGGAACTAGAAACTTTAAGAAGAAAAGATTGAGTTTGGTGGAGTTCGGGGTGGAAGGAGTTAAAGGTGAAAGGAGAAGAGGTTGAGCAGAGAGTGGGATTTGCACTTCTGATATTCTAGGAACATTCATTCTGGGCAAGTCGAATGTTTGTCCCTGGAAGTCATTAGTTGAAATGGACTGGAGGAAAAAGTAGCATGGTAGAGATCCATGACCTTTAAAGCTAAATTGTTAGGTGACATTTTGTGGTGAATATGGAAGCCATCCAGAATGAAGTTGGAAGGAAGGAGCAAGGGAGGGAAAGAGATAAGAGAGTCAGGTGCCAAAGTCCACTGGAATTCTAACCCAGTGTGAGCTCTAGATCCCCAGTAGTAGTAAATATAAGGAATGAGTGGTATAGCTCAGTGTGTCTCAACCTTTTTCATGTCATGACATTCATGGAAGATATTTGAATAGGGCATTGGAGGTAGATGGAGAAAGTTGTTTGTTGTCAGAGTCCAGGGGTGCCAGCGGTCTCAGAACCTTCCTAGCTTCCCTAAGGGTTGAGGGAAGCAATAGCTTGGTGTATCTGTGACTCATTTGTATCTTACTGGTTGAGAAGCTCTGGTGTAGCTGAAGGAACTAAGTCTCTTTAAAAAAATGATTTTTTTTTTTTTTTTTTTTTTATGGAAAGGATAGAAAACAGTGATTCAGAATTATCAGTGTGATGGTAAAAAAATGCTCACCCAAATAGGCCCTTAGGTTTGGATTGAAGTGTAGCCAGCAGTGGGCATATAGAAGAAGCTGAGTGATTTAGAGGGACTGCTTTGTGTGAAAAGTTGGTTGTGTTGATGGGGATAAATGAAGAGAGAACAGATAATGAACACTAAATTGGAGATACTGTGTGTGACATTTTCTTATAACATGATCTAAGTTAGAGCCATGTTGGTGAATAGCTATGTTTAATAGGAAACAAGTGAATGGAATTGAGGAGGTCTTGTTGATATGGGTAAACAGAGGAGAGAATGTGAGCCAGGTGGTGGAATTACCCAAGAAAGTAGAGATAAGTTCTGGTGGATGGTGGACTACACAAACATCAATGGTGGGAGCTAGAGAGGGTTCAGCAGTTTGGTCTGAAAATGTTTCTGTGGAATTAATTTTTATCGTAAGGCACAGATACTAGTATTTTCTTGGGAAGGAAAGACGAATACTCATTCCTTTTAAACTTTAATCTACCAAAAACTCTTTATTCCCAGGTACAGGCTATTCTGGTCAACATTTTTGGAGGAATCATGCGGTGTGATGTTATTGCACAGGGTATAGTCATGGCAGTCAAGGATTTGGAAATTAAAATACCTATTGTGGTACGGTTACAAGGTGAGTGTAGAAGGTAGCTTACAATTGCTTAAAAGTTTATAATTCCAAAGAATTCAGTTCATTTAAAATACAGTTTTCAAACAGCTGTGTCATATATGTTTCTTTTTGAAGCTGTATTTTTTTCATGAAAGTATTATAAATGGGAAAAAATTAAAAATGATGGGGTTTTTAACATTTTCTGACATTGGGGAAAAATGTTATAGTTTTGCTTACGATAATTTGATACATCCTTTATTTGTAGTGGTTTGTCTCAAATTCTGACTTGTCTGAGTTACCAGGGATATTATATGACAATATATTTTATGAGGTAACTCAGGGCTTTTACAGTATTTTCGTTGGTTTAGAAGCATTTCTATTAAGTGATGAAAGTACTCCTAGGTTGAAATTTCATACTTAGAGTATGTTGTGGTAAACAGTTTAAATGATTTTGTGTATATTGTTCAAACACCTTTATATTGCATAAATCATTTTCAGGTACACGAGTTGATGATGCTAAGGCACTAATAACAGACAGTGGACTGAAAATTCTTGCTTGTGATGATTTGGATGAAGCTGCTAAAATGGTAAGCAGGTTATGTTTATCAAAGAACAAATTTGCAAAGTGTATAAAGGATTTATAAACACTTAGATTCTCAAGTGAACCAGCTGATATTGCTAATAATTAGTGCTTCAGCTGAATATTATGAATATAATGAACCCCCTATGCCTGTCACCCATCTTAAATAATGATCAACTCTTGCCTAGTCATGTTCCATTTGTATTCTTAGTGACTTATTCCTTTGCCTCTGATTATTTTGAAGCAGATCTCAGACATTGTATCATTTTATACATGTCATCGTATTTCTATAAAATATAAAAGATACTGATAATTATATAAAAGAATTACTGTTTTAGGTGGAATAATGCTTATGTTTTATTAAGAGAATTGAGTCAGTGTTGAAATTTCCCTGATACTTTCAAATATTTTTTGTCTAGGTTGTTTGCTAGAATTAAGATCAGAATAAGTTTGTACATTTCATTTGGTTATTATGTCTCTTAATCTTTAGTTCCCCATTGCTTTTTATTTTTTCTGCAGTTTGTTGGAAAAAGAACCAAGGTGATGATCCTGTGTATAACATTATATATAATGTCAGATTGTTTCTCTTTTTGTGGTATTAGTAATGATTGACAAACATAGCTTAGGTCCATTATTTCATTTATGGTTGCAAAGTGGTTGATATTCTTTTATTTTTTAATTGTACTTTAGATGAAGGTTTACAGAACCAATAGTTTCTCATTAAACAGTTAGTACACATATTGTTTTAAGACATTGGTTAACAACCCCACAACATGTCAACACTCTCCCTTCTCGACCTTGGATTCCCTATTACCAGCTTTCGTGTCCCCTCCTGCCTTCTAGTCCTTGTCCGTGGGCTGTTGTGCCCCATTAGTCTCATTTTGTTTTATGGGCCTGTCTAATCTTTGGCTGAAGAGTGAACCTCAGGAGTGACTTCATCACTGAGCTAAAAGGGTGTCCGGCAAAGTGATTGATATTTTAATTCTCTCATTCTTCACTTATTATATGGAATATTTCTAAAAAGTACAAGTTCCTATATCAACTATTGGCTACCATGAATAACATTTTGCATAGGAAAAGCAACATAATGAGTTGCTTGTTTATCTTTATTTTCCGTTTTCAAAATAATGAGTTTGTTCTCCTGTATCCTGCAAAGCTGACCAAAACTTCTTTGTTTTCAGGTGTGTATGTGTGTGTGCGTGTGTGCGTGCACAAGCATACATGCTTTTCTGAACTCATGGATTCAAATATATTTAATGTGGTTCAATTAATTTCAGTCATTGTTGCTCAAATTGTCCCAACTTTGGTCAGTGGGAACCTCTTCCAGTTGACTCCTGAGTCCTTCTGACATGTCCTCTGGTATGCTTTCTGGTAGGATGAGATGTTTCAGGCTTGTCTTTACATTTCTTGGCCCAGACCTGGAATCAGCCAGTGGTATTTAGAGACCACAATTTGGGCTCTAAGGGTACTCATGTCTACTGAGTTGCTCATTGTTTCTAGGCTTTTTTAGTGGAAAATCTAGAAAACTATGTATGTACTTTTTTTAAGAGATAAATACACGAGTTCATACTGACATTTCCAATGCAAATCCAGGAGTACAGTTTTTTCTTATATTTGTTTCCGTTTCTCTCATGCCACACTGACATATCTATACATTTGCTTTGTCTCTCAGTATATAGACAGAACGATTTTACAGTAATAACCAACAATATGATTTCTGAAAACAGCTTAATATTTGTATGTGCAGTTCTTTCTGTCTTTAGGATATTTGCCACAATTTACTGGATTTTAAAGTCCATGTGAAATAATTCTCTGTGTGTTCTGCCCCAGATTGATACATAGTTTTCATTAGCCTTTTTTTTTTTTTAATTTTAAGGGATTGCTTTATTTAAAAAAAAAAAAACCTATTTCTGGTATATATTATATAATGTTTATGTAGTTTCAAAACTATGAAACAAGGTATATTCAGAGACTCTAGCTTTTATACCTATTTCTGTTTCCTCTTTCCCCATAGATAACTAGTTTTTTTTTAAAAGAAGTTTTGGTTTATCCTTCCACTTTTTTTTCTTTTTTTTTAACATAAGCAAATAGTATGTGTGTGTGTGTATCTATCCCTCTTCCTTTCCCTTGTTAGATGAATGGTAGCATATACTTTACCAAGTAGCTTCTTTTACTGAACAATATATCCTGATGCACACTTCATAGTAGATATAGAGATGTTTCTGAATGAGAACTTTTGATTGTCTTCCACCTAAGTTTCTAGACTTATACTGGAATACTCTTTGAGTCTATATTGTTTAATCAGTAATAGGCTCTTGAGATTTGCTGGATTAATGTGATGTCACTTCACAAGAATAATAAAGTTCCTATATCCTTCTTTGGGAAAGTACCTACTAACAAATAAAATTCAGCTACATTTTAGAGACAGGAATTTAAACTCAATCGTAAGTTTAAATTAAAGACTTCTGAGCAGGGGAATGGCAGGGAGAAAGTGCTTCAGAAAACTGTTTTTGTTTTATTTTTTTGAGGTATGGGATAAATTGGAGAAGGGAAAAGAGTGTTGGATAGTATGAGTCCATTTTAGTGCAATAATTAGATAGGAGGTGAGGAGAAGGTAATGAAATGGTTATAGCTCCTCTCTGAAAATATCCTCATTTGTGGCGAAGGCCTAAGTTAAGAAAAATTTGGTGGGCATGGAAAAGAAGGAGATCCGTAGGACCTTGATCACGAGAGATAAAAATGAACAGTTAAAGTGACTGTAGTGTTTTTCTGCTGACTGGGAGATTATGGAAGTAATGACAATAATACTAATAAATGTAATGATATTAGCAACTGCTGCTATTTATTGAGTATTTACAGCTAAGCATTTTTCTTCAAGTATTACCTCATTTATTTATTTAATTTTTTATTGTGCTTTAGGTGAAAATTTACAGAGCAAATTAGTTTCCCATTCTATAGTTTGTAAATAAAGTGTTCCATGACGTTGATTGCACTTCCTGCAATGTGTCAGCACTCTCCACGTTTCTGCCCTGGGTTCCTCATTTCCTTTCATTTGGATTTTCTACCCCTTCATGCTTTTGGGCAAATGTTGTCCTTTTGATCTCATATAATTGATTGTTCTAAGGAACACGTTCCTCTTGTGTGTTATTGTTTATTTTATGGGCCTGTCTATTGTTTTGCTGAAAGACGGTCTCCGGTAAAGTCTTCAGTTCCAGGTTAGGACTGTAGTCGCAGCGGTTCCTCCAGTCTGTCAGACCAGTAAGTCTGGTCGTTTTGTGAATTTGATTTTTTGTTCTACGTTTTTTTCCTGCTCTGTCTGGGATGCTGTGTTGTGATCCCAGCCTGAGTGGTTGGTAGTGGTAGCCGGGTGTCATCTAGTTCTTCTGGGCTTATGCTGGTGGAGGCTGTGGTTCATGTGGTCCATTAGTCCTTTGGACTGAGTGCTCCCTTGAGTCTTTTATTTTCTTCACTCTCCTTTGCTCCAGATGGGAATAGAGCAATAGTCATATCTTAGATGGTTGCTTGCAAGCTTTTAAGACCCAGACGCTACTCACCAAAGTAGGATGCAGAACATTGTCTTTATGAACTACGTTGTGCCAATTGACATAGATGTCCCCTGAGTCTATGGTCCTTCTCCTTTAAGCCTTGGAACTTTATCCTGCAGGGTTTTTGGTTATATCTAAGAAGTTTCCATGACTCTGCCTCTTGTGTGCTCTGTTGTCCATATTAATGTACATGCAGCACCTACAATTATGTATGTAGAAATATCCACAGCCAGACTTATATCTGCAGGTGAGTGTGCTCCCTTACACCCACCCACACCTCTTTAGTATATCTATCTACTTGTGTATCCATTCGTAAGTTATTGCTTGTTAATTCTGTTATTGCAGGATTGTCTATGTTATAGTAATTACCATAGTTGCCCTTTATTCTTGCATGCCTCTCGGTGTCTTCCTTTGCCTTGGTTATGTTGTGCTAACTTCCCCGATAGTGCGTATTGCCTTTCTCTTCACCAATATTAACACGTGTATTCTATCTACTTAGTAATTTTCTCTCCCTCCCCATCCTATCCCTGGTAACCATCAAAGAATGTTTTTTTCTTCTGTGTGTAAATCTTTTCTTGTTTTTTTATAATAGTGCTCTCATAACAATATTTGTCCTTTTGTGATTGACTTATTTCACTCAGCATAATGTCCTCCAAATTCATCCATGTTGTGAGATATTTTGCAGATTAGTCGTTATCGTGTAGTATTCCATTGTGTGTAGGTACCATAGTTTATCCATCCATTGATGAGCACTTAAGTTGTTTCCATCTTTTTGCTATTGTGAATAATGCTGCAACAAACATGGGTGAGCATATGTCTATTCATGTCACAGCTCTTATTTCTTTAGGGTATCTACCAGGAGTGGGATTGCTGGATCATTAAAAAAAAAAAACCATTGCTGTGGAGTTTATTCTGACTCATAGCGACCCTATAGGACCGAGTTTGAACCGCCCTATAGAGTTTCCAAGGAGCAGCTGGTGGATTTGAACTGCTGACCTTTTGGTTAACAGCCACAGCACTTAACGACTCTGCCATGTTTATCAGAAATGAGTGTTAGGACCTTTTCAAATACCTTTTCTGCTTCGACTGATATGATCATACGATTCTTTTCTTTTGTTTTATATATGTGGTTGATTATGTTGATTGATTTTCTAATGTTGAACCATCCTTGCATACCTGGTATGAATCCCACCTGGTCATGATATATTATTTTTTTGATATGCTGTCGAAATCTATTGGCTAGAATTTTGTCGATAATTTTTTCATCTATATTCATGAGGCATATTGGTCTGTAATTTTATTGTGTGTCTTTGCCTGGTTTTGGTATCAGGGTCATTCTGGCTTCATAGAATGAATTTGGGAGTATTCCTTCCTTTTCTAAGCTCTGAAATAGTTTGAGTAGTATTGGTGTGAGCTCTTCTCTAAATGTTTGATAGAATTCTCCACTGAAGCTGGCTGGGCCAGCACTTTTTGTTGGGAGTTTTTTGTTTTTGTTTTTTTTTTACCTCTTACGTCTTCTTTTGTTATAGATCTGTTCAGTTTTTCTACCTCAGTTTGTGTTAGTTTAGGTAGGTAGTGTGTTTTTAGAAATTTGTCCATTTCTTCTAGGTTCTCAAATATGTTGAAGTATAATTTTTTATAGAATTCTGTTATGATCCTTTTTATTTCAGTTCATTCGGTTGTAATGTCCCCCATCTCATTTCTTATTTGGGTTATTTGCTTTTTTTTCTGCTTTTCTTTTGTTAATTTGGCTATTGGTTTGTCAATTTTATCAATCCTTTCAAAGAACCAACTTCTGGTCTTATTGATTCTTTCTCTTGTTTTTCTGTTTCATTTATTTCCACTCTAATCTTTATTTCCTTTCTTCTGGTACCCATGGACTTCTTTTGCTGTTCTCTTTCTGTTTTTTTGAGTTCTGGGCTAACGTTTTGATTTTGGCCTTTCTTTTTTGGTGTGTACATTTATTTCTATAAATTGACCTCTGAGCACTGTTTTTGGAATGTTGTGTTTTCATTCTAGTTTGATTCTAGGAATTTTCTGATTCCATCTTTGATTTCTTCTATTACCCAGTGTTTTTTAAGCAAGGCATTATTCAGTTTCCATGTATTTGATTTTTTTCCCTTTCTCTTCCTGTTATTGATTTCAACTTTATAGTGTTGTGATCAGAGAAAATGCTTTGTATTATTTCGATGTTTTGGATTTTTTTGAGGCTTGGTTTATGGCCTAAACTGTAGTCTGTTCTGGAGAATGATCCATGTGCGTTGGAAAGGAATGTATACTTTGCTGCTGTTTGGTGGAGTGGTCTGTATGTGTCTGTGAGATCAAGTTGGTTAATTGTGACATTTAGATCTTCTGTATCTTTGTTGAGTTTCTTTATAGCTTTATGTCCTTCACTGAAAGTGATGTGTTGAAGCCTCCTACTGTTATTGTGAAACTGTTTATTTCCCTTTTCAATGCTGGTTTAGTTCATTTCATGTATTTTGGAGCCCTGTCATTGGGTGCATATGTATTTATTATGATTATGTCCTCTTGGTGGATTGACCCTTTAATCATTGTGTAGTGTCCTTCCTTATCATTTGTGTTGGATTTTGTCTTAAAGCCTATTCTATGAGAGATTAATATTGACATTCTTTTTCTTTTTTGGTTATTTTTTGCTTCATATGTTGTTTTCACCCTTTTTTAGTTTATGTCTTTGTTGTAAGCTGTGTCTCTTGTAGACAGGACATTGATGGGTCGTGTTTTTTAAATCCGTTCTTCTACTCTCTGTCTCTTTACTGGTGCATTTAAGCCATTTACATTCAATGTGATTATCAATAGGTATGAATTTACTGTTGACATTTTGTTGTGCTTTTTTGTGATGTTGATGGACTCCTTGTTCCACTTGATTTTCTGTGCTGAGTTCCTTTTGTTTGTGGATTTTCTTTTCATTTCTTTCATTGTTCTTGATTTTGTGTTTACGCATCTTTATGTTTTTCTTCTTTTTTATTTTGATGAGTAGGTTTGTTAACTTTCTTTGTTCTTACCTTGAAATTTACCTTTATCTTCCTAAGCTTAAAGCAGTCTTTTATTTCTTGATATTGCCTTGACTTCCTCTCCATATGAAAGTTCTCTAACTACTCCATTTACTCCCCCTTTTTGTTTTGACATTGTTGTCATTTATAGATTGACATCTCTGGTTCCCGGTTGTCAGTCTTTTAGCTTTGTTTTATTTTTGGGAGTTCTTATTTGGGTTGGTATCTGGCTGATGATGTCCTGTGTCCTAATCACAGATTGTCTGATTTTATTGCTTCTCTGTCCAAAGGAGTCCCTTTAATATTTCTTTTAAGGTTGGTCTGGTTTTTACAAATTTCCTTAACTTCTGTTTATCTGGAAATGTCCTAATTTTGCCATTGTATTTGAGAGACAGTTTTGCTGGATATATACTTCTTGGCTGACAGTTTTTTTCTTTCATGGTTTTATATATGTCATCCCATTGCTTTCTTGCCTGCATTGTTTCTGCGAAGTAATCAGAACTTAGCCTTATTGGTTCCCTTTGTAGGTGACTTCGTTTTTCCTGAGCTGCTTTCAGGATTCTTTCTTGTCTTTGATTTTGGCCAGTTATGTCTTGGTGACTTCCTTTTGGAGTCTGTCCCGTATGGTGTTCATTCAGCTTTTTGGATGGATTTCTTCCCATCTAGGAGTCAGAATTGACTCGATGGCAATGGGTTCATAATATTAGGGACGTTTTCTGCTAGCAAATGTTCAACAGTTCTGTCTGTGTTTTTTTTTTTTTTTTTTTTCTCCCCCTGTTCTGGAATTCTGATTATGCATAAATTTTTCCTCTTGATATTGTTCCACATAATTCTTGGGCTTTATTTTTCTTCATCTTTTTTCTAATTTTTCCTCAAACAAATTGGTGTCAAGGGATTTGTCCTCTATTTCACAGATTCTGTATTCCATTGATTCCATTCTGCTCCTATGTCTTACTGAGTTGTCTATTTGTGATGTATTATTGTTAATCTTTTGGATTTATAGTTGCTGTTTTTGTATGGTTTCTAATTGTCTTTATTTTGTCACTTCATTCTTGTGTTGTTTTCCTGAATTCTGTTAATAATTTGTGTTTTCCATGGTTTTGTCTGTGTTTTCCTTGATCCCTTTCTGATATCTTGGAGAATCCTATGTATTTACTCTTTTGAATTCCTTATGAGGTAGTTTCATTACTGTTTCTTCCTTCGGAAGGTTTTCTGGTTCTTTATTTTGGTCATTTGCTGGAGCCATCTTGTCCCTGCTTCTTTATGTGATTTGATAACTGTCTTTTGTCTCCGAGGCATTAAAGTGTTAGTATATTTACTTATTTATTGTATGTTTGTCTGCTGCATCCTGATTTTTTGTTTTGTTTTGGTATATCCAAGTAGACAGTGCGTGTGTGCTACTCTGGCCGCTAGTCTGGCCAGACTGGAGCTCACACCACCAGTCTCAGGTGGTGGGGCAGCAGTAGGGTATGTGAGCACAGTCTGTTTGCTGGTGTTGTGGGGCAGCTGAGGATGTAGCTGGCGTTGCTGGTGAGGTGATGTGTCTGTCCGGCTGGTCACTTGGTCGAGGGTACAGGGAGTATTCTCACTGGTTGCTGGTTTGGGTGCTGGGTGGTTGGGGAGGGTGTCTGGGTGGTTGGTCAGCAAGTGGGTGGTACGGAAACTGTTACTGATGGTCCCAGGCGAGCAGGGCGGCACGGGGGTGGTTGGAGCGGGCACAAGCCTCTGGTTGTGGGGCGGTGCAGGGAGGGGTGAGGCAGGAAGGATGTTGCCAGTCCACAGGTGCCTGCTAGGAGGGCGTGCCTCTGTCCACTAGAGCACAACACGGGGGAGGGTGTGCCGTTCGCCCTTGGGCCCCTGGCACAGGCGGCTGGAGGGAGTAGGAGGTGTCGCTGGTCTGTAGGCCCCCTGCACAGGTGGCTGAGTGTAGGAGCAGGCGCCTCTGTTCTGCAGGCTCCTGCCTCAGTGGCTGAGAGGAGCATTGGTGCTGCCGGTCATAGTACCTTCAGTGTGGATGGCTGGGTGTAGGAGCAGGCGCTGCCAGTCCTCGGGCCCCTGGCGCAGTTGGCTGGGTGGAAGAGGGGGGTGCAGCTGGTACCTGGGGCGCTGGCAGCCAGGCAGAGAAGTGGGTGCTGCTGGACTGCAGGTCCTAGCCTGGGGGGCTGGGCTTAGGTGTAGGCTTCACCGGACCACAGACTCCTGGCATGGGTGGGTAGGCAGAAGAGGGGTCACTGCCTGTACACCGGCTCCCAGCTTAGGTGGCTGAGGGGAGAAGCAGGCGCCTCCAGATCACAGGCTTCCAGTGTGGCTGAGTGGGTGGAAGAGGGTACGCCACCAGTTAATGGGCCCCTGGCATGGGTGGCTAGGTGGAGAAGTGGGCACTGCCATTCCACAGACCCCTGGCACTGGTGGCAGAGCGGACTGCAGTCACATACGGGGGTGGTGAGGGAATGTCGCAGGTCCACAGGTCTCCAGCATGGGAGTCTTGGAGGGCACTGTGGGTGAGTGCTCTTAACCTCCACAGCGTGGGAAGCCCTCCTGTCTGTCTCAGGACATGGGTGCAGGGTCTTTCCTGCTTGGCTGCGCCAGGTGATGGGGGCTTTGGTTACGAATGTCACTTTCTTTGTTTCAGTATGGCCGCACTGTGCGGGTTTGGCTGGTAGGCGCCAATGCTGTAATTCTCCTTGTCTGTTGCTTTTGTATAGTCTCTCCTTCCATTTGGCACTTAATCCGATTCTTCAGCCTTGCCTTTGATGTTCAGGGTTCCAAAGTTGTCATCTATATCCGATTCAGTTGTTTTCTCGGGTCTTTGTTGTAAGAGGGACGTTATGAGGCATCTGACTACACTGCTGTCTTGAACCACCACCTCTGACTGAACAGATGTAACAGCCTGAGGATGGCTGTGTCCCCCTGCCTAACGGTGATGTTGTCAGTGCCCAGGTTAAACTCCACGCTCAGTATTACCTCATTTGATATGAGTATAGAATATAGTTCTCATTTTATAGATGAAACTGAGGCTAGGTAAGTTAGCTTATTCAAGATCACATGTTATAAGCATCAGGCTAGGATTTGAATCCAAGGTGCTTAACCCCAAAGCCTTCTCTTAACTACTGTATTGGGGGAGGAGAGAAGCTGAATTTATTGTTTTGTTTTAGATATGTCTAATTTGTATATTTTATATGGTATCAGGTGGATAGTCTCAGACAGGTTATAGAGAGGGCATTAAAATTCAGGATGACAGTTGTTAACTTACAAAGTAAAATACTACATTCCTAGACCCAAACTTATATTTGGACTGTGCTTTGCATTCTGGGATAGCCAACAAAATAGGCTCACTGTTTCTGTCTTTAAGATAAATAAAATTTAAGTAGAAAGAAAGAGAGGGGAAGAGAGAGGGAGGGGAGGAGGGAGAGATAGGAGTCCCTGGGTGGTGCAAACAGTTAAGCTCTTGACTACTAGCCGAAAGGTTGGCTGTTCAAACCCACCCATGGGTGCTCGGAAGACAGCCTGGTGATCTACTCCAAAAGATCACAGCCATTGAAAACTGTGGAGCAGTTTTACTCTGCACACATTGGGTTGCCACGAGTCACTGGAAGGCACCTAACAGCAATATATATACGTATGTTTGTGTATGTCCATCTGTCGTGTCCATGTACATCTATAGCATAAAGCATTGGATTGAAGTACAGGTTATGAAGAGTGTCACATCTGACTGTCCTTAGTGTTGCATTTGCTTGTAAGAACGTGATGTAGTTTACAACAATGCCACAATAGCCCAGATGTTTTAAATGAAAAAAGACTGAATGTGCATTAATTTTCCCAATTGTTCCGATTTTGCATTCTGGTGAAAATAGAGACGAAAGTGCTTTGTTTTTTCCTTGCAGGTTGTGAAGCTCTCTGAAATAGTGACCTTAGCCAAGCAAGCTCAGGTGGATGTGAAATTTCAGCTGCCCCTCTGATCTGACAGCCCAGTGGATGGCTGCAGGTGTTAAATGTGCCATACGCATTGAAAATACTGTGTTCTGTATTATTGTTCCTTTTCTTTTTAGTGTGTGGAGGTTGTAATTGCCATCCAGGCATACAGACTTTTAAAAGCATTTTGTCTGCATTTAATTCCACTGTTCAGAATGAGCTGTTTGTATAAAGAATGTACGATGCAGTTATATAGTTTCTTTTGTTGCAACCTTCTTTTCTGCTTCTCCTACAGAATGTTGCTTGAGATATGCCTGTGTATTAATATTGGATGCAAAGTTCTTCATTGATAAGAGTCCTATGAATAAAATAAGATATGAAGATAAAGCTTTATTCTTTAGTCTTAGAAACATATCTAATAACTAGCCTCTTTAGTAGAGTACTGTATTAAAAGTGTTTTATATACAGAGTTGTTATCTTCATCACCAAATACAACAAGCTAATTATATCAGTCACTATTTATAAAGTTTTCAAACACTCCCCAGAATATTCTTTTATGTATTTCAGTGAAGTAACTTGTTAATTATTTGAACATTGTTTTAATCACTACAAAACATTGATAACTGCAAGTCTTCATGATTCTGTGGTATTATTAAGAAGCACCTGTAGGTTTGTATCAAATAAAGGCATATTTACTAAGGACTTGGCAGACAAAATTAAGAATGTCAATTTATGTTAATAAAAATCTCCCAAATGTGATTTGGATTAATGTGGTTTTTTTTTTCTTTCCTTTGAAGTAAGCATAACAGAAGTGGATGTGTTCATCATTGTAGTGAACAGCTCTGAAGAGCTGACTGTGTACTTGGGTATGACCAGTATGTATTATAAAGCTGCCTACAGTTATTTCACTGGCATTCTGCTGTTTGTGTATCCCATCAGGTACATTCTCTAAAGAAAACAAACACCTTGTCCTTCGTGTGATACCATAGAAGGTAATATCGCCCAAGCAGTGGGGTATTTAGTCTTCCTGGTGAATTAAAAAACTTCTACCTATTTTGATGTTCTTAAGTGTGATCAGAGTATATACTATGAGAGGCAGCATAGCATAGTGATTGTGAGATAGACCACCTGGTTTGAATCTTGTCTTCACCATTTTCTAGACACGTGAGTTTGGGCAAGTTCCTTAATCTCAGTGTACCTGAGTTTCCTTAGCTCGTTTCTTATCCTTATTAGAATTATTTAGTTATCTATTTTCCTGTCTGAGGGAGACTTATATATAGAGAATATATAAAACATATATTCAGTCCAACTAAGTGTGTGTGTGTATATATATGTGTGTGTATATATATATATATAACATCTCTGTGTTTTATCTTACCTTGTCTTATGTATCTTCCCTGTCCATACATTAAAAGACCAAATCAGAGATATAAACCATTTAAAATTATGATACAGTTATAATTAAAAGTCCTAGCTTTTAACTTTTAATTAAAAAAAATTTTTTTAAATTCTTTCCAAAGGATGCCAGGCAATGATTAGTTAAGGGAAGGCTGGGATTTGTATTATTAATTGAGATCTAGTCAGGAATTGGAAATCCTGGTGGCATAGTGATTAAGTGGTATGGCTGCTAACCAAAAGGTCGGCAGTTCGAATCTACCAGACACTCCTTGGAAACTCTATGGGGCAGTTCTACTCTGTCCTGTAGGGTAGCCATGAGTCGGAATCGACTCGATGGCAGTGGGTTTTGGTTTAGTCAGGAATTAGGAGTCCCTGGGTGACACAAATGGTTAAGTGCTTGGCTACTGACTGAAAGGTTGGCCGTTCAAATCCACCCAGAAGCACCTTGGAAGAAAGGCCTAGTGATCTACTTCGAAAAGGTCATGGCCATTGAAAACCCTAGGGAGCAGAGTCCTACTGTGAGACATACAGGGTCACCATAAGTTGGAATAGACTAAATAGCAACTGTTTGTTTTTTTTAAGTCAGGAATTAAAAACAATACTTGATATTTCAGAGAGAACAGAACACAAGCAATTGATAATACTGATTTAGATATCTATTGTATAACAAATTACCCCAAAACTTAACGAGTTTTAAACAACATTTATCTCAGTTTCTGTGGGTTAGGAATTTGGGCGCAGTTTAGCTGGGTGGTTCTGGCTTGATGGGGCTGGATGGCTCACTCACATGCCTGTTGGCAAAAGGCCTCAGTTCCTTACCATGTGGCCTCTCCAGAGGCTGCTTGAGTGTCCTTGTGACATGGCAGCGGGCTTCCCCCTGAGCAAGGGATCCATGGGAGCAAGGAGGAAACCACATTGTGTTTCGTGTCCTAATTGCCCGTATTTATCACACTGTCAACCTCTGCCACACTGTTCATTAGAAATGAGTCTCTGTGTCTAGCCCACATGTGGAGGGAAATTAGGCTCCACCTCTTGAACGGAGAGGTACCAAAACATTTGAGGATGTAATTGAAAACCACCACAACTCATGATGGGAGGCTGAAAGAGCAAACGATGCTATGTTAACTCAGAGACTGGCAGCTGGTGGGACTGAGGTAGGAACCAGAACCTAGGAGCTTAGAAGTCCTCTGATGCTTGGACCACTGAGAGGAGGAGTGCCTTGGCTGCTGGTGTCCAAACCCTGCGGGATCAGGGAAAACAACAAGAATATAGGGCAAGGGGAGTCCAGGAAAGAATACTTCATGGATAGAGTGACTGATAGTATCATATACTGCTAAGAAGTTAAGTAAGGACTAAAATGTATCCGCTGGAATTGAACTGATACAACTAATGTTGGCAGGAATGATGACAGTGAAATGATGGGAGAGGAAGTCAGATTATTATGGAGAATGGAGTTGCTGGTAGATGCTTACACACCTCATCCTCCATGTATACACACTCTTAAATAGTTTTTATGCATGGCTGATAGTTCCTTCCCTACACCCCTACCGGGTTCATATAAAAAAAGCCTGCTTTAACATTTGAATTCTCTAAATTGAGTAGATCCATGTAGACTACTCCAATTTCTACATAGAATATAACCAGCTGTGACTATTACATCATATTTACAGTTGCAGAGCCCAAGACACTAAGACTACTTGTTACTGGCACTTTGTAGCAGACAAATTTTTAAAAATCTACACGTTAAGGGAGAAACCAAACAAAAACCAAAAACAAAGGAAAAAACAACCTTCAACCCCAGAAGGACATTGAAGATGTTAGTATTTTGTTTCTGTCTGAGGAAGCATTCTATTTAAAGCAGTTTTAAAATGTTAGCTGACAGTGGGTTAAGTGTGGAGGGCTGTAACTAAAATACTCTTTTGTCCCATTGAAACGTAAAGGGGTGAGAAAAGTCCTGTAGTAAAATCAATTTTCAGATTTATGTGATTTAACATGTAGTAATAAAAAACAAATAAGATTTAGAGGTTTGCAATGTGTTCTAGACTGAGTTCTCTAGAGAAGCAAAACCAGTAAAGCATATATATAGAGAGAGAGATTTATATCAAGGAAATGGCTCACGCGGTTGTAGAGGCTGGAATGTCAGGATGGAGGTTTCTCCCGATTCATGTAGCCGCAGGGGCTGGCGAACTCAAGATTGGCAGGTCAGAGAGCAGGGCTTTTGCTCACAGACTGCGAAGATCGTTGAATCCCAAGATTGGCAGGCAAGACTGCAGGTAAGCTGCTAGCTCAAGTTCCAAGAACTGGAGGTCAGATGAACAGGAGCCAGCTGCAGGATCCAGTACGAGCGAAAAGCCCCCAAGCCTTGCCAGGGTGTCCACTTATATTCAATGCAGGCTACATGCCAAGGGAAACTCCCTTTCAACTGGTTGGCTAGTCACAGCAGATCCCATCATGGGGGCGATCACATATCAAATCTCAACAGGGAAGTGATCACAATGTTATACAACTGCCAAACCACTGAGAATCATGGCCCAGCCAAGTTGACACATAATCTTAACCATCACACAATGTAAAATGAGGAGTCCCTGGGTGGCACAAATGGTTGAGGCCTCGACAACTAGCAAAAAGGTTGGTAGTTTGAACCCACCCGGAGGAGCCTCAGAAGACACCTGGCGATCTTCTGAAAGGTCACAGCCTTAAAAACCCTACGGAGCAGTTCTACTCTGTCTCCATGAGTCAAAATTGGTTCAATAGCAAACTAACAATGATGTGAAATGAAGAAAGGTAAAAGGTTGGTAAATCCATTTTTGTTTGAAGTTTGATTGAAAATAAAGGGATAATAATTTAAAAGTTGCTGTCTAAAGTGACAGCTTGAAGATGAGAAAGCTGGGACATGAAGGAGTGTCAGTGATGGTACAGAAGAGAGTTGAGATAATAAATCCATGTGCCCTTGATCACCAGGATTTGCCCACTGTCTGAATGTTCTTAGGATTGAAGCTATGGCAGTCGTCGTTCTCCTTTTCAGCTAGCTTCTGTCCGCTTCTTTTTCCAGTCTGAAGAAATCTAAGGGCCTTTGTTATTCATGGAGCTCTGGTGGCACAGTTAAGAGCTACAGCTGCTAACCAAAAGGTCGGCTGTTCGAATCCACCAGCTGTTCCTTGGAAACCCTATGGGGCAGTTCTACTCTGTCTGTAGAGTTGCTATGAATTGGAATCGACTCGATGGCAACAGGTTTGGTTTTTGGTTTTGTTTTTCATGATATTGCATCACAAGGAGATAAGACTATGGACAAAATTTTTATTCACAAGTAAGTAGTTTCTGTTTTCTATTTCTTTCAATTTTGTCTGTACAGTTTGGTTTAGTGTTGGGCAGCCTTGCCACGCATGCCATCCCCATTTGCCTTCCATCACTAAACAGTCTCACTGTCAGTCAGCAGGAGACTGTTTTATTACATAACCATCCATTTTGGAAAAGTAAGACTGGAAGGGCCCACCTCACTGATATTCAGCCTGTAGGAGTTTGATTTTTGCCTCCGCATCAGCTCCACTGTCATTCCATCATTATAGTCTTCATTCCTTTGACTTTAGCCTTCAGGTTCCCTACATGAAGAAGCAAGTATATGAGGACCCCTGATTTCATCTTATCCTGTCTGGTGGGCAGAATAACGACCTCTTCCATCACAGATGGTCACGCCCTATCCCGAGACCTGGGCATATATCACAAGGCAAGGAGACTTTGCAGATGTAATTAAAATTGTGGCTCTTAAAATAGGGAGATTATTCTGCATTATCTGTTCAGGCCCAACCTAATCACCTGAGCCCTTAAAAGCAGAAAACATTCTCTAGCTCGAGGCAAGAGATTCCAAGCGGGAGGAGTCAATGCACCATTGCTGGCTGTTAGCTAAGGGCGGCCCTCAGCTGACAGCCAGCAAGGGGATGGGGCATCAGTCGAACCACCACTGGGAACTGAATTCTGCCAACAGAATGAGTTTGGAAATGGATTCTTCCCAGAGCGTCCTGATGTGAGCACAGCCAGCTGACACTGTGGTTTGGGTTTCATGAGACTCTGAGCAGAGAAACAAGTGGAGCCCACTGGACTTCTGACCTATAGAACTGTGCGATAATAGATTTGTGTTGTTGTAAGTTGCTAAGTTGGTGATGATTTTGTTATGGCAGGAATAGGAAACTAGTACACTGCCATGTCTATACTGCTACATAAAAGTTACATAAGCCAGCTCTCCTCAAACTACCTGAGGTGAAGGATTATTGTTAAAAATTTCCAATCTGTCATCATGGACTGATACTTCTATAAAATACAATAAAAAAGTTAGTAGAAAAATGAAGCTTAAAAAAGCATACAAAATACAAGCCCCAATTCTTTTATTATTTGATGAAATTCAGCAGCATAAAATTGCTCTTTCAGATTGCTATAAATGTTTCTAAATGCTTATTTAATCCTTTTTGGATGTGAGGCTGTAAATACACAAATTGGAAATAGGATGTAAACGTATCTAGGCAGGAGACTCAAAACTGAATAGTCTTAGTTACCATGATACAGCAACGTGAATCTGTGAAGCAATCGCCATTAATGAAAAAGCCACAAGACTGCTTTGTGCCCTATAGTCATCACTAATATGTTAACAAAGAAAGTTGGGGGATGCGTTGAAAGGGCCAGAGGTGACCTGGGCCTTGTGGTCTGGTTTGTATGTTGCTAACTGAACACTCTAATGTCTGTTAATGTTTTTGGTAGGAGTTAATCTATCACCAGTTGAGACCCTGCAGTAACGCACCCAGGATGACAGGTTCAGGGTGGTGGGGTGGAGATGCAGTAAGAAGAGAACTGGAGACCAACCTTAAACAGTTCATGATCATTCCTATGGTTAGTACCTAAAGTAGAAAAGCATCTTATTCTGTTTTTGATATATGTGTTTGATAAAACTAGCATAATTTTAGGAAATGAAACCTTTGTTTTAGTAAAAATGGTACATGGTGTAAAAACCAAACAAAAACTCCAAAATGACATGATACAGAAAAATGCAAAGACAGGAAAAATCACTTGCAGTGCCAGAACTCAGAGATAACTGCTAACTGGTAAACACCTTTTCAGACTTCTTTACCTACAAGCATATGTGCACAGATAGAGAAATACAGTTTTACACATCTGAGGTCATATGATGTAGTCTGCTTACAGATGACAGTAAAAGGCTCAGACATGGTTCCATGGTGTCCAAGCCAGGTCTACATCATTTTTAATGGGTGTGCGCATGAGAGAACGTGTGTGCCATTGTTTACTTAACCTAGTCTTGCATTGACTGACATTTGGTTTCTACATTTTTAACATTATAAATAACAGATGAATACTCAGGTGCATATGTGTTTCCATACTTGGGTAATTTACTCCTTAGGGTAAAAATTTGAAGTGGAATAGCTGTGCAAAAGCACAATAACACTTAACATTTTCATGGCAGTAGCTGAACTGCCTTACAGAAAGTTTGTACCAGTTCACTCTACCACCCACAGTGCGTGACAGTTTTCCCATGCCTTTGACAACGCTGTGTTGCCATTATGATGGGCGAAAACATGTCCTTACTATTTGACGTTGATCAGAATTCCATCTGTTGACTGGTCGTTTATGGAAGATTGTGTGTGTGTGTGTGTGTGTGCGCACACTTGTGTGCGCCACTTCCTTTTCATGTTCTTTGAGTATTTTTTCTGTTAAATGTTCATTTTAATGATCTATAAGAACTTTTTATATATTTGAGATTAATAATTTGCCTGTTGTGTATTATGTATGTTTTCCCAATTTATCATTTTTAATATCAAATGTATCAGTTTTTGTGGTTTCTAGTTTTCATGATATATTTTGAAAGGCTATCCCCACTCTAATATTCTATCCACTCATGTATTCTGGTATATATGCACACACACACACACATATGTGTGTGTAGTTGGGAGCCGTTGAATTGATGCCAACTCAGAACTGCCCCATAGGGTTTTCTAGGCTGTAATCTTTATGGGAGCAGATTGTCAGATCTTTCTCCTGCAGTGACTGGGTGAGTTCAAACTGCCAACATTTTGGTTAGCAGCTGTCTTAGGCTAGGTTCTCTAGAGAAGCTAAACCAGTGAAGTGTATACACACACACACACACACACACACACACAGAGGGACAGAGGGAGATTATCTCAAGGAAATGGCTTACATGGTTGGTGGTTGTAGAGGCTGGCAAGTCCCTAGTATGTGGGTCAGGCAGCAGGCTAGAGGCTTTTCCTTACGTAGCTGCAGGAGCTGACAAACTCAAGATTGGCATCAGATGATAGGCTGCTGGCTCACAGGCTGTGGAGGGTGACAATTCCCAAGATTGGCAGGTAAGACAGCAGAGTGCTGGCTCATAGGCTGCAGAGGCTGATGAATCCCAAGATTGGCAGGTAAGCTGCTAGCTCAAGTCCCAAGGACGGGGCGTCAGATGATGATGAGCCGGATGCAGGATCCAGAGCGAGAACCTTGCTGGAACATCCGTTTATATCCTGGAGGCAGGCCACACCGCCAAGGAAACTCCCCTTCAACTGATTGGCTGCTCAAAGCGAATCTTATCATGGAGTTGATTACATCATTACATAAGTGTCAAATTACATCATTATGTTACTGCCAAACTACATCATAACTGCCAAACCACTGATAATCATGGCCCAGCCAAGTTGACACACAACCTTAACCATCACAGCAGCTGAGCACTTAACCATTGCATATGCTTAACCATACACACACACATACATGTATATAGTTAAACTTGTACTACATCTGGAATTTATTTTGGTATAAGGTCTGAGGTATGAATGTAAATTTCCACCTCCCAAATGACTAGCTGATTTCCCAAACACCATTTATTTCATCCATTCCTCACCTATTTTGAAATGCCATCTCTATCATTTAGTAAATTCCTGTATGTTTTTGGGTGAATGTGAAACTAACACTTAGAGAGACACTCTTTATTTAGCTTTTAGTTGGGGAGGGGGTAGCAAGGCGATTGATCTGCTGGAACCATGACAGATGGGGTAGCAGTTGAAGCATTGTTCCTCCTTCAGTCGTATAGCTATCAAAGTTGTAACTGTGTATCTGTGAACAATTGAACTTCCTCTTTTTGATGATTCAGGGTCTGCTAGAGGCCAAGTAAACTGTGATATTTGACACCAGATGTATAAGATAGTGTGGGTTGGTAAGGAAGAAATGGAAACATTGGTTTGACTAGTGATTTGCTATCTTGTGTCTGAAGTGCCATGAGTCTTGTGAAGGGGGCAAGATTTCAGTCCTTTTATCTAATGCGTTTTCTTACTCTGGGAGGGACAGTGAAGAGGCGGCGGCCAAAGGAGTAGTTTTTATCGCATTGGTCATAACATTCTTAACAATGGTGATCCCACTGAGGTGGACCATTTTTTAGCTTGTAAGAGCCTTTTCATTATTTTTTAAAAGCTGTAGAATTAATTTAAGTCCCTAGGTAGCACAAATGGTTTGCTCTAGATTGCTGACGTAAGAACTGACTTAACAAACATTTGAGCCTCAGGGGTTACGAATGGATCAGACCTGAGAGCAGCTTTGAGTAGAGGGATGAAGGAGACTTTGAGTGGAAAAGGTCCAGGAAGATAACATTGGGGCCACCAAATACTGAGCCTGTTCTTCAGCAGGCCTGGCTTTTAAAAAGCTGCCAGAATTCATGCTCATAGTTTGACTTGCTTTCTTTTCTCTGCCTAGTTTGTCCTCCATTGGAGGTGCCACTGAAAAGAGAAACACAGCTATAGTGCCCAAAGGAGAGGATTTATTTAGTTAATCTGCAGTTCCTGGTTTGACAGTGAATCTGTTGTGTGAAGACAGAAGTGTAGGTTAGTGAAAATGTTTTCCTCAAAGACTTGAAGCTGAGTCTTTCCTGGGACCCTCAGCAACTCTTTTGAACACCAATTTAGGATAAGTATCTTTGATATTTCTATCACATTGTCATGTATTGAATTGTGTCCTCCCAAAATATGTGTCAACTTGGCTAGGCCATGATTCCCAGTAATGTGTGCTTGTCCACCGTTTTGTCATCTGATGTGATTTCTGTGTGTGCTGTAAATCCTCTCCCTATGATGTTAATGAGGCAGGATTAGAGGCAGCTATGTTAATGAGACAGGACACCGTCTACAAGATTAGGTTGTGTCTTAAGCCAATCTCTTCTGAGATATAAAAGAGAGAAGTGAGCAGAGAAACAAGGGGACCTCGTACCACCAAGAAAAAAAATCCAGGAGAACAGCACATCCTTTGGACACGGGGTCCCTGTGCTGAGAAGCTCCTTGACTGGGGAAGACTGATGACAAGGACATTCCTCCAGAGCCAACAGAGAGAGAAAGACTTCTAGAGCTGGCATCCTGAATTTGGACTTCTAGCCATCTAGATTGTGAGAGAATAAATTTCTCTTTGTTAAAGCCATTCACTTGTGGTATTTCTGTTACAGCAGCACTGGATGACAAAGATACACATCTACTGTTGCTTTATATAGATTAAATTGTTTTGGTTCTTAAATTGCCCAATTTCTCAATGGCAGCTAACAACAACAAATGGGTGGACTCTATAATAAACAAATAATAACCAGAAGGATTGCTAAAGTCTGTTCTAACTGGAAGATTCAATAATTCTAGAATTCCTTCACGCATATAATTATTTCAGGGATCTGCTTCCAGTACTCATTCAAAAAATGTTGATTGAGTACATCCTATGTGTCACACAATGTACAAGGCGCTGGCTATATAGTGATAAAAGAAAGATGTGGTCCCTCATGGTGCTTATAATCTAGTGGGGAAGATAGACATTGGGCAAATAAATCAAAATAAAGATATAAATAGACATTTAACTATGAAGTGTGAAACTAATGGCAAAAGACAAGGCAAACAGTTTAACGATCATCAGATATATATTTCAGTTCAATTGAATTAGCAAATGGTTTTTGGGCATCTACTTTGTATCAGGATGAGCGGTAGAGCAGGCTTGCCCATAGATCCACTTGGAATTGTACCTGATAATACCCTGAACCCCTCTCCTCAACTCCATCTGAGTTTGTTAGTTGACTTGTGTAGATTCGGCTATTGTGCCTGCAGTCTACCCCGCCTCCCGGTGTAATAGTGAGACAGGGCTTTCTGGTACTTGTTTGAGGATATAGAGTAACCCTGGTGTGTTTGTGAATTTGTGCTAAAGAAAATCTTTAAATGATGACTATGGCCTTTGAGACCCCAACTGAGCTGCCAAACTGACACAGACTCAGCAGAGCTGAGGATTATCGTTGAACAGCTTTCATGAAATTGTAGCTGTAGATTCAAAGTGGTCATAAGGTGGGTTCATTCCTTTATTCACCAAATATCTGAGTGATTTCTATGTGCCAGGCACAGTTATAGGCACAAGGATACATCAGTGAATATAACAGGTGCAAATCCCTGCCCTCATGGAACTTTGACCCAGCATCTAAACATCTCCAATCCAACGATAATTCCTCTTGATTTAAACATTTTCAATATCAGGAGTTCATTCCCTCACTGAGAGCCATCCTATTTTCAAACAGCTCTAAGTACTAGAATCTCTATTTTTAAAAAAACCATTGCTGTTGAGTCTATTCTGACTCTTACCGACCCTGTAAGACAGAGTAGAACTGCCCCGCAGGGTTTCCAAGGAGTGGTTGGTGGACTGGAACTGCCAACATTTTGGTTAGCAGCTGAGCTCTTAACCAGTGCACCACCAGGGCTCTCTAAATATCTGTTATATAGAAATATAATATAATCTCTATTATATTGATCCCAAATCCATTTCCCTGTAGCTTTTACTAACTAGTCTTATGTTTACCTTTGAACCACTCCGGATCTATCGAGTCCCTCTTTCACGTGGCAGCCCTTCAGATATTTGAAAAATACCTGTTATTGTTGTAAAAATACAGATAACACAACATTTGTCAATTCAACATTTTCCATGGTACAATTCAGTGAGACCAATTGCATCATTCGTGTTGTACAATCAATGCTGATATCCATTGTCAAATATTCCATCACCACAAATGGAAGCTCAATGCTTCCTAAACAATGACTCGCCATTTCGGCCTCCCTCCCTTCGCTGGTAACCACTACGAAAGTCTGATCTCTATACATTTGCCCATTCTAGGTATTTCATATTAATGAGGTCATACAATGTTTGTCCTTTTGTGATGGACTTAATCCATTGAGTATAATGTTTTCAAGGTTTATCCATGTTGTATTATATGTATCAGGACTTCATTTCATTTTATGGCTAATAATCCATTTTATGTATGTACCACATTTTGTTTATCCATTCATCTGCTGCCTTGCTCCTTTTAAGCCTCTTAGTTATCTAGTGCTGCTATAACAGAAATACCACAAGTGGATGGTTTTAGCAAATAGAAATTTTTTTTTTATTATGGTTTAGGTGAAAGTTTACAGCTCAAGTTAATTTCTCATATAAAAAATTATACACATATTGTTTTTTGACATTAGTTGCAATTCCCACAATGTGACAGCACACTCCCTCTTTCCACTCTCGGTTCCCTGTGTCCATTCAATCAGTGTCTTCCCCTTCCTACCTTATCATCCTGCCTCCGGACGGGAGCCACCCATTTGGTCTTGCGTATCTGATTGAACTAAGAAGCACACTCCTCACGTGTGTTATTATTTGTTTTATAGTCCTGTCTAATCTTTGTCTGAAGAGTGGGCTTCTGGAATGGTTTCAATTCTGGGTTAACAGAGCGTCCAAGGGCCATAGTTTCCTCCAGTCTTAGCAAACAGAAATTTATTCTCTCGCAGTTTAAGAGGTTAGAGGTCTGAAATCAGGGTGCTGGCTCTAGGGGAAGGCTTTCTCTCTCTGTTGGCTCTTTGGGGAAGGTCCTTATCTCCTTTCAACAACTGTGGGCCCGGCGTTCCTTGGGAATTTCCATGTGTCTTGGCATCAACCTTCCCCGGGGTCTAGGAGGTTCTCAGCACAGGGACCCCAGGTCCAAAGGACGAGCTCCACTCTCGGCTCTTCTTTCGTCGTGGTAGTGAGGTCCCTCTCCCTTCTGCTCACTTCTGTCTCCTTTTATCTTTTGTAAGATAAAAGATGTGACTCAAGCAAGGGTGTGGCTTGAATAAGTGTGGTGAAGGGTGATTACTCAGAATACATCCCACCCTGATCCTACCTCATTAACACATGTTGTTGTTGTTGTTGTTGTTAGGTGTAGTCAAGTTGGTTCCGACTCATAGTGACCCTATAGGACAGAGTAGAACTGCCGCATAGGGTTTCCAAGGAGCGGCTGGTGAATTTGAACTGCTGACCTTTTGGTTAGCAGTCGAGCTCTTAACCACTGCACCTCCAGGGCTCCCATTAACACGTTATGTGGTCAGGATTTACAACACACAAAATGGAGGATAATAGGATAATTACATCAGATCACAAAATAGAGGATCCTTCCCAAGTTGATGCATATTTTTTGGGGGCACAATTCAACCCATGACAGCCTGCTAATTTTGTTATTTGATATGTAGAAGTATGTGTAGAAATATGGGTAGATACATTGAGTACATGGAAGTAATTTAACAATATAAGTCAATCACACCTTAACTTTGTTGGATGTACTCATTCTTGAGTTCTTAGCATCCCTGAAGTGCAGGCATATTAACCATCCCGTTCACCCATGGTTGAAGTATAGATATACACTTGCTCAGTGTGCTAGTTCGCAGAATACTTCACGTGCATAGTCATTGGTGCTCACAACAATCCTGTGTGGCAGGTATTATTACCCCCATTAAACAGATGAGGACACTGAGATGCAAAGAAAGTGACTTAGCCAAGGCCATGGCACTTCAAGTGTCACTTTTTCATACTATACTACACATCTCCTATACCTTGCTGGTGTTAAAGTGGAAGTGATGTTAGACTTTAGAATAATCTGGCATTTGATCATAGTTGCTGGAAGAATCCTAAACTCAATTCAGCAATGCTCCCTTTCTATGTGTCAGGAGAACCAGAGCAGGGGGCAGTTCCTGCTAGCACTCTACTCTTTTTTTTCCTTTTCTTTTTATTGCTGTAAAAATATATTTAATACATAATTTGCCAATTCAGCATTTTTCACCTGTACAGTTCAGTAATACCAATTACATCAATAATGTGCAACCATCACCAATATTCATTGCCAAATTTTCCATCACCATAAACAGAAACTCAATGCTTCCTAAACAATGACTTGCCCTGTCCCCCTCTCTCCCACCCCTGGTAACCACTAAAAAACTTTGATCTCTGTACATTTGCCTGTTCTAGGTATTTCATGTAAGTGAGATCATACAATATTTGTCCTTTGTGATGAACTTAATTCACTCAGCATAATGTTTTCAAGGTTCATCCATGTTGTGGCATGCATCAGAACTGTATTTTTCTTTACAGCTGAGTAGTATTCCATTGTGAGTATGTACCATATTTTGTTTATCCAGTCATCTGTTGATGGACATTTAGGTTGTTTTCATCTTTTGGCTATTGTGAATAGTGCCACAAGGAACATTGATGTTCCTGTGTCGTTTGAGTTTCTGCTTTCAAGTCTTTTGGGTATACACCTGTGTGATGGTTACAGTTGTGTGTCAACTTGGCTGGGCCATGATCCTCAGTGGTTTGGCATTTTAATGATGTCATCACCTCCATAATGAAATCTGATAAAATGTGATCACCTCCTTGATAAGATCGGTTGTGAACAGCCCATCAGTTGAAAGGGAGTTTCCTTGGGGGTGTGGCCTGTATCCAATATAGGTGGACTCTCTGGCAAGGCTCGTGGGCTTCTGCTCACTGTGGATCCTCCAGCTGGCTCCTCTTCATCTGACCTCCGGTTCTTGGGACTTGAGCTAGCAGCCTACCTGCCATCTTACCTGCTTATCTTGGGATTCGTCGGCCTCTGCAGCATATAAGTCAGAGAGGCCTCCTATCTGACCTTCTGGTCTTGGATTCGTTAGCACCTATGGCTGTGTGAGTCAGGAGAAGGCTCCAGCCTGACTCCCAAACTTAGGATTTTCTAGCCTCTACAACCATGTGAGCCATTTCCTTTGTATAAATCTCTCTACAGATTTTTATACACTGCACTGGTTTTGCTTCTCTAGAGAACCCAGCCTAAGACAACCTAGGAGTGGAATTGCTGGGTCATATGGTAGTTCCATTTTTTGTTTTTTGAGGAACTGCCACACTATTTTCCACAACGTCGGTACCGTTTTGCATTCCCACCAGCAATGGACAAGGGTTCCAATTTCCCCATATCCTCTCCAACATTTGTTATCTTCTGTTTTTGTTTTTATCTTAGCCATCCTAGTGGGAGTGAATTGGTATCTCACTGTGGTTTTTATTTACATCTCTCTGATGGCTAATGACACTGAGTATGTTTTCATGTGTCTGGTGGCCATTTGAATGTCCTCTCTGGTGAAATGCCTATGCAACTCCTTTTCCCATTTTATGACTGGGTTATTTGTCTTTTAGTTGTTGTCAAAGTTTTATATTTATTTTGGTTGTTAGATTCTTGTTGGATTTATGGTTTCTGAAGATATTCTCCCAGTCAGTAGCTTGTCTTTTCATTTTTTTTGTAAAGTCTTTTGATGAACAAATTTTTTAATTTTTATGAGGTCCTGTTTATTTATTTTGTCTTTTGCTGTTTGTGCTTTTGTTATTATATTAGATAATCCACTGCCGAAAGCTAGGCCTGATAGCATTGTCCCTGTCTGTTCTTCTAAGAATTTCATGGTTTTAGTATGCACATTTAGATCCCTAATCCAGTTTGAAATTTTTTTTGTGTCTGATGTGAGGCATGGATCCCGTTTCATTTTTCTGCATTTGGAAATCCAGTTTTCCCAGCACTATTTATTGAAGAGACTCTTCTTTCCCCATTGAATGGACTTAGCACTTTTGTCAAAAATCAGGTGACCATAAGTATGTAGGTTTATTTCTGGACTGTCAATTCTATCCCACTGGTCTTGTGTCTATTGTTATACCAATACCAGGCTGTTTTGATTACTGTAGCTGTATAGTATGTTTTAAAATCAGGAAGTGTGAGTCCTCCTACTTGGTTCTTCTCTTTCAACATTGTTTTAGCTTTTGGGGCCTCTTGCCATTCCGTATAAAGTTAAGAATTGTTTTTTTCTATTTCTGTAAAGAAAGCTGTTGGTATTTTGATCAGGATTGCATTGAATGATCATAGGGTTTTCGTTGGCCGGTTTTAGTACGTAGATCACCAGGACTTTCTTCCTAGTCCGTCTTAGTCTGGAAGCTTTTTTTGAACTTGTCCAGCATCATATCAACACACAAACCTCCACTGACAGACGGGTGGTGGCTGCACATGTGTGCATTGGCCAGGAATTGAACCTGGGTCCCCAACATGGAAGACAAGAATTCAACCACTGAACCACCAGTGCCTCAGTGGTTCACTGCTGCTATACCTTTAGTCAGCAAAGAACACATCTGAGTAGTAAATAAGTTATGGTGAATATATTTGTGCTTAAAATATGCTTTAATGTTACTGTAAACTGTCACGTTAGGTCAACACAGCTCAATGTACCGTTGTTTCAATTTCTAGATAAGACAGTGGTATTATTAAGCACCCAATCGTTATTTGCTTTTTTCTAACATGAAAGTCTCAGTCACTCTGAAAGACAGCACCAGAGGTTTATTTTCCACAAATGAAACCAGGTAGTTCATTATTGATAAAACGTCCCTTCCTCATTTTCTACTGTGACACCCGAGATTCAGCTAAAGGCTGTTTGCAGGAAGGTTTGTTCTTTTTTCCTGAGGTAAAGCTACTGCCTACTAAGCATCAAATTTCATATTTCAGATTCATTTATACTCTTTTTTCTGAAAAATGACTCTAGGTGGCTTATAATCAAAGGCATGCAATTCAGTTTAGTTCAACAAGTATTTGTCAATTGCCAGGCACTTGAGGGAATCCCTGGGTGGTACAAACAGTTAAGTGCTCGGCTACTAGCCGAACTCACCCAGAGGCACCTCAGAAGACAGGCCTGGCAATCTGCTTCCAAAAGGTCATAGCCTTGAAAACCCGATGGAGCAGTTCAACTCAGCAAGCACGAGATCATCATGAATCAAATTGACTCCATGGCAATCAACAACAACAGACACTTGAGAAGCAGCTGGGGATACCAAGACGACTAAGGCACTGTCTGCCCTTTAAGGAGCTTGGAGGGGAAAACAGGAAAAGAAGCGGCTGCTTTTGCTAGAAGGGAGCTTCCTCTGTGGTAAGAGTATGCTCAGAGTGCTGGGGGAGGAGATGAGAGGGGGTGGCACTTTACCAGCCTGGGATACCAGGAGGGTTTTGGCAGCCAGGTCTTGAAGGAGAAGTGGGTGTCAGCCTGGTAGGGGCCACAAGGCACAGGGCGTTCCTAGACAGGGCATGGCCTGAGCACATTTTGGGAGCTGAGGCACCGCACTGTGTGTGGGTACTGCGTGCACAGTGACATTATGGAGCTTAGAAAAAGAAAAGCACGATCCAGGCAAAGGGAAGGCAGTGCCTACATGAGACACACAGGTAACCGTGTTTGCTTGTGCATTTTCTCTGGGCTTCCTGGCAGCCAGTAAGGCTGGTGTCATGGATTGAATTGTGTCCCCCAAAAATGTCTGTCAACTTGACTAGGTCATGATTCCCAGTATTGTATGATGGTCTACCATTTTGTCATCTGATGCGATTTCCCTATGTGTTGCAAATCCTATCACTATGATGTAATAAGATGGATTAGCAGCAGCTACATTTGATGAAATCTGCAAGATTAGATAGTGTCT
>NW_004443980.1:6212980-6233755 GCF_000243295.1 Trichechus manatus latirostris
GCTGACACCCTGAATTTGGACTTCTAGCCTACTAGACTGTGAGAAAATAAATTTCTCTTTGTTAAAGCTATCCACTTGTGGTATTTCTGTTATAGCAGCACTGGAGGACTAAGACATCTGGGGACTAAAAGGATCTTAATAATGGTTGGTCTTGTATCCCAGCGTGACTGAAGAAACAGTCCTACATTCACACCTGTAAAGGTTAATACAAATTTGTTTTGTAGCCACTTGTGGGACCTGGTGTCTTTGCCATTGCTCCCAAGCCTCGGCCTTGCCTCACAGAGGCACTTTAGATTTTGTAGGTCTAATGGCGGCAAATAAAGCCCCTAGCTGGCAAAGAGATGTGAAATGACCTATGAAAAGGCACAAGTGGCTCCCCAAGCTGTATAGCTTCAGGGTGATAACTGAAAGGAGTGATTGGTGAACATTTAACAGGCTGAACCCCTTTCCGAATCTGGACAGAATATTAATATTAAAATACTTAAAAACTTTTTATTTGGAAGTAATTTCAAATTTACAAGAAGTTACTAAAAAATAAAAATAGTACAAGGAACATTTAGTACCCTTTATACCAAGATTTAAGAAGGAGCCTTGGCACAATGGTTAAGCACTTGGCTGCTAACTGAAAGGTTGGCAGTTCAAACCCACCCAGTGTCTCCATGTGAGAAAGACTTGGTGATCTGATCCCCTAAGATTGCAGTCTAGGAAACCCTATGGGGCACAGAGGGTCTCTATGAGTCGAAAATTGACTCCTTGGCACCTAACAACAACAACCTAGGTTTAAGTAATCCTTGGGTGGCACAAATAGTTAAGCATTTGACTACTAACCAAAAGACTGACTGGCAGTTCGAACCCACTAAGAGATGCCTCAGAAGAAAGGCCTGGCAATCTCTTTCCAAAAGGTCACAGCTTTGAAAACCCTGTGGAGCAGTTCTACTCTGATGCACATAGTCGCCATGAATCAAAATTGACTCGATGGCAACTGGTAACTGGTACCTAGATTTGCCTATTATTAATGTTTTACCCCCTCTGCTTAATCCTTTGCACTCTTGCACTCTCTCTCTCCATAAATTTTTTGCGAACCATTTCAGGCAAGTTACATATATCATGGCCCTTTACCTCTAAATGTGGTAAAATGAGTAAGCATAGTGGTTAATTGAAGCTTGGTGGTTTGGGCCTACCCAGAGACACCTTAGCAGAAAGGCCTGGCAACCTACTTCTGAAAAAATTAGCCATTGAAAATCCTACAGAGTACAGTTCTGTCCTGACACACACAGGGTCACTGTGAGTCAGAATTGACTTGATGGCAGCTATTCTTTTTTTTTTTAGCCCCTAAATACTCCAGTGACTATTTCTAAAGGGTAGGAATACCTTCTTTCTTTTTTTTTTTTTTTTGAATATTTTATTGTGTTTTAGGTGAAAGTTTACATACCAAATTAGGTTCCCACTTAACAAATTTTGCACAAATTGTTCCATGATATTAGTTTCAGTTTTTGCAATGTATGAGCATTCTCATTATTTCCATTCTGTTTGTTCTGTTTCCATTTACCCAGCTTCCCTGTCCCTCTTTGCCTTCTCGTTTTTGCTTTTGGGTAAATGTTGACGGTTTGGTCTCATATAGTTGATTGTTTAAGGGAGCACATTCCTCATGGGTGGAGTCGTGATTAAGAGCTCAGCTGCTAACCAAAAGCTTGGCAGTTTGAATCACCAGCTGCTCCTTGGAAACCCTATGGGGCAGTTCTACTCTGTCCTACTAGGGTCACTGTGAGTCGGAATCGACTTGATGGCAGTGGGTTTGGTTTTGGTTTTAGTTCAAGAGATTAAAAATTCCTGGGGACCCAGCCTGACATTTTCATGAATTTCACCTCTAGGAACCCCATCAGGTTCTTAAGGTGAAAATTGGAGAAAAATTCCCTCTGCTTCTGGCAGGGGGATAGGAAAAGTAACTATTTTGAAATACACCCAGAGCATCCTATTCTCACTAACAAAGGCCTGCCCTCAAGAGAAACTATTTTACCAGAGTCTAACTGACTTTGGGAGCCCAAGCCCTGGTGGCACAGTGGTTAAGGGCTATGGCTGCTAACCAAAAAATCGGCAGTTCAAATCCACCAGTCATTCCTTGGAAACCGTATGGGACAGTTCTACTCTGTCCTGTAGGGTTGCTATGAGTTGGAATTGACTTGACGGCAATGGATTCGGTTTTTTTTTGTTAAACTGACTTGTAGGTGGAAATACCCAACTATTGCCCCTTCCTTCTCATTTATGGGGGAAGCAAAGCTGAGAAACACTTGTGAAGGTCATGGCCCAGGAGCACAAGCCCACTAAAAGACTGAGACCTAGTAACAGAATTGTAGATAGCTTCTTCCATCCCCAAATTTTATTACCACATGAACATGGCTTCTATAATAACAGATGATTACAGCTTAAAAGAGCTAGAAGGCTTACACACTATTTAAGAAGGAGTCTCTCGGGAAACTGAAAGACAACCGGGGGAATAAAAAATTAGAAACTCTAGGAAATTTTAGCTTCTGACACCTACCAAAAAAACCAAAACCAAACCCATTGCTGTCGAGTTGATTCACTGCTCCATAGGGTTTCCGAGGAGTGGCTGGTGGATTTGAACTGCCAACCTTTTTGGTTTGCAGCCATAGTATGCCATGACTCTTAACCACTGCGCCACCTACAGCTACAGAAAATAATAAACATAGCCTAACTCCTAAACAGATGAACATAAAACCTCACACTTGAAGACCTATTTACCTGTTTTTTTTACCGAATACACCACGTCCAGCTTTCAATAAAAAGTTACAAGGCATGCTAAAAGGCAAAAAAAAAAAAAAAAATCTCTTTAAAGGAAGCATCAGAATCAGATTCATATTGCAGACTGGGAATTTAAAATAACTCTAATTAATATGCTAAGGGCTCTGATAGAAAAAGTGGACAACATGCAAAGACAGATGGGTAATGTAAGCAGAGAGATGGAAACTCTAAGAAAGAATCAAAGGAAAGGTAAGAAATCAAAAACACTGTAACAGGAATAAAAAATGCCTTTGATATGCTCATCATGGCTGAGGAAAGAGTCAGTGGACTTGGACATATGTCAGTAAAAGCTTCCCAAACTGAAAAGCAAAGGGATAAAAGAATGAAAACAAACCAACAGACAGGCAACTAAAAACAGGACAAATGATCCAAGAACAAAAGGTGTAACATATGTGTAATGGGAATATCAGAATGAAAAGAAAGAGAAAAAGGAAGAGGAGAAATATCTGAAGTAATAATAATGACTGAGGATTTTCTAAAATTAATGACAGACACCAAACCACAGATCCAGGAAGCTCAGAGAACACCAATCAGGGTAAATACCAAAAAAAAAAAAAAAAAAAAAACTACACCTAGGCATATTATATTCAAACTGTAGAAAATCAAAGACAAAGAGAAAGTCTTGAAAGAAGCCAGAGGGAAGAAAAACACCTTATCACCCTATACAGGAACAAGGATAAGAATTGCATCAGACTTTTCTTCAGAAATCACACAAGGAAGAAGGGAGTAGAGTCAAACATTTGAAGTCTTAAAAGAAAAAACTCAACCAACTAGAATTCTGTATGCAGTGGAATTATCCTTCTAAAGTGAAGGAGAAATAAAGATTTTTTTTCCTGACAAAAATTGAGGGAGTTTGTTGCTGTTAGCCCTGACCTGCAAGAAATGTTAAAAAAAGTTCTTGAGAGAGAAGAAAATGACATAGGCCAGAAACTTGGGTCTATATAAAGAAAGGAAGAACATTAGAGAAGGAATAAAATGAAGGTAAAGTAAAACTTTCTATTTTTATTTTTAATTGATCTAAAGATAAAAGTTTGTTCAAAATAATAGCAAGAATATACTGGATGATTATAGCTCATGTATAAGTGAACTATATGACATGTTATAAGAGATGGGAGGGAGGAATTGAGAATATTTGGTTATAGGGACCTGCACTACCTATAAAATGGTATACTGTTAGTTGAAAAATGGACTCAGGTTAGTTATAAATGTATATTGCAAACTCTAGAGCAGCCATTAAAAATTAAGAAAAGTATAACTGATATGCTAAAAGAGGAGAGAAAATGGAATCAGATAAAATGCTCAATTAAAACCAGAAAAGGCAGAAAAAGAGTGGAAGACAAAAAAGAAGCAAAGAAAAGGGCAATGACTAGAAAACATTACAAATATCGTAGACATTAATTCAACTATATCAATAACCACTTTAAATGTGGTCTAAATACACCAATTAAAAGACAGAAACTGACAAAGTGAGTAAAAAGACAAGACTCAACTGTATTTTGTCTACAGGAAACCCACTTTAAATATAAAGGCACAGGTAGATTAGAAGTAAAGGGATGGAGAAAGATATATTATGCTAACAACAATCAAAAGATAGTTGGAGTAATTTATTAATTTCAGACAAAGCAGACTTCAGGGCAAAATAAATTATCAGGGATAAAAGAGGGGCATTGCATAATGATAAAGGGGACGGTTCCCCAAGAAGACATAATCCTGTATGTGTATGTGCCTAACAATAGAGTTTCAAAATATGTGAGGCAAAAACTGATAGAACTGCAGGGAGAAATAGACAAGTCCACTATTAAAAGCTGGAGACGTCAACACCCCTCTTTCACTAAAATCCTCGGTAACCCTTCTGTCCCTGGCCCATAGAGCAAATCATTCTCTAAGAATTCCATTTACTGTGTTTCTCAGCAAAGATGTATTGGCAGACTGAACTGGAGAGATTTCAAATTACTCAGACTTTAGGTATGCTTTGAAGTATAATAATAAATAAAATAAATAATTACAAGTTAAGAAGAAAGCTCTCCACGTGATTCTCGTGTGCAGCTGGGATTGAAATCCGTGGTATCAAAGATGTAACCAGGAACAGGCTTGTTTAACATTATAGGGTCCATAAAGGCAGAGGAAATTTCATGTAATGGACTGTGGTACACGCATACAACCAGAAAGATCAGTCCCAGAGGAGATCAAAGGTGACTGTGAGCAAAGGAAAAGTGATAGAATGGAGATATTTGGGAGGAAAAGAGAAGATGGTGATCACGCAGGTGTCCCAAGAATTCTCAGAGCGGATCTGGAATGTACACTTCGCACCTAATATCTCTGTCATACAGCGTAGCTATTCGTTATACTTTTTTTTTTGTAAAGAGCTCATGGGCTTTATTATTAGACACACTTGCAAAAAAGCTTATTAATGAAAACATCTTGCAAGAAGAGTTGGCATAGAAGTCAACTTCCATTGTTAAAAGTTCAAATAGAACTTGGCTTTGTTTAAGGAGAGCCTGAGTCACTTATTAGTGTCATTATACTTCTTGAAATCACACAGGGCACAAATGTTTTTCTCAAACTTCAAGTACTCCTAAGAGTACACAGAAATGGTTTTGGGTGTGTGTGGGGGAGAGGGCAAAGGTATTTCCCCAAGTAATAACTTGAGGGGATTTACATGAATTTACACTAGCCAGGAGCTACTTTTATGACACAGAAACTATTTCTGAGTGAGGTGGGTGTGCTGAGAACACACACCTCACAGTTCTTCTCATGGAACATTCCCACTGCACACTAGGTCATTATCATCCAGTAGTACGTAATATCTGACCAAACCAAGCAACAATTATTCTAATTTTCATGCCACATATTCTTGCTTTTTCAGTTATTCTTCTTTGAAGAATAGTCAGTGTCCTTTTACCTACAGTTTCACCAATTGTAGCTGAAATGCTGTGAGGGTTAAGGTTGTGCTTCAACTTGGCTGGGCCATGATTTTCAGTGGTTTGCCAGTTATGTAGTTTGGTAGTCCTTTAATGATGTAATCACCTCCACGATGAGTTCTGATATAATGGGAACACCTTCATGATGGAATCTGTTGTGAGTAGCCAAACAGTTCAAAGGGATTTTCCTTGGGGGTATGGCTTACATCCAATATAGGTGGACTTTCTGGCAAGGCTTGTTGGCTTTTTACTCTCTCTGGAACCTGCAGCTGGCTCCCGTTCATCTGACCTCCAGTTCTTGGGATCTGAGCTAGCAACTTGCTGGCCGATCTTGGGATATGTCAGCCTCCACAGTCTAGATCTCAAGTTTGCCAGCCCCCGCAGCTAGTGAGTCAGGAGAAGCCTCCATCCTGACCCACAGATTTGGGACTTTTCAGCCTCTAAAACCTCATGAGCCATTTCCTTGATATTTACCTTTCTCTCTTTCTCTCTCTCTATAGATGTTGCACTAGTTTTGCTTCTCTAGACAGCCTAGCCTAAGATAGATGCGTTTAAGGAGAAATGGAAAAAAGGGAACAAGAATATTCTGAATTAAAAAAAAAAAAAATTGAAGACTAGTTCCCAGGAACAAGCTTCTCGGTATAAATCTTTTGCAAGATTATGTCCACCACATTGTCCAAAAGTTGGTGATAAAATCAATCTCTCTAAGTGTATCTTTCCTTGAAGCAAATCCTCTGGGTAAGCAGGTGACTGCTGTCTGCTATAAATAGGGGGAGGGGTTAGCATCAGAAATGGTACGTGGCTTTTTCTTCCCTTTTATTTTGTTCAGTCTCTAGCACAGTATGTTACCTAATTAACACAACAAATGTAGTTTTGTGTGACTGTACCTTTTTTCATGGCTCATTATTTCTCCTCCAGTGTAGGCAACTGCTGTCTACATCATTTCTTATTCTCCCTCTTTCTCAAAGAAAATGTCCAATTTGAAAGACATTTTCTTTAGTTTACTTCTGTAAAAGCCCTCTAGTGACCTTTCTGCTTGCCAGCAAAAGAACCATTTCCTGACCAGCATCAGCAATCAGCTCCTTTACAACCGATAAGTTTAAGGTCAATGATGGCCTATTAAATAAGTATTGCTTTGAAGAAAAATGGAAATAATGCAAGTGACATATGACATCTTGGGGAAAGCAATTCATTTTCAGATGGTTTTAAAGCAGTAGCCGATGATGTGCTGTGGTTTCTCAAACAAGGCAACACCACCTTGAAGCAAATGGCCACATTCAATTCTCAATATGGAGTTTCAAGAAAGATTGTAACAAATTAGAGGAAGAGTTCAACATGTTAAAAAACAAAACAAAACAGTTACTTTCAGTGAATTCCGACTCATGGCGACCCCATGTGTGTCAGAGTAGAACTGTGCTCCACAGGGTTTTCAATGGCTGATTTTTTGAAAGTAGACTGCCGGGACTTTCTTCTGAGGAGCCTCTGGGTGCACTTGAACCACCAACCTTTAGGTTAGCAGTTGAGTGCGTTAACCATTTGCCCCACCCAGGGACTCCTTCAAGATGTTAGGGAGCCTGGAAACCTTATCTTATTGAGAGTATTGCAAATGTTTAGCTTGGTGTAAAGAAGACCGAGAGCAGACATGATGGCCATCGTCATATCTTTGAAAGGAAATTTTGTGACGGAAGGTAGGCTTGTTCTGTTTTGCTTCAGAAGCATAGTTAGTACTAATGGGTAGAAATTGAAATGAGGGAACTGATGGCAAGGACTCCCCATGAGTTAGTGAAAGAATTGGCGGAGTGGCTAGAGGATCATTGCCTCTTGTCAAGGGTTTCTTGTGCTGGGTGGATTTCTAAGATTCTTATATGAACATACTGTGTTTTTTCATAATGCTAAAGAAGGAATCCCGCCTCTGTCAATTTAAAATGATTTGAAGAAGTGTCGCATCCTAAGATTTTAGGTTGCAAACAAGTTGTTTGGATGCCAGAGGAGCAATTTCTTAATATAATTGTGGGTTGTTACTTACAAATTTTGTAAGCAAAATGCTACTCTGTATCTGAATGTTACAGACACACACACACTAATTTCTAGCAAGCACGGTAGATGGAGCAATTTCTCTGACTTTCTTCATTCAGTTGCAGAGAATGGGCGTTAGTTGTCACAGATCCTGATGTCAGTTGTTGACCCTGCAGGGAATCCTAAACCGAGATATGTCACACGGATAAACATCAAGAGACTGGCCTTTTCTCCTCACAAGACACTTCCTCAAAGCCCTGACAGGCTGTATTCGCAGTCAGTATTTGTTGTCTTTGTTTTTTGAAAATACCATGTTAATATGGCTAACAAGAAGCCCCCTCATTCAAGGTGTTAAATCAGCCCTAGAGAGATGTGTGTTTGTGGTAGTCCAGGATTTCCTGAGATAAGAAATTGTTCTCTTTGCAATCTGAAAAGAGAGAAGACAGGGGGACGACCCACCTGTCTCTCTGACAACAAGAAGGTCCCTCTAGTCTGACAAGCCTTTTGACCCCTTCAGAACTTTATCTACAGCTTATCACTGATAAATGTCCACACTTATTGCTCATTATTCACAATATTCGAGCATCCTCAGGATAAAGCTTAGCCTTTATCTGCTTCACAGCAAAGGGTTAGTGTGGTTCTCGCAGCCTGTTACTCTTGGCCTCTCACCTTTATTGCAACAGGCACTAAGGGAACTTAAATATATTTTCAAGGAAACAAATTTGTGGAAGCATGAGATGCCCTAGTGAAATGCTGTAAGTTGATGTGCTGCAGAGCCTAGGAAAGCCTCCATGCCAACAAAACAATTCATTACACCCAAGGCAGAGTCAGCCCTCCGTCATTGTTTCCATGTTCAAAATAAGATTAGAACGTACTGGGTGCTGAACGTATTCTTTCTTGCTTAATCCTCTCAATACATCATGAGGTAGGTATTATTTCCTTACAGAAGCTCAGCCAAGTCAATTAACTTGCCCAAGATCACATAGCTTGTAAGTGATAGAGCTAGTACTCAAATGTCCCTATAACTCAAAGCTGATGTTTTCCCCACTGTCATAGGATTAATTAATTAGGCCACGTGGTAGATCCTCACAGATTGTTGTTCACCCTCCCTTTTCCACTAGTTTCCTCTTCCTCCAGTCCATCTACATGGTTGTAGTAAGAGCTGCCATATTTCTACATGACCTTGACCCCTGCCACATTTGTTTGGTCTGGGGAACTTGACCCAAGCTGGTCCAGTCAGGAGGCCGTTCCCTAGGATTAGGGCCTAAGAGCTAGAGATGGGTCTTCTTGGGTGCTTGGGCTGGAAGGTGTAAATCTTGAAAGCAGTGGTGGCTCTGCCCACCATATGCATGGAGGAGCCGAGGAAGCTGGTCTGTAATAACAGGGAAGAGTAAAGCAGATGCACAGGGAGAGACAGAGGTGAGTGCCAGAGAGAGGCCTCCAGGTTCCATTCAGGGCTCCAGGTGTGGTTCCGTTCCTGGGCCCGGCTGCACCCTTATCTTTGGAGTTTGTAAAACACCCCAAGTCTTTGTAATTAAGTCCTCTTTCACCTAAGCTTGTTTAGATTTGCTTTTTTTTAAAACTGTACCAGTTCTCCTCCAGAGAAACAAAACCAATAGGAATAGGAAGTACATTAGGATGTGTGTGTGTGTGTGTGTGGCTGCAACAATGGGCTCAAACAGCAATGATAGTGAGGATGGCGCGGGACAGGGCAGTGTTTTGTTCTGTTGTACATAGGGTCGCTATGAGTCGGAACCAGCTTGACGGCACCTAACAACAACAACATTAGGAGCCTGGGTGGCACAAATGGTTGGCACTTGACTGCTGTACTAACCTAAAGGTTGGTGATTCAAATCCACCTAGTGGTGCCATGGAAGAAAGGCCTGGAGATCTGCTTCTGTAAAGATTATAGCCAAGAAAGCCCTGTGGAGTAGTTCTACTCTGTAGCGCATGGGGTCGCCATGAGTAGGCATCGACTTGACATGAACAGGTTTAGTTTTTCGGTCATATATATATATATATACGCACATATCCCTGGTGGCACAACGGTTAAGTGCTAACTGAAAGGTTGGCGATTTGAAACCATCAGTGAATCTGCGGGAAGAAAGACCTGGTGATCTGCTCTTGTAAAGATTATAGCCTAGGAAACCCTATGGGGCTGTTCTACTCTGTCCTACAGGGTGGCTATGAGTTGGAATTGACTCGACTGTGCACAACAACAGTGACTATATATATGTATATGTATAAAGAGATTTATTTCCAGAAACTGGCTCATGAGATTGTGGGGGATGGCAAGTCTGAGATCTGTAGGCAGACTGGCTGGTTGGAAGCTCAGGCAACAGTTTATGTTACAGTCTTGAGTCTGAATTTTGTAGGGCAGACCGGCAGGTTGGAACCTCAGGCAGGATTTCTATGTAACAGTCTTGAGGTAGAATTCCTTCCTCTTCAGGAAATCTCAGTTTTTCCTCTTAAGGCCTTCAACTGATTGGATGAGGCCCACTCACATTATTGAGTGTAATCTTTTTTACCTAAAGTCAGCTGATGTCAATGTTAAGCACATCTACAAAATACCTTCACAGCAACATCTAGACTAGTGTTTGACTAAACAACTGGGCACCATAGTCTAGCCAAGCTGACACATACAATTCACCATGGAAGAAACCAAGAGCTCTAACTATCGACAACACAGGATTTATTGAAAATCAGCTTATAAAGGGGGAAAAGTGACACAAAAGGGAAAATCAGGCACCAGGTGTCCCCGAGGCCTCAGCCACAGGAGCTTCTGACCCTTGTGCAATGAGTTGGTTCCAGCCCCTTCCACATCTGTGTATCAGCACGAGATCTTCACGTTCCCAAGGAAGAGACGCTGACTGGCTGCTGCTGGGCCATTGTCCGTCCCTGTGGCCAGGGGGTGGGATTGTTCTAGAAGAAAGGAGAGGAAAAGTGCTGGCTGGCAAAAGCAGAAGCGACTCAACACCTTGATTGACCTATTCCTTTGATATGTTGTGCACTTCTGATCGTGTGGCTGCCTAGTGAAGGTGAGGAGTTTCTGTTCCTGAAGTTTTTTTTTTTTCCTAATATTTTATTGTGTTTTCAGTGAAAGTTTACGGAGCAAATTACATTCCCATTTAGCAATTATTACTCAAATTGTTCAGAGACATTTTTTCACAATGTGTTAACATTCTCATTAATTTCCTTCTTGATGTTTCACTTCCAGTAATCTGGTTTCCCTGTTCCTGAAGTTTTGATTAATCTCTCGCCAAGAGAAATAAAGGCTCAGATTAGCATAACAAAGTTTAAAAAGAAAATGTTCTACATTCTACTTTGGTGAGTAGCATCTGGGGTCTTAAAAGCTTGTGGGCAGGCCATCTAAGATACGGTCTCACCTCTTCGGGAGCAAGGGAGAATGAAGCAAACCAAAGACACAAGGGAAAGATAAGTCCAAAGGACTAATGGACCACAATTACCACAGCTTCCACTAGACTGAGTCCAGCACAACTAGATGGTGCCTGGCTACCACCACCAAACTGCTGTGACAGGGATCACAATAGAGGGTCCTGGACAGAGCTGGCGATAAATGTAGAATAAAATTCTAACTCGTAAAAAAAGACCAGAAGTAATCGCCTGGCAGAGACTGGAGAAACCTCGAGAGTATGGCCCCTGGACACCCTTTTAGCTCAGTAATGAAGTCACTCCTGAAGTTCACTCTTCAGCCAAACATTAGACAGGCCCATAGAACAAAATGAGACTAAAGGGGCACACCAACCCAGGGGCAAGAACAAGAAGGCAAGAGGGGACAGGAAAGCTGGTAGTAGGGAACCCAAGGTCGAGAAGGGAGAGTGTTGACATGTCCTGGGGTTGGTAACCAATGTCACAAAACAAGATGTGTGCTAATTGTTTAATGAGAAGCTAGTTTGTTCTGTGAACCTTCATCTAAAGTACAATAATAATAAAAAAAGAAAAAGAAAGGCTCAGGGCAGAGGAGCCTGAAGAGCCATTTTTCCTCCTCTTGGTGCCATTCCATCCCTCCATTCTAGACAGGTCTGCTTTGGAATCCTGACCTGGCACCTCACTGGTAACATGACCTTGAGCAAGGTATTTAATTATTTTGCAAATGGAGATAGTAACAGTTATAAACAGATGTAAAGCTGATGTAAGCCTTAAGTGAGGCCCTGTTTGTAAAATGTTTTGGCAAGTTCCTGGCACATAGAAAGTACTTAACAAATGATAGCTGTTATGATTATCATTCACCTGTAAATATTTCAGTTATGGCCTCTGAATGCTGAGCTATCTTGAATGCTGAGCACTGAGGCCTGGGGCTCTGAGTTAAGCATCCCTAATTGGAATCTCCCTTACTTCTCACTGCTTTAAGACTGAAGACCTGAACCCCATCACCCCCTGCCTTAATTTTTTTTTTTTTACTGAGGTATAATATTGTTGTTGTTGTTAGTTGATGCTGAGTCAATTCCAACTCATGGTGACCCCATGTGTGCAGAGTAGAACTGTGCTCCATAGGGTTTCCAAGGCTGTGACCTTTCAGAAGCAAACTGTCAGGCCTTACTTCCAAGGTGCCTCAGGGTGAGTTTGAGCTGCAGCCTTTCGGTTACTAGTCCAGTGCTTAACCATCTGTGCCACCCAGGACTCCTTGAGGTATAAGATACATAAAGAAATCCACAAATCTTATAAATTTTTAAACCTACATATATACCATGAAATTACCATTAGGACAAAAATCTAGAACACGTCTATAGCATTTCAGAAGATTCCTTAATGTTCCTTTCCAGTCAATACCCACCTTTTCCCCGAGAGGTTGCCCTTATTCTGACTTCTTTCACCACAGATTTGTGATCCCTGTTCTTGAACTTCATATAAATGGAATCATACGGAGTGGACCTTTGGTGTCTAGCTTCTTTCACTCAACATGATGTCTAACCTTATGGTTGAACGTAAGAGTGATTTGTTCTTTTTAATGCTGTGTAACAATATATGAAGATGCCACAATTTATTTATCCACTGTACTGTTGATGTCTACTTGGATTGTGTCCAGTTTTTGCCTATCATGAGCTCATGTCTTCTGGAAGTGATACATACTCGTTTTTCTTGGGTATGTACTTTGCGAGTCCCTGGGTAGCACAAGTGGTTCATGATTGGCTTCTAACCTAAAGGTTGGCAGTTCAAACCCACCCAGTGGCTCTCTGGAAGAAAGGCCTGGCGATCTGCTTCCGTAAAGACTACAGCCAAAAAACCCCTGTGGAACAGTTTTACTCTTAACACATGGGATTGCCATGAGTTGGAATCGACATGATGGCAGGGGGTTTGGTTTTTATGTACCTTGCAATAGGATTGCTGGGTTGTAGGGTAGACGTATGTTTAGCTTGTGTAGATCTGACCAAATAGTTTCCCCAATCCTTGTTTGAATCTTGTACTCTAAGCCTTCACCTTGGTGAGGCTCAGATCCCTCAGCCTCCAAGCTCAGGAGTTGAGGAGAAAAGAAGGGAAGTGACTAAGAGCTAAATGGTGGCTTAGCTGGAAGTTTCTGTGGGAACAAAGATGTGGAAACTGGCAGGGATTTCAGGAGCAGCCCCAGCCTGTACTGACAGCCACCGAAGGTCAGCCAGTGTAAGGCAGGCAGTCCCTGCACTTTGTGAGAAAGCCCAGGCCCGGAGAACTGACATAAGCCACCCAGGACAGGCCAGGAGAGAGCTCTGATGGCTTAATAACAAGCTCTGTGTGGAGGCGATGAATCAACAGAACTTCATCTTTTTGTTACTTTCACAAATAGGAGGATTTGGGGAGTTTTATATGTAGTTATAAAAGAATGAACAAATCTGTCTTGGAGGAAGTACAATCAGAATGCTCCTTAGAAGCAAGGATGGCGAGACTATGTCTCACATACTTTGGACATGTTTTTTTTAACAATTTTATTTTATTGTACTTTAACTGAAAGTTTACAATTCAAGTTAGTCTCTCATATAAAAATTTATACATACGTTGTTATGTGACCCTAATTGTTCTCCCTATACTGTGACAGCACATTCCCCCTTTCCACCCCTGACTCCCCATGTCCATTCAACCAGCTCCTGACCCTCTCTGCCTTCCCATCTCACCTCGGGACAGAAGCTGCCTGTTTAGTCTCTTGTATCTCCTTGAGCTAAGAAGCACATTCCTCACGAGTATCACTTTATGTCCCACAGTCCAGTCCAATCCCTGTCTGAAGAGTTGGCCTCGGGAATTGTTTTAGTTATGGGCTAATAGAGAATCCAGGGACCATGCTTTCCGGGGTACCTCCAGTCTCAGTCAGACCATTAAGTCTGGTCTTCTTCCTAGGATTTGAGTTCTGCACCTCACATTTCTCGTGCTCCATCCGGGACTCTCTGTTGTGTTCCCTGTCAGGGAGGTCATTGGTGGTAGCCAGGCACCATCTAGTTCTTCTGGTCTCAAGCTGATGAAGTCTCTGGTTTATGTGGCCCTTTCTGTGTCTTGGGCTAATACTTTCCTTGTGTCTTTGGTGTTCTTCATTCTCCTTTACTCCGTGTGGTTGGGACCAATTGATTCATCTTAGATGGCCGCTTGCAAGCTTTTAAGACCCCAGCTGCCACTCACCAAAATACCACATACTTTGGACATGTTATTAGAAGGGACCAGTCCCTGGAGAAGGACATCATGCTTGGTAAAGCAGAGGGTCAGCGAAAAAGAGGAAGACCCTCAAAGAGACAGATTGACACAGTGGCTGCAACAATGGGCTTAAGCATAACAATTGTGAGAATGGTGCAGGACTTGGCAGTGTTTTGTTCTGTTATACATAGGGTCGCTATGAGTCGGAACCGACTTGATGGCACCTAACAACAACAACAAATATGTAATTCTGAATTGTAAAAATGTGTTAACTATTCCATTAAAATTGGCAATAACAATAACAGTCCTTATCATTACAATGTACTATGGAAATTGATCAACACAACTTCTTAACATGATTCTGGACAAGCATGCAGGGAAGTAGCTGCTTTCAGTGCTAAACCCTATAAGAAAGGATTCCTACTGAGGTTGGTATGACCTGGCACTTTAGAATAACTGAAAATTTGCTCCCTCCCTCTCCTCCATGAATGTCTTCCCAACATTTTTTTCAAAAGCGTTGCTTTGAATCTGATGGTGACATCTCTGCCAAACATGAGAATGGACATTTGTTCTGATACTTAGTTTCCACAGTTAGCATAATTTTTTTTTGAACAAGGTATTTTAGCTCTTTTCACTGCACATATTTATTTCCCCAACTGTTCTCATTTGCCAAGTAGAAACTTTACTGAGTGTCTTAGAATTTGTAATGGCTAACACATTTAAAAATGAATTTGGTTTTATAAATCAAGCTGACATAACACAATTTCCCAGATAAATTAAGTCCCAGTCTTGCTGTTGCCTGAATAATTGTGCCCTAAATCATTTAGTTATTTACATTAATTTCCTTTGGATCATTACCAGAAAAGTAAAGGTTCCTAGTTCATTTCCTCTCCTTCAGGAAAAGAGGAGTGCAACTTTTCTCAGACAAATTGATACTAAGGCAGACCAGATCTTTTTCTGTAATTAGTTCAGAATTAGAAACTTTGCATTTTTTCCCTTACTGATAAAAAGTCTTCTTTTTAGGATTGTTCCAGAGAGCCCCATTCACATGTATTATAGTCAGACCCACAGGATTCCAGTCCTAGCTTTGCCATCTGCTGGCTCTATACTTTGGGCACGTCTCCAAACATGGGTTTCTCCATCTGTGAAAGTCAGGATACTTGGACAGCCTTCCACATGGTGGTGTCGTGTTGAGGTAGCAAGTAGTGAATTCAGCACAGACCTGGCACATGGTCCGTGTTTATTAAATATTAAAAATTGGTATTTTGATATTCACAAAAGGTATGTTTATGAATGGAATTGTTTTAGAAAGTTGTATGATTTTGGTAGCATCACTTACATCAATTCAGGGTTTATTCAACATTGACAAATACTGAGACCCTACTGGGTGTCAGGAGCTATTCTAGGAGAGCAATAGAAACCTACTCTGGTTACTTTAAGTAGACAGGAAACTTATGAGAAAGTATTGGGTAGCTCACGGAATCTCCAGAAGAGCTAGGCTCAGTGGATCCCCACACATCCGTCCTCTGAAGACAGCTAACCCTTGCTGTCAAGCACAGACCCCACTGCTTGCACTGCAGAGGGCACCTCTGAGGACCGACTTGGAGACTGCTGCTGAAACTCCTGTTGTGGTTGTGTCTGGAAGCTGGGTGTGGCAGCTGCCGCTGGTACCAGTTGTTGTCTGAGTGGATTTGCACATTACTTGCTTCTTTGCATGTGTAGGAAACTGTCTGATAGGCAGAGTCTACGTCATTTGCCCTCTCATCAACTGCAAAGAATGCTGGGAAAGTGATGTGCCTTCATCCCAGCAGCAAGAAATGCTGGGAAAGTGTTGTGTCCTCACCCCAAACACAAGGAATGCTGGGAAAGTGATGTGCCTTCATCCCAGCTGCAAGAAATGCTGGGAAAGTGTTGTGTCCTCAAAGAATGCTGGGAAAGTGGTATGCCTACCCTCAACTGCAAGGAATGCCGGGAAAGTGATGTGCTCTGGCCCCACCACAAGGAATGCTGTGAGACTGAGGCACTGACATGTTCAGCTTGTACAGTGAGAAGTGGGTTCTGCCACCTTAGCTGGGGAGACTCCTCAAACACAGGATGGGCAGCCCCCCCAAAAAATGACACATATTCACTGTAAAAACTAATTCAGAAAATCATCTTTTCAATCTATAACAGTGTAGTAGCTTATTGATGATAGTCATGCTCTTATATGGGCTAAATTTTTTTTTTTAATGAATCTTAACCAGAATGAATTGAAGCAACTTAAACCACAAAATTTATTTTATTTTATTGTTGTACTTAGAGTGAAACTTTACAATTCAAGTTAGTCTCTCATACAAAATTTATACATACATTCTTATGTGACCCTAATTGCTCTCCCTATACTGTGACAGCACACTCCTCCTTTCCACCTAGGAGTTCCCATGTTCATTCAACTCTGGACAGGAGCTGCCCATTTAGTTTCATGTATCTACTTTAGCTAAGAAGCACACTCTTCACGAATGTCTTTTTATGTCCCATAGTCCAGTCTAATCTTTGTCTGAAGAGTTGGTGTCAGGAATGGTTTTAGTTCTGGGCTGACAGAGAGTCTGGGGGCCATGCCTTCTGGGGTTCCTCCAGTCTCAGTCAGACCATTAAGTCTGGTCTTTTTACTAGAATTTGAGTTCTGCACCCCACCTTTCTTCTGCTCCACCAGGAGTCTCTGTTGTGTTCCCTGTCAGGGAGGTCATTGGTGGTAGCTGGGCACCATCTAGTTCTTCTGGTCTCAGGCTGATGAAGTCTCTGGTTTATGTGGACCTTTCTGTCTCTTGGGATGATACTTTCCTTGTATCTTTGGTGCTCTTCATTCTCCTTTACTCCTTGTGATTGGGACCAGTTGATGCATCTTAGATGGCCACTTGCAAACTTTAAGACCCCAGCCACCACTCACCAAAGTAGGATGCAGAACACGTTCTTAATAAGCTTTGTTATGTCAACTGACCTAGATGTCCCCTGAAAGCATGGTCCCCAAACCCCTACCCCTGCTACTCTGTCTCTCAAAGTGTTTGATTGTATTCAGGAACATTCTTAGCTTTGGTTTAGACCAGTTGTGCTGACTTCCCCTGTAGTGTGTGCTGTCCTTCCCTTCACCTAAGATAATTCTTATCTACTATCTAGTTAGTAAATAACCTTGATCCTCCCTCCCCACCCCTGTAAACATCAAAGAATGTTTTCTTCTGAGTTTAAACATTTTCTTGAGTTCTTATAGTGATCTTATACAATATTTGTCATTCTGTGACTGATTAAATTCACTCAGCATAATGCCCTCCAGATTCCTCCCTGTTATAAGATATTTCACGGCTTCATCATTCTTCTTTATCATTGCATAGTATTCCATTGTGTGGATATACCATAATTTGTTTATCCATTCATCCATTGATGGGCACCTAGGTTGTTTCCATCTTTTTGCTATTGTGAACAGTGCTGCAATGAACATGGGTGTGCATATATCTATTCGTGTGACAGCTCTTATTTCTCTAGGATATATTGCAAGGAGCAGGATAGCTGGATGGTATGGTACTTCTATTTCTAGCTTTTTGAGGAAGTGCCAAATCAGTTTCCAAAGTGGTCGTACCATTTTACATCCCACCAAGAGTGTATAAGTGTTCCAGTCTCTCCACAACCTCTCCAGCATTTATTATCTTGTGTTTTTTGGGTTAATGCTAGCCTTGTTGGGGTGAGATGATATCTCCTTGTAGTTTTGATCTGCATTTCTCTAATGGCTAATGATGTGAGCATTTCTTCATGTATCTTTTTAGCCGCCTGAATATCTTCTTTGGGGAAGTGCCTGTTCATATCCTTTGCCCATTTTTTAATTTTTGGGTCATTTTCTTTTTGTTGTTGAGGTTTTGCAGTATTTGTAGATTTCAGCGATTAGATGCTGATCGGATTTGTTGTAGCCAAAATTTTTTTCCTAGTCTGTAGGTTGTCTTTTGACTCTTTTGGTGAAGTCTTTTGATGAGCATAAGTGTTTGATTTTTAGGAGCTTCCAGTTATTTAGTCTCTCTTCTGGTGCTTGTGCATTGTTACTTATGGTTCGTATTGTGTTTATGCCATGTATTAGGGCTCCTGGCATTGTCCCTATTTTTTCTTCCATGATCTTTATGGTTTTCGATTTTATATTTAAGTCTTTGATCTGTTTGGAGTTAGTTTTTGTGCATGGTGTGAGGTATGGGTCTTGTTTCAGTTTTTAGCAGATGGATATCCAGTTATGCCAGAACCATTTGTTAAAGAGACTGTCCTTCCCCCAATTAATGGACTTTGGGCCTTTGTCAAATATCAGCTGCTCATATGTGGATGAATTTATGTCTGGATTCTCAATTCTGTTCCACTGGTCTATGTATCTGTTTTTGTACCAGTACCAGGCTGTTTTGACTACCGTGGCAGTATAATAGGTTCTAAAATCAGGTAGTGTGGGGCCTCCCACTTTGTTCTTCTTGAGTAATGCTTTAATTATTTGGGGCCTCTTCTCTTTCCATATGAAGTTGGTGATTCGTTTCTCCATCTCATTAAAAAATGCTGATGGAATTTGGATTGGGATTGCACTGTATATGTAGATCGCTTTGGGTAGAATTGACATTTTCACATTGTTGAGTCTAGCTATTCATGAGCAAGGTATGTACTTCCAGTTATGCAGGTCTCTTTTGGTTTCTTGCAGTAGTGTCTTGTAGTTTTCATTGTATAGATCTTTTACGTCTCTGGTTAGATATATTCCTAAGTATTTTATCTTCTTGGGGGCTATTGTAAATGGTATTGATTTGGTGATTTCCTCTTGGAAGTTCTCTTTGTTGGTGTAGAGGAATGCAACTGATTTTTGAATGTTTATCTTGTATCCTGAAACTTTGCTGAAATCTTCTATTAGTTCCAATAGTTTTCTTGTGGATTCTTAGGGATTTTCTGTGTATAAGACCATATCATCTGCAAATACAAATACTTTAACTTCTTCCCTACCAATTTGGATGCCCTTTATTTCTTTTTCTAGCCTAATTGCTCTGGCTAGGACCTCCAGCACAATGTTCAACAAGAGTAATGATAAAGGTCATCCTTGTCTGGTTCCTGTTCTCAGGGGGAATGCTTTCACATTCTCTCCATTTAGGATGATGTTGGCTGTTGACTTTGTATAAATGCCCTTAATTATATTGAGGAATTTACCTTCTATTTCTATTTTGTTGAGAGTTTTTATCATGAATGAGTGTTGGACTTTGTCAAATGCCTTTCTGCATCGATTGATAAGATCATGTGGTTCTTGTCTTTTGTTTTATTTATGTGATGAATTACACCGATTGGTTTTCTAATGTTGAACCATCCCCGCATACCTGGTATAAATCCCACTTAATCATGCTGAATGATTTTTTTGATATGTTGCTGAATTTTATTGGCTAGAATTTTGTTGAGGATTTTTGTGTCAATGTTCATGAGGGATATTGGTCAGTAATTTTCTTGTTCTGTGGTGTCTTTACATGGTTTTGGTATCAGGGTTATGCTGGCTTCATAGAATGAGTTTGGGAATATTCCATTCTTGTCTATGCCTTGACATACCTTTAGTGGTAGAGGCATTAAATCTTCTCTGGAAGTCTGGTGGAATTCTCCAGTGAAGTCATTCTGGCCAGGGCTTTTTTTTGTTGGGAGTTTTTTAATTACCTTTTCAATCTCTTCTTTTGTTATGGGTTTATTTAGCTCTTCTACCTCTGTTTGTGTTAGTTTAGGTAGGTAGGGAGTTTCTAGAAATTTGTCCATTTCCTCTAGGTTTTCAAATTAGTTAGAGTACAGTTTTTCATAGTATTCTGTTATGATTTTTTAAATTTCATTTGGGTCTGTTGTGATATCTCCCATCTCATTTCTTATATGGGTTACTTCCTTCCTCTCCTGTTTTTCTTTTGTCAGTTTGGCCAATGGCTTATCAATTTTGTTGATCTTTTCAAAGAACCAGCTTTTGCTCTTATTAACTCTTTCAATTGATTTTCTATTCTCTTTTCCATTTAATTCTGATCTAATTCTTATTATTCCTTTCTTCTGATGCTCACGGGCTTCTTTTGCTCTTCTCTTTCTACTTGTTCCAGTTGTAGGGTTAATGTTTTAATTATGGCCCTTTCTTTTTTTTTTTGGATGTGTGCATTTATTGCTATAAACTGATCTCTGAGTACTGCTTTTGCTGTGTCCCAAAGGTTCTGGTAGGATGTGTTTTCATTCTTGTTCAATTCTATGAATTTCCTTATTCCACCCTTAATTTCTTCTATAACCCAGTAATTTTTGAGCAAGGTGTTGTTCAGTTTCCATGTGTTTGATTTTTTTTTCCTTGTTTTTTCTGTTGTTGATTTCTACTTTAATGGCTTTATGGTCAGAAAAGATGCTTTGTAGTATTTCGATG
>NW_004443980.1:6243376-6264904 GCF_000243295.1 Trichechus manatus latirostris
GGTCTCCGATAGGAGTACAAGATGGTGGATCCGCGCTGCATTAGCTGGTAGGGGACCTCTGCATGAATTTCTCCTCACTCTCCATTCTCTGTCAGTTTTCTCACTCCATTTGGTGCTTGGCTGAGTTGTTTATCTCTTCATTTGATGTTTTAGGGTTTCAGGATTGTTGTATTCTCTGTTCAGCTTAGTTTTTCGGATGTTTGCTGTGGAGGGACGGCGTAGTGCTTCTGCCTAGAGCGCCATTTTGCTGGAACTCACCTGCTCTTTTTTGAGTGTTGTTTGCTTGAATAGTTTTTCCATCCTTTGAGTTTTAGTTTGTTTATGTCTTTAAGTCTAAGGTGTGTCTCTTGTAGGCAGTATATAGATGGATCGTGTTTTTTTATCCAATCCGCCACTCTCTGTCTCTTTATTGGTGCATTTAGTCCATTTACATTCAGCGTAATTATTGGTAGGTATAAGTTTAGTGCTGTCATTTTGATGTCTTTTTTTTGTGTGTGTTGTTCACAGTTTCTTTGTTCCCCTTAATTTTCTGTGCTGAGTCGTTTTTCTTTACGTGTTTTCTTTTATCTTTTTCATTGTTGCTGATTTTGTGTTTGCGGAGTCTTTATATTTTTCTAGTTTTTTATTTTGATTTGTAGGATTGTTAGTTTCATTTGTGGTCACCTTAATATTTACCCCTTTTTTTTTAAGTTTATACCAGTCTTTTATTTCCTTATATCTGCTTGACTTCCTCTCCATATGAAAAATCTATGTCTACATTTTTTAAGTCCTGTTTAGTTTTAATGTTGTTATCTTTTATGTTTTGACGTCTATTTCCCTATTTTCAGTGTTTTAGCTTTTGTTTATTTTTGTGACTTCCCTATCTGGGTTGGTATCTGTTTGCTGTATCCTGTGTACTAGTCTTGGGTTGTTATCTGATGTTATTGATTTTCTAACTGGAGGACTCCCTTTAGTATTTCTTACAATTTTGGTTTGGTTTTTGCAAATTCCCTAAACTTCTGTTTATCTGGAAATGCCCTGATTTTGCCATCATATTTGAGAGACAGTTTTGCTGGATGTATAATTCTTGGCTGGCAGTTTTTTTTCCTTCACGGCCTTATATATGTCATCCCATTGCCTTCTTGCCTGCATGGTTTCTGTTGAGTAGTCCGAGCTTATTCTTACTGACTCGGCTTTCTAGATGACTTTTCTTTTATCCCTAGCTGCTCTTAAAATTCTCTCTTTATCTTTGGTTTTGGTAAGTTTGATTATAATATGTCTTGTTGACCTTCTTTTGGGATCTACCTTATGTGGGGTTCAATGAGCATCTTGGATAGATATCTTGTCATATTTCATGATATCAGGGAAGTTTTCTGCCAACAAATCTTCAACAACTCTCCCTGTGTTTTCTGTTATAGCCCCCCTGTTCTGGTACTCCAATCACTCATAGGTTATTCTTCTGGGTAGAATCCCACATAATTCTTAGGGTTTCTTCATTTTTTAAAATCCTTTTATCTCATTTTTCCTCAGATAAGTAGGTGTCAAGTGCTTTATCTTCAATCTCACTAATTCTGAGTTCCATTGCCTGAATTCTGCTCCTATCACTTTCTATTGAGTTGTCTAATTCTGACATTTTATTGTTAATCTTCTGGATTTCTGATTGCTGTCTCTCTATGGATTCTTGCAGCCTGTTAAATTTGTCATTATACTCTTCTCTAATTTTTTTCATTTCCTCTATTGCGTGTTCTGCACTTTGCTTAATTTCCTTCCTAATTTCTTAAAGAGTTCTGTATATTAATCTTTTGTATTCTGCCTCCAGTAATTCCAAGAAATTTTCCTCCTGTGGAAAATTTCTTGATTCTTTATTTTGGGAGCTTGCTGAAGCCATCATTGGTTGCATCTTTATGTGATTTGATATTGACTGTTGTCTCCGAGCCATCAATGTTATTATATTTACTTAGTTTATGTTTGCTTACTGTGTCCTAGCTTCTTTTTTTGTTTTGATATTCCCAAATAGGCTGCTTCTGTAAGCTGTTTTGAATACTGGCACCTTTGAAGCTCTAATGTCCTGTCACCAGGTGGTTAGATCTGTTACTAGTTATGTGAGCTCAGGAGACTGCCCACCTTTCCTGTATGGATTCAACTCAGTTGCCCAGGTAGATAGCTACCAAGTGTGTGGTGTAGGCTCTCACTTACAGTCCTAGACAGGCATGGATGATTGGTATAGGTACAGGCATCTAGTGTAGCAGAGGGACTCACTCTGAGCAATGCAGGGGGCTGACGGCTGCCCCCAAGTGTCCAGGAAGAAGGATTGTCCCTGTTCCCTAGAGCACGTAGGTGGGTGGGTTTTGCAGCCAGACTATGAGTAGCTAATGCTGTTGGCTGTAAGGACTGGGGGGCACCTCTTATTATGGGCCCCTATCACTGGTGGCTAGGTGGTGTGGCTGGAGCCACCAGTCCTCAGGCCCCTGATGTGGGTAGGTGAAGACCCTGCTTAATGGGCAGAGCAGAGTCAAACGTCACGAACCTGCTTTACAGCTGAAACAGTTGAAGTTAGACTTCTGGTATATATCTTGTTGTACTGTGGTACGGAAGGCCTACACTGTTGAAATGGGTCCACTCAAGTCTATGCAGGGGGAAAGACACTAAAAGTCTGTAGATCCCATATGCCCAGGTCTAGGAAAGGAGCTGTGTCTACCCTGAGTTCCTGGCTTAGTGGAGCTGGCAGTTTATTTTTTCCCGTTTGTTAATTTGTTCGCTCTCCAAGGCCGGGAGAATGGCTTAGGGTGTGTGACGGATCCTACTTCCCGCCCAGGGTCCTGGCAATTACCGAAGCCGGTCCAGGATCCAGTGCACAGCAGGGAGTAGGGAGGTAAATGGGAGAGAGGTGTTTCCCTGAGGGGTGTGTTTTTGATCCACGCAGCAGGCTGTACGCAAATACTTATCTTTCGGTGATCGAGGGCTGCTTCTCACTGCTTCTGCATGGCCAAGTAGACTCTCAGTGACTAGGCCTCTTCCTGTGCGGAATACGCCTCCCAAGGACCGCTGCTTTTCTGCCTCACCACTCACCCCAGAGCTGATCAGGTCTGAAGGGCTCAGGCTCTCGCTGGGTCAGATCTGGCACCTCCTCCCTGGTTCCTAACTGTCTTTCCCTCCCCGTCGTTCAGTCAGTTTCCTCAACTTTGCCTTTGATGTTCAGGGCTCCCAGATTGTCATATATAATCGAATCACTTGTTTTTTCAGGTCTTTGTTGTAACAGGGTCCACTGGAAGCATCTGTCTACTCTGCCATCTTGGCCCCACCCCTCGTAGAACATTTTCTTAATAAACTTTGTTATGTCAATTGACCTAGATGTTCCCTGGAAGCATGGTCCCCAGACCTCCGCCCCTGCTACTTAAACCACAAAAATTTTTAATTAAAAAAATTTTTTATTGTTGTAAAAATATATATAACAAAATGCTTGCCTAGTCAACAATTTTTACAGGTACAATTCAGTGACATTGATTACAGTCATCATGTACAACCATTACCACTATCCTTTTCCAAATTATTCCACCACCAGTAACAGAAACTCATGAAACTACAAAACTTTTAGAGCTGGAAAGAACCTTAGAGATTAATCTGATGCTTTCTTTCTGCCAGTGAAGAAAACAGAGGTCCAGAAAACTTACGTGACTTGTCCAAGGTTACATAGCATAGATGGAACTAGACTCCAGAGACTCCTAGTTCAGTGCTCTTCCCTCCAGAACACGCTGTCTCTGGTATACGTTCCTTTAATTTGGTTTCTTTCAGGTCCAAACACTAGCTTCACATTTACACAAATCCCAGGCCCTGTTTCTGATTCTTTAAGAAGATTGTCCAGAAACCATTTCAACAACCACCTGCTGCTGCCTAACCCAGTTTTAGGCAGATGAAGCCTTCCTGGCTTCAGTTACAGATCGACAGAGACTGATGATGGTTGGCAGGCGGTGGCTTGATACGGGTTGCCGAGTGCTCTGAGGATTTGACTGAACATCCTAGCCCTGGCTGTGGGGCAAGGGGATCTGGGGTAGTCACAATCAGTACTTGGAAGTGACTGCAAACTTTCCCTGAGAAAGAAGGAAAGAGGATCAGGAAGGGTAAGCAGCTGGCTTTCTCTGCTAGGGAAGGATATAAATAAAAAGGAGAATTTCAAAAGGAACATTTAAGAAAAACAAAACAAAACAGAAAAAGAACTTTATGCTAAGCTATCCTGATAGGACCATGCTCCAGAATTGAGCTTAGATTTTTTTGTCACTTGAAAAATGAGGCTTCTGGGCTCTCCTGAGGAAAGGTCACCTTCCTGAGATGTCAGGCAGAACTTGGGTTCCCAGCAGGTATGCTGGAAATGTTTCAGGTCTATTTGTGGAACTTTGATTTTTTAAGGTGTTGAGATAGAGTATTTAGTCTCTGCCTTTTCATTTTAACATTGTTGATGGCTTAAAGATTTGTGATAATGGAAAGGCTTTTAAAGATGTTTATCTCCGACAGGCCATTAATTATAAAAATCAAACAGGTCCTTTTTGCCATTTTTCAGTCTTCCTTATCCCCCTGTTTCATCATATTTTTGTCCAAAGAAAGAGCTCAGATTTGAGATTTCTCCCTTCTCCACAGTTTTCTGGGCATATCCAAGAGTATTATCTAAATGCTTTCAAACCTGTTCTTGTCTGTTCAGCTGATTATGGCCCCAATGAAGGAAGCATCTCTGACCACTAACTCTGGGAAGTTTTCATAGTCCTGTTTCCTTTCTCGAGAGTCTCTTCAGAGGAGAAAGGAAAGTACCTCCCCTCCTACATCCCCTTTTGAGTAGAGGAATCCCTGATAGGGAGCAGTCACAGGTTCTCCTCTGTAGGGAAAGTTTGTGGGCTTCTATAGTTTTCTTCCTTCTCATGCTTCATTTTGGCTTGTTAGTGTTACCGAACCCAGAAAGGTGGGTCCTTGTTGGGTGCGCTCAGACTTGCCAATTATCTGGACAGCAGCCTCTGAGTAACTTTATTGTAATGTGCCGAGCAAGGAGCCGTAAGGAAGTTCCTCAGACCCGGCTCACCAAGCCATGGGGAAGAAGGGCTTATATGTGATTTGGGCAGCAAGATGACAGCCGCGCAGGTGTTCTGGGGGAGGGAAAACTCTAGAAGGCGGCCAGGAAACAGGAGGTGACGTGGTTCTTGTCGGACCTCTCGATTCCAAATAGGGTCCAGGTGATGATTTTCCTTCTGATTCATTCCTCCTGTTGCTGCGTCCTCTGTTGAGGTCAATTAGAGGTCACAGCTGGCCCTTCTCTGCATGTGGGGCAGGCCAAATCTGATTTGGGCTAGTTTAAGGACTAATGGAAATTTACTGGCATAAGTGAGGTCAGGTTACGTTAGCACCTCTAGGAGACACTGAGGTAGTCCTGAGCAAGGAGGCTCCCTCGATTGCTTTGGCTTGTTTTTTAAGACTCAGGCGACAGCTGTTAACTAACAGGTAGGCAGTTCAAACCCACAAGGAACTCACAGGGAGAAAGATGTGGCAGTTTGCTTCCATAAAGATTTACAGCCGTGGAAACTCTACGGGGCAATTCTACTCTATCCGAATTGACTCAACGGCAGTGGGTTTGGTTTGGTTTTGTGTTCCTCAGTTGGCCTCCAGCCTTATTCTGACTGATGATATTGAGCTTTTCCATCATCTCTTTCCACAGATGTAGTTGATTTGATTCCTGTGTATTCCATCTGGTGAGTTTCACACGTATAGTCGCCGTTTATGTTGTTGCAAAATAGTATTTGCAATTAATAAGTCATTGGTCTTGTAAAATTCTATCATGTGATCTCTGGCATCATTTCAATCACCTAGGCCATATTTTCTAACCACTGAGCCTTCCTCTTTGTTTCCAGCTTTCACATTCCAATCACCAGTAATTATCAATGCATCCTGATTGTATATTTGATCAATCTCAGACTGCAGAAGTTGATAAAAATCTTCAGTTTCTTCATCTTTGGCATTAGTGGTTGGTGCATAAATTTGAATAATAGTCACATTAACTGGTCTTCCTTGTAGGAGTATGGATATTATCCTATCACTGACAGCGTTGTACTTCAAGATAGATCTTGAAATATTCTTTTTTACAATGAATATGACACCATCCCTCTTCAGTTACCTCCTCCCAATATGATGTTTATTTTCCCTTTCTGCAACTCCTTCAGCCCTCATTCTGGTTCTTCCTGTCCATCTCGTTTCCAGTGATGGCCCCTCCAGGCTGCCCTAGAGAAGTCCATCGGGGCCTTTCCTGCACATCCTTCTCCCTCTGTTCCTTCTCCTCCACATTCCGGATGCTTCTGTCTTGATACCAGAATCATAAGTGATGCCCCATGGCCTGCTCCCTCCTCTGTGCCCCACTGCCACTGCCCCTCCTTTGCTGTCCCCGCTTTCTGTGCTGTCAGTATGGGTTTTCACTGGTCTCTCCTCTGAGACTGTGAGCAACCAAACAGCAGGGACAGCATCCCCTTTCCTTTGTACCCTAGAGTCCGGGACAGTGTCTGCCCGATGGTGGATAGTCAACACTTGCTTATGGGTTAGCAAAACACCTAGGTTCCTGGTCACCCCTCAGCATGCTCACACCTTGACTTGGGCTTGCGTTCAGTCTGAAGAAGTCCACCAACTGTGGCTGTGAAATCTTAATAGTATGATGTAAGTGCTCTGGATCTTCATTTCTTTAGTCATTCATCACTTAGAACATCTTTTATTTATTGTTGTGCTTTAAGTGAAAGTTTACAATTCAAGTTAGTCTCTCATGCAAAAATTTATACACACATTGTTATGTGACCCTTGTTGCTCTCCCTATACTGTGACAGCACACTCCTCCTTTCCACCCTGGATTTTCTGTGTCCATTCAACCGGCTCCTGACTCTCTCTGCCTTCTCATCTTGCTTCTGGAAAGGAGCTTCCCATTTAGTCTCATGTATCTACTTGAGCTAAGAAGCACACTATTCACGAGTATCATTTTATGTCCCATAGTCCAGTCTAATCTTTGTCTAAAGAGTTGACCTTGGGAAAGGTTTTAGTTTTGGGCTAACAGAGAGTCTGGGGGACATGTCTTCCGGGGTCCCTCCAGTCTCAGTCAAACCAATAAGTCTGGTCTTTTTACTAGAATTTGAGTTCTGCACCCCACTTTTCTTTTGCTCCTTCAGGGACTCTCTGTTTTGTTCCCTGTCAGGGTGGTCATTAGTGGTAGCCGGGCACCGTCTAGTTTTCTGGTCTCAGGCTGATGAAGTCTCTAGTTTATGTAGCCCTTTCTGTCTCTTGGGCTAATACTTTCCTTGTGTCTATTGTGTTCTTCATTCTCCTTTACTCCAGGTGGGTTGGGACTAATTGATGCATCTTAGATTGCTGCTCACTAGCTTTTAAGATCCCGGATGCCACTCAACAAAGTGAGATGCAGAACATTTTCTTAATAAACTTTGTTATGCCGGTTGACCTAGATGTCCCCTGAAACCAAGATCCTCAGACCCCTGCCCCTGCTACTCGGTCCCTCGAAGTGTTTGGTTGTATTCAGAACACTTCTTAGCTTTGGTTTAGTCCAGTTGTGCTGACTTCCCCTGTAGTGTGTGCTGTCCTTCCCTTCACCTAAGATAATTCTTATCTACTATCTAGTTAGTAAATAACCCTCACCCTCCCTCCCCACCCTCGTAACCATCAAAGAATGTTTTCTTCTGTGTTTTAACCTTTTCTTGAGTTCTTATAATAGTGGTCTTATATAATATTTGTCCTTTTGCAACTGACTGAATTCACTCAGCATAACACCTTCCAGATCACTTCATGTTACAAGATGTTGCACAATTTCATTGTTGTTTTTTATCGTTGCGTAGTATTCCGTTGTGGGAATATACCATAATTTCTTTATCCATTTGTCTGTTGATGGGCACCTAGGTTGTTTCCATCTTTTTTGCTATTGTGAACAGTGCTGCAATGAACGTGGGTGTGCATATATCTATTCATGTGATGGCTCTTATTTCTCTAGGATATATTCCAAGGAGCGGGATAGCTGGATCGTATGTTACTTCTATTTCTAGCTTTTTAAGGAAGTGCCAAATCGATTTCCAAAGTGGTTGTACCATTTTACATTCCCACTAACAGTGTATAAGTGTTCCAGTCTCTCCACAACCTCTCCAGCATTTATTATTTTGAGTTTTTTGGATTAATCCTAGCCTCGTTGGGGTAAGATGATATCTCATTGTAGTTTTGATTTGCATTTCTCTAATGGCTAATGATTGTGAGCATATCCTCATGTGTCCGTTAGCTGTCTGAATGTCTTCTTTGGCAAAGTGCCTGTTCATATCCTTTGCCCATTTTTTAACTGGGTTGTTTGTCTTTTTGTTGTTGAGGTTTTGCAGTATCTTGTAGATTTTAGAGATTAGACGCTGATCAGATTTGCCATAGCCAAAATTTTTTCCCAGTCTGTAGGTTGTCTTTTTACTCTTTGGGTTAAGTCGTTTGATGAGCATAAGTTATCTAGTGTCTCTTCTGGTGCTTGCGCATTGTTACTTATGGTTCATATTGTGTTTATGCCATGTATTAGGGCTCCTAGCGTTGTCCCTATTTTTTTCTTCCATGATCTTTATTGTTTTAGATTTTATATTTAGGTCTTTGAACCATTTTGAGTTAGTTTTTGTGCATGGTATGAGGTATAGGTCTTGTTTCAGTTTTTCGAGGATAGATAGCCAGTTATGCCAGCACCATTTGTTAAAGACACTATCTTTTCCCCAATTAACGCACTTTGGGCCTTTGTCAAATATCAGCTGCTCATAGGTGGATGAATTTACATCTAGATTCTCAATTCTTTTCCATTGGTCTATGTATCTGTAGTTGTACCAGTACCAGGCTGTTTTGACTACCATGGTGGTATAATTGGTTCTAAAATTAGGTAGTGTAAGGCCTCCCACTTTGTTCTTCTTCTTGAGTAATGCTTTACTTATCCGGTGCCTCTTCCCTTTCCATATGAAGTTGGTGATTTGTTTCTTCATCTCATTAAAAAATGCCGGTGGAATTTGGGTTGGGATTGTATTGTATCTGTAGATCATTTTGGATAGAACTGACATCTTCACAATGTTGAGTCTTCTTATCCATGAGCAAGGTATGTTTTTCCACATTCGCAGGTCTCTTTTTGTTTCTTGCAGTAGTGTCTTGTAGTTTTCATTGTATAGGTCTTTTATGTTTCTGGTTAGATTTATTCCTAAGTATTTTATCTTCTTGAGGGCTATTGTAAATGGTATTGGTTTGGTGATTTCCTCTTGGAAGTTCTGTTTGTTGGTGTAGAGGAATGCAACTGATTTTTGAATGTTTGTCTTGTATCCTGAAACTTTGCTGAAATCTTCTATTATTTGCAGTAATTTTCTTGTAGATTCTTTGGGGTTTTCTGTGTATAAGATCATATCATCTGCAAATAGAGATACTTTTACTTCTTCTTTACCAATGTGGATGCCCTTTATTTCTTTTTCTAGCCTAATTTCTCTGGCTAGGCCCTCCAGCACAATGTTGGATAAGAGTGGTGATAAAGGGCATCCTTGTCTGGTTCCCATTCTCAAGGAATGCTTTCAAAGTCTCTCCATTTAGGATGATGTTAGCTGTTGGCTTAGTATAAATGCCCTTAATTATGTTGAGGAATTTCCCTTCTATTCCTATTTTGCTGAGAATTTTTATCATGAGTAGGCGTTTGACTTTGTCAAATGCCTTTTCTGCATCAACTGATAAGATCATGTGGTTCTTTTATTTATGTGATGGATTACACTGATTGTTTTTTAATGTTGAACCATCCCTGCATACCTGGTATAAATCTACTTGATCATGGTGAATTATTTGTTTGATATGTTGCTGAATTCTATTGGCTAGAATTTTGTTGAGGATTTTTGTGTCAATGTTCATGAGGGATGTTGGTCTGTAATTTTCTTTTTTTGTGGTGTCTTTACCTGGTTTTGGTATCAGGGTTATGCTGGCTTCACACAGTGAGTTTGGGAGTATTCTATCCTTTTCTATACTCGGAAATAGCTTTAGTAGTAGTGATGTTAACTCTTCTTTGAAAGTTTGGTAGAATTCTCCAGTGAAACGATCCGGGCCAGGTTTTTTTTTTTTTTTTTTTGGTTGGGAGTTTTTTAATTACCTTTTCAATCTCTTCTTTTGTTATAAGTTTATTTAGTTGTACTTAGAACATCTTTTAAGCACCTACTCTGTCAGGCATTCAGCAATGAAAAAAGCATACGCTTTGCTCTCAAGGAATTCCAAATGAAACATTGCAGGGCTGGACAATATCCCTTTTTCATCTGATGTCATAGATTCAGTAGCATAGAAACCTGAAATTGCCATTCTGGGCACATCTGAGACTCTTTAAATTTTGCTGGTAGGTTAATTTGGCTAGTGTAGTTCTAATATCTTTGCATGAACATTGTGGTATCATGGTGCAAAGTGTCAGCCAAGAAATTTAGGCTAATCACCTGTTCCTTCTGTCAGTTTGTCCTACTATGGTAGCTTTTGTGTTCCTATAATGCTGGAAGTTATGCCACTAGGATTTTAAATACTAGCAGGGTCACCCATGGTGGACAGGATTCAGTGGAGTTTCCAGACTAAGATGGACAAGGAAGAAAGGCCTGGTGATCTGCTTCTAAAAATCAGCTAGTGAAAACCCTATGGACTGCAATGATCCAATCTACAACTGACCATGGAGCTGGTACAGGACCAGGCAGCATTTTGCTCCATTTTGCATGGAGCACAGTCAGGGGTGACCCAACAGCAACTAACAACAACCTGAGGTAGAGCCTGTCTCTTACTGCAGAAGGTGAAATGGATGTGCAATGTTGCCCCTGGCTGTGTCGTCCTCCAAGCCTGGTTCTTTGGCCCTCCTGGCCAGATCTAAGCCATCCTATATTTTACTAATACGTTCCCTTTTGGCTTACATCAATCAGAGTTGGGTTTTGTTGCTTGCAGTGCAAACTCTGACTGACACAGATTTCTACACCTTCCTGTTCCCCAGTCAAGCAGCTCCACTCCTCCAAGGCACCATTGTCATCCATCTCCTGGACAACCCTCCAGATAATCCTTTAATTTTTGAAAATGTAAGCTAATACATTGTAGACCCATTCACTAGTCCTCACCTAAGACTAACACCTTGAGAATGTTAACTATGAGCTATAGGTGTTATCTCAATAATCTTCAAGAACCTGTTCTGGGGCCCGGCAGAGGACAGATGTTGCTGCCTATTGTGGGCCTTGTCTACTCTGATGAGGAGGTTTCTGCACAAAGCTCGGTAGGAAGAGGCAAGAAGTGAAAAACAAGACGGGATGTGTCATAGTTACCTAGTGTTGCTGTAACACAAATACCACAGTGGGTGGCTTTAAAGAACAGGAATTTATTTTCTCACAGTTCTGGAGGCTAAAAGTCCAAATCGAGGTCTTGGCTGTGTTGGTTCCTTCCTTTTCAGTAGCCTTGAGCGTTCCTTGGTTCTTTTGCTTGTAGACAATCCTCATGCGGAGTCTGTCTTCCCCGATTTGCGTTCATGTCTTGTGCCTATTCTGGTCTTTTTGTAACTCAGAAGTGATTAGGTTTAGGATCCAACATACACTGGTACAGCCTCATTAATAATAAAAGAAAAACCCTGTATCCAAATGGGATCATATCTGCAGGGACAAGGGCCAGGAAGTTAACATGTATTTTTTGGGGACACAATTCAGTCTCTAAAAGGGTGCTATGTACAATGTAGGGCTTCACACTGGTTTGTTCTCATTGGAATCCCTGCTGAGAATTTGCATTTTCTAACAAGTTCCAGGTGATGCTAATGCTGCTGGTTAGGGACCAATTCTGAGAACCACTAGTACAGCAGTGGTTCTCAAAATTTACTATACATAAGAATCATCTGGGGATCTTGTTAAACTGTAGATTCTGATTCAGTATACTTGGGGGTGGAAATGCAAATTCTAGTAGAGGTTCAAATCAGAACGAACTGATTCAAAGCCCTGGTACAATGTTAGAGACAAGAGGCCAAAAAACCTGAGGTTCTGTGGTCTCTTCTCTTGCTAGAGTCTTGTCAGGAGGTCGTCTCACTGCTAACGTTACTGATTTTTAATTCCCGTCCTAGTGGGTTAAAGCTCAGAGTGGAGTTGGTTTGGGTCTGGTCTACCTATATTAGGATGTGTCCCATCCTGGAGGTTTCATTTTAGGATCTCAGGCTGGGATGTCTGTCTTGCTTTGTCTCGCCTTGTGGCTTGGGCCTGAATTGTTCAGCATGGGTAGGGATTTTTATAGGTGAGGAAAATAAAACCATTCCAAGGTGTTTATGAGAATGATGAGTTATAAAACAGGCTCTGTGCTGAGTGCTTTGCGTGGAGTACCCACTAACCCTAACCACCAAAAGAGATGGGCACATGTTGGGCCTGTTGTCAGAAAGGCTCAGTCTCTAGCTTCTCAGTAGACAACTGATGAGTGTCTTAGGATGGGTTCTCTAGAGAAGCAAAACCAGTAATGCATATATAGATATATTACATATATATATATATTATATATATATATATATAATATTATATATATATATATATTATATATATATATATATAATATTATATATATATATATACATATATATATATATAGAGAGAGATTTATATCAAAGAAATAGCTCACATGATTTTTTGAGTCTGTCACGTCCCAAGTCCATGGGGCAGGGAGGAGGATTCTCCTGATTCACGTAGCCATAGGGGCTGGCAAACCAAGATCTGCAGGCCGGAAAGCAGGGCTGTTACAGACTTCTGCTGATTCACAAAACTGCAGGGGCTGGCGAACCCAAGATCTGCAGGCTGGAGAGCAGAGCTGTAGCAGGCTGTGAATATTGACGAATCTCAAGATCGGCAGGAAACTGCTACCTCAAGTCTGAAGGACTAGAGGTCAGATGAACAGGAGCCAGCTGCAGGATCTAGAACAAGCAAAAACCCCGGCAAGGCAAGCAGGAAGGAAGTAGGCTGCAAAGCGTGGAGAGACGAAGGTTGAGGGGGTGGTGGGCTGCCACATGCCCCCACTGCCAGTACCATTCAGCGGATCCCGTCATGGGGATGATCATGTATCAAATTTCAGCAGGGAAGTGAGAGAATCATGGCCCGGCCAAGTTGACACACAATCTTAACCATCACAATGAGTAAATGAATGCATGCATGAATGAACAGTTCTCACACATTTTATCCTGCTGCTAAGGGGCAGCTTCTTTCTCCAGAAGCACTGTTTTGTTTGTTTTTTTTAAAATAATATTTTATTTTATTTTTGATGAAGGTTTACACAGCAAGTTAGATTCCTCTTTGACAATTTCCACACAAACTGATCAATGACATTAATTACATTTTTCACACTGTGTCAACATTCTTGTTAGTGTGTTCTGTTGTTCTATTTCCAGTAATCTAGATTGCCTGCTCACTTATCTTTTCCTCTTGCTTTGGAATAAATGTTGACCTTTCGGGCTCATAAAGATACCTTTTTTAGTAGAGCACCAATCTAACAGGTAATATCCTGTATTTTGTGTGTCACTCTGCTTTTCTGTTAAAGGGTGATCTCGGGATAGTTTTGGTTCAAGGTTTAAAGAGCATCTCAGGGAGATAGTCTCAGGGAGTCCTCTGGTCTCAGGTGGTCCAGTTAGTCTGGCCATTTTTAGGAATTTTTTTTTTTTATGGTGACTTAGGTGAAAGTTTACAGCTCAAGTTAATTTCTCATACAAAAATTTATACACATATTGTTGTGTGACACTAGTTGCAGTCCCTATAATGTGACAGCAAATTCCCCCTTTCCACCCTGGGTTTCTGTGTCCATCCAACCAGCTTGTCCCTTCCTGCCTTCTCATCCTGCCTCTGGATAGGAGCAGCCCATTTGGTCTCATATATCTGCCTGAACTAAGAAGCACACTCTTCACGAGTATTATTTTACGTTTTATAGCCCAGTCTAATCTTTGTCTGAAGAGTGGACTCCGGGAATGGTTTTAGTTTTGGGTTAACAGAGCATACAGGGGCCATGGCTTCGGGGGTTCCTCCAGTCTCAGTTAGACCATTAAGTCTGGTGTTTTTGTGTGAATTTGAGTTCTGCTCCACTCTTTTCTCCCACTCCATCAGGGACTCTCTGTTGTGTTCCCTGTCAGGGTGATCATTTGTGGTAGCCAGGCAGCATCTAGTTCTTCTGGTCTCAGGCTGATGAAACCTTTGGTTTATGTGGCCCTTTTGTCTCGGGCTAATATTTTCCTTATGCCTTTGGTGTTCTTCATTCTCCTTTGCTCCAAGTGGGTTGGGACCAATTGCTGCATCTTAGATGGCCACTCACAAGCTTTTAAGACCCCAGACACCACTCACCAAAGTGGGACAAAGAACATTTTCTTAATAAACTTTGTTGTGCCAATTGACCTAGATGTCCCCTGAAACCATGGTTCCCAGACCCCAACCCTAGCTACTCTGTCCCTCAAAGTGTTTGGTTGTGTTCAGGAAACTTCTTAGCTTTTGGTTTAGTCCAGCTTGCTGATTTCTCCGGTATTGTGTGTTGTCCTTCCCTTCATCTAAGATGATTCTTGTCTACTATCTAGTTAGTGAATTCTCCTCTTCCTCCCACCCAACCCTCGTAACCATCCAAGAATGTTTTCTTCTGTGTTTATACCTTTTCTTGAGTTCTTATAATAGTGGTCTCATACAATATTTGTCCTTTTGCCACTGACTAATTTCACTCAGCATAATACCGTCCAGATTCATCCATGCTGTGAGATGTTTCACGGCTTCATTGTTTCAGTTTTTTGCAGATGGATATCCAGTTATGCCAGCACCATTTGTAAAAAGAAACTGTCTTTTCCCCAATTAATGGACTTTGGGCCTTTGTCAAATATCAGCTTCTCACAGGTAGATGAATTTACGTCTGGATTCTCAATGCTATTACACTGGTGTATGTATCTGTTGATGTACCAGTACCAAGCTGTTTTGGCTACTGTGGTGGTGTCTTAGTCATCTAGTGCTGCTCTAACAGAAATACCACAAGTGGGTGGTTTTAACAAAGAGAAATTTATTCTCTCACAGTCCAGTAGCCTACAAGTCCAAATTCAGGGCATCAGCTCCAGGAGAAGGCTTTCTCTGTCAGCTCTGGAGGAAGGTCCTTGTGATGCATCAGTCTTCCCTTGGTCTGGGAGCATCTCAGCACAGGAACCTCAGGTCCAAAGGACACGCTGTGCTCCCAGCATTGCTTTCTTGATGGTGTGAGGTTCCTATGTGTCTCTGCTCACTTCTTTTATATCTCAAAAGAGATTGCATTAAGACACTATCTAATCTTGTCAACCTCATCAGTATAACTTCATCACAGTGATAGAATTTACAACACATAAGGAGATCACATATAATCTCATCACAGTGATAGAGTTTACAACACATAAGGAAATCACGTCAGATTACACAATCATACAACACTGTGAATCATGACCCAGCCAAGCTGACAGATATTTTGGGGGGACACAACTCAATCCACGACAGGTGGTATAATAGGTTCTAAAATCAGGTAGTGTGAGGCCTCCCACTTTGTTTTTCTCCTTCAGCAATACTGTACTTACCCAAGGCCTCTTTCCTTTCCCTATGAAGTTGGTGATTTGTTTTTCCATCTCATTAGAAAATGTCTTCGGAATTTGGATTGGGATTGCTTTGTATGTGTAGATTGCTTTGGGTAGAATTGACATTTTCACAATGTTGAGTCTTTATATCCATAAGCATGGTATGTTTTTCCATTTATGTAGGTCTCTTTTGGTTTCTTGCAGTAGTGTTTTGTAGTTTTCTTTATACAGGTCTTTTTCATCTCTGGTTAGGTTTATTCCTAAGTATTTTATCTTCTTGAAAGCTATTGTACATGATATTTATTTGGTGATTTCCTTTTTGAAGTTCTCTTTGTTGGTGTAGAGGAATCCAACCGATTTTTGTATGTTTATCTTTTATCCTGATACTTTGCTGAAATTTTCTATTAGTTCCAGTAGTTTTCTTGTGGATTCTTTGGGGGTTTTCTGTGTATAGGATCATATCATCTGTGAATAGGGATACTTTCAGTTCTTCCTTACCCATTTGGATGCCCTTTATTTTTTTTCTTGCCTTTTTCCTCTGGCTAGGACTTCCAGCACAATGTTGAATAAGGGTAGTGATAAAGGGCATCCTTGTCTGGTTCCTGTTCTTAAGGGGAATGCTTTCAAAGTCTCTCCATTTAGGATAATGTTGGCTGTTGGATTGGTATAAATGACCTTAATTATGTTGAGGAATTTCTCTTCTATTCCTATTTTGCTGAGAGTTTTTATCATAAATGGGTCTTGGACTTTGTCAAATGCCTTTTCTGCATTGATTGATAAGATCATGTGTTTCTTATCTTTTGTTTTATTTATGTTATGGATTACATTGATTGTTTTTCTAATGTTGAACCATCCCTGCATACCTGGTATAAATCTACTTGATTATGGTGAATTATTTGTTTGATATGTTGCTGAATTCTATTGGCTAGAATTTTGTTGAGGATTTTTGCGTCAATGTTCATGAGGGATATTGGTCTGAAATTTTCTTTTTTTGTGGTGTCTTTACCTGGTTTTGGTATCAGGGTTATGCTGGCTTCATAGAACGAGTTTGGGAGTATTCCATCCTTTTCTATGCTCTGAAATACCTTTAGTAGTAGTAGTGTTAACTCTTCTCTGAAACTTTGGTAGAATTCTCCAGTCAGGGCCAGGCCTTTTTTTTTTTTGTTGGGATTTTTTTTTTTTTATTACCTCTTCAATCTCTTCTTTTGTTATAGGTTTATTTAGTTGTTCTACCTTGGTTTGTGTTAGTTTTGGTAGATAGGGTGTTTCTAGAAATTTGTTCATTTCCTCTAGGTTTTCAAATTTGTTGGAGTACAATTTTTCATGGTTTTTTGCTATGATTCTTTTAATTTCAGTTGAGTCTGTTGTGATATCACCCCTCTCATTTCTTATTCAGTTTATTTGCTTCATCTCCTGTTTTCTTTTGTCAGTTTGGCCAATGGTTTGTTGATCTTTTCAAAGAACCAACTTTTGGTCTTGTTGACTCTTTCAATTGTTTTTCTATTCTCTATTTCATTTAATTCTGCTCTAATTTTTATTATTTTCTTTTTCCTGGTGCCCAAGAGCTTCTTTTGGTGCTCTCTTTCTATTTGTTCAAGTTGTAGGGTTAATATTTTGATTTTGGCCCTTCCTCCTTTTTGGATGTGTGCATTTATTGCTATAAATTGACCTCTGAGCACTGCTTTTGTTGTCCCAAAGGTTCTGGTAAGATGTGTTTTCCTTCTCATTTCATTACGTGAATTTATTTATTCCGTCCTTGATTTCTTCTATAACCCTGTAGTTTTTGAGCAAGATGCATTTTGATTTCCATGCATTTGATTTTTTTCCCTTGCTTTTTCTGTTACTGATTCTACTTTTATGATATGTTGTCAGAAGAGATGCTTTGCAATATTGCGATGTTTTGAATTCTGTTAAGGCTTTCTTTGTGGCCTAATATGTGGTCTATTCTGGAGAATGTTCCATGTGCATTGGAAAAGAAAGTATACTTGGCTGTTGTTGGGTGAAATGTTGTATATGTCTATGAGATCAGGTTGGTTGACTGTGGCATTTAGATCTTCTGTGTCTTTATTGAGCTTCTTTCTAGATGTTCTGTCCTTCACCAAAAGTGGTGTGTTGAAATCTCCTACTATTATTGTGGAGCTGTCTATTTTTCTTTTCAACACTGTTAGAGTTTATGTATTTTGGAGCCCTGTCATTTGGTGTGTATATATTTATTATGCTTATAGCCTTCTGGTGTATTGACTCTTTAATCATTATATAGTGTTCTTCCTTATCCTTTGTGGTGGATTTTGCTTTAAGGTCTATTTCATCAGAGATTAATATTGCCATTCCTGCTCTTTTTTGATTGTTGTTTGCTTGATATCTTTTTTCCATCCTTTGAGTTTTAGTTTGTTTGAGTCTTTGACTCTAAGGTGCATCTCTTGTAGGCAGCATATAGACGGATAGTGTTTTTTTAATCCATGCTGCCACTTTCTGTCTCTTTATTGGTGCATTTAGTCCATTTACATTCAGTGTAATTATTGATAGGTATGAGTTTAGTGCTGTCATTTGGATGTGTGTGGTTTTTTTTGTGTGTTGACAGTTTCTTTGTTCCACTTAATTTTCTGTGCTGAGTCATTTTTCTTTACGTATTTTTTTTTTCATCTTTTTCATTGTTCTTGATTTTGTATTTGCTGAGTCTTTGTTTTTCTTCTTTTTTATTTTGGTGTGTAGATTTGTCAGTTTCTTTTGTGGTTACCTTAAAATTTACCTCTATTTTTCTAAGTTTAAACCAATCTTTTATTTCTTGATGTTGCCTTAACTTCCTCTCCATGTGAAAGTTCTATGACAACACTATTCAGTTCCTCTTTTTTGTTTTAATGTTGTCATCTTTTACATACTGATGTCTCTGTTTCTCTATTTTCACTGTTTTAGCATTGACTTATTTTTATGACTTCCCTATCTGGATTGATATCTGCTTGTTCTGTCCTGTGTTCTAGTCTTGGGTTGTTATCTGATATTATTGGTTCTCTGGCTGGAGGACTCCCTTTAGTATTTCTTGTAATTTTGATTTAGATTTTACAAATTCTGTTAACTTCTGTTTATCTGGAAATGCCCTAGTTTCGCCTTCATATTGAGAGACAGTTTTGCTGGATATATAATTCTTGGCTTGCAATTTTTTTCCTTTGAGGCTTTATATATACCATTCCATTGCCTTCTTGCCTGCATAGTTTCTGCTGAGTAGTCCAAGCTTAGTCTTGTAGATGACTTTTCGTTTATGTCTAGCTGCTCTTAAAATTCTCTCTTTATCCTTGGTTTTGGCAAGTTTGATTATAATATGTCTTGGTGACTTTCTTTTGGGTTCTACCCTGTGTGGGGTTTGATGAGCATCTTGGATAGATATCTTCTCATCTTTCATGATATCAGGGAAGTTTTCTGCCAGCAAGTCTTCAACAATTCTTTCTGTATTTTCTGGTATCTCCCTCTGTTCTGGTACTCCAATCACTCTTACGTTATTCCTCTTGATACAGTCGCACATAATTCTTAGGGTTTCTTCAATTTTTAAAATTCTTTTTATCTGATTTTTCCTCAAATGAAATTGCTGTCAAACGCTTTATCTTCAATCTAATTCTGATTTCCATTGCTTCAATTCTGCTCCTATGACTTTCTATTGAGTTGTCTAATTCTGAAATTTTATTGTTAATCCTCTGGATTTCTGTTTGCTATCTCTCTATGGATTGTAGCAGCCTGTTAAATTTGTCATTCTGCTCCTGTATAGCTTTCCTAAATTCCTCTGTTTCTTTGTCTGTGTGGTCCTTGGCTTGTTCTGCTTTTTGCATGATCTCCTTCCTGATATCTTGAAGAGCTCTGTATATTAATGTTTTGAGTTCTACCTCTCATAATTCCAAGACCTCTCTTCCTCCAGGAGGTTTCCTGGTTCTTTGTTTTGATCACTTGCTGGAGCCATCATGGTCTGCCTCTTTATGTGATTTGATATTGACTGTTGTCTCCAAGCCATTGATAAGGTATTATATTTATTTATTGTATGTTTGCTTACTGTGTCCTAGCTTCTTGTTTTGTTTTGATATTCCCAAATAGGCTGTGTGTATGAGCTACTTTGGTTATTGGGATGTTCGAAGTGCTCATGTCCTGTCACCAGGTGGTTAGAGCTACTACTAGGTGTGTGAGCCCAGGAGTCCATTTACTTTTCTTTTGTGGATTCAGCTCAGGTGGCCAGGTCATCAGTCACCAAGTGTGTGGTGCAGGCTCTCACCTACATTCCTAGATGGGCAGGGCTACATAGGGGTAACTGGAGCAGACACAGGTATCTGGCTGCAGTAGGGGGTTATGTGCTCAGCAAGGTAGGAGGCTGATGGCTGCTCCTGAGCGCCTAGGTGGAAGGCGTGTCCCTGTCCCCTAGAGTGCGTAGGTGGGTAGGTTTTACAAGTGGACTTTGGGCACCCAATGCTATTGGCTGTAAGGACTGGGAGGCACTACTTATTCTCAGATTCCTGTCGTGGATAGCTTGGTGGAATGGGTGAAGCTGCCAGTCCTGAGGCCGCTGATGTGGGTGGTTGAGGACCCTGCTTAATGGGCCTGGCAGTGTCAAATGTGACAAATCTGCCACTCCCCCTTAGCTGTTGCAGTTGGAAATATGTTTCAGGTATATACCCTATTATACTATGCTAATGAGGACCTATGCTGTTGAATGGGCCCACACAGTTCTCGGCAGGGGTGAAAGGCATTTGAGGTCTGTGAACCTCTTATGCCTGTGCCTAGGCAAAGGGGCAGGGCCTGCAGTGAGTTCTTGGCTTAGGGAATGTGGCAGTTTTTTAAACCCACAAGACTGGTTTGGGCATGGTTAGTCCTGAGCTCCCAGCTCAGGGGAGGTGGCAGTTTCTCTTCTTTTTATTTATTCCCTCCCCAAAGCTGGGAGACTGGATCAGGCACAATGGATCCCACTACTGGCCTAGCGGGCACAGCAACTGCTGAACACTGCCGGGCTGGCACCAGAGCTGAGTGAGGAGGGGGCAAGTAAGGAGAAGAGAGGCACTTCTTTACAGAAGTCCCAGAGGGGAAAGGGGTATTTTGATCTTGTGCGGTAGGTTAGATGTTTGCACTTAACTTTCCCAGATCCGGTGCTGCGTCCCCCAGGTTCTAGAGGCTTGGGCAGACTCTCTGTTGCTCGGTTTCTCACGATGGGGTAAAACTCATCCCAAGCGCTACTGCTTGCCTCAGCGCACATGCACCAAGTGATCCAGCCTGCAGGGTGCCAGCTAGGTCAAGTCTGGCACTTCTTTGCTGCTTCTGAACTCTCTCCCTCCCCATGCCACTCAGACTCCTCAACTTTGTCTTTGATGTTCAGGGCTCCTAGATTGTCATATAGCATCGATTCACTTGTTTTGTCAGGTCTTTGTTGTAAGAGGGACCACAGGAATTGTCTGACTATTCTGCCATCTTGGCCCTGCCTCCTCCATTTTTAAGAATTTGAGTTTGTTCTGTAGTTTTCTCCTTTTCTAACTGGGATCATCTATTGTGCCCCTAGTCAGATCGGTCAGTGGTGGTAGCCAGGCACCATCTAGTTCTTCTGGTCTCAGGGTCATTGAGGTCGTGGCTCATGTATGCTATTAGCCTTTGTCTTAGTCATCTAGTGCTGCCATAACAGAAATACCACAAGTGGATGGTTTTAACAAAGAGAAGTTTATTTCCTTACAATCAAAGTAGGCTAAAAGTCCAAATTCAGGGTGTCAGCTTCAGGGGAAGGCTTTTTCTCTCTGTTGGCCTTCTCATCAGTGTTCCCCCAGACTAGGAGCTTCTCGGCGCAGGGACCCCAGTCCAAAGGACGTGCTCTGCTCCTGGCACTGCTTTCTTGATGGTATGAGGTCCCCCGTCTCACTGCTCACTTCTGTCTTTTATATCTCAAGAGATTGCCTCAGGACACAATCCAGTCTTATAGATCAGGTCCTGCCTTACTAACACAACTG
>NW_004443980.1:6265759-6267630 GCF_000243295.1 Trichechus manatus latirostris
TTTATTTTTAAATAATATTTTATTATATTTTTGATGAAACAGTACACAGCAAAACAGGTTCCCATTCAACAATTTTTACACATAGTGTTCAGTGACATTGGATACATGATTTTTTTTTCTATTTTTGCACACAGTTTATTTGTTTTTTTGTTTTTACAAAAGTAGAGTAACTATAACAACAGTAACACTAATCTACCATGGCTGACATGGTCAGTGCCCCATCCGTATTTCCTGGTATCTTGGTATCATTTTTGTTGTTGTTTTTGTTGAGAATGAATACAACAAAACATACACCAATTCAACCATTTCTACATGTACCATTCAGTCACGTTGATTACATTCTTTGAGTTGTACATCATTCTGACCTTCTTTTTCTGAGTTGTTCTTCCACCATAACATAAACTCACTGTCCCCTAAAGTTCCTATCTAATCTTTTGAGTTGCTGTTGTCACTTTGATTCATATAGATAGTTTTTAAAAGTTCATAATGCTCAAGGTAGACATTTTTTACTAGTTAAGCTAAACTATTGTTTAGTTTTAAGAAAAATTCAGGGGATATTTTTGGTTTAAGTTTTAAAGATTATCTCGGGACAAAAGTTTCAAGGCTTCATCCAGCCCTCATGGCTCTAGAAAGTCTGGAGTCCATGAGAATTTGAAATTCTGTTCTGCATTTCCCCCTATTGATTAGGATTCTTCTACAGAATCTTTGATCAAAATGTTCGGTAATGGTAACTAGGCACCATCCAGTTCTCCTGGTCTATTGGCAAAGGAGGCAGTTATTCATGGAGGCAATTAGCCACACATTTCCTATCATCTCCCTATTTCTGACTCTCCTTCCTCTGTTGCTCCAGGCAAATGGAGACCAACTGTCATGCCCTGGATGACTGCTTGCAAGCTTTTAAGACTCCAGGCACTATGCAATAAACCAGCAGGTAGAAGAGAAGCACCAAAGACGTTATTAGGCCAATTAACTGGGATGTCCTAAGAAACTATGACCCTAAACCTCCAAACCAAGGAAACAAATCCCATTAAGTTTTTGGTTGCAGCCTTAGCAACTACTCTTTTTTTGGTTGTGGTCATTGTTGTAAATACATCTATCACACAACTTTTGCCAGTTCAACTTTTTACAGGTATACAACTTATTGACAGTAATTACAATAATCGGCTGTGCAAACCTACCCTTAATCAATGCGATTTTTCTATCAGTGTTAACTCCCCTTTTCCTGCCTCCCTCCTGCCCCTGGTAACCACTAGTAAACTTGATCTCTATACATTTGCCTTTTCTTGTCTTTTTATGTGAGTGAGGTCATACAATATCTGTCCTTCTGTGATTGACTTATTTCACCAGCATAATGTCTTCAAGCTCCATCCATATTGTAGCATGTACCAAGACTCCGTTTCTTCTACTGACTGAGTACTATTCCATTTGTAATGAACATTGGTGTACAAGTCTCTTTTGGAGTCTCTGCTTTCAAGACTTTTGGGTATATACCTAGGAGTGGAATTGCTGGGTCATATGGTAATTCTATTTTTAGTTTTTTGAGGAACCGCCACACTGTTTTCCACAATGGCTGTACCATTTTGCATTCCCACCAGCAATGGGTAAGGGTTCCACTTCCCCACATCCTTGCCAACATTTGCTATTTTCTTTTTTTTTAAATCTTGGCCATTCTAGTGTGAGTGAAATGGTATCTCCTTGTGGTTTTCATCTGCATCTCTCTGATAGCTAATGACATTGAATATCTTTTCATGTGTTTGGTGGCCATTTGAATGCCCTCTTGGTGAAATGTCTGTTCAAGTCCTTTGCCCACTTTATGATTGGGTTATTTGTCTTTTTGTTAAGTTGTCAAAAAGTTTTATATATATTTTGGT
>NW_004443980.1:6267730-6293203 GCF_000243295.1 Trichechus manatus latirostris
ATTTAAAATTATTATTATTATTCTTTTTATTGTGCTTTAGATGAAGGTTTCCAGAGCAAATTAGTTTCTTATTAAACAATTGATACACATATTGTTTTGTGAAATTGGTTGCCAATCCCACAATGTGTGAACCCTCTCCCTTTCTCTACCTTGAGTTCCCCAATACCAGCTTTCCTGTCCCCTCCTGCCTTCTTGTCTTTGCTCCTGGACTAGTGTGCCTATTTAGTCTCATTTTGTTTTATGGGCCTGTCTAATCTTTTGCTGAAGGGTGAATATTTCTAGCTTTTTAAGGAAGCGCCATGTTGTTTTCCATAGGGGTTTTACCGTTTTACCTTCCCTCAGGCAATGCAAAAGAATTCCAATCTCCCTGCAATCTCTCCAACACTTATTTTTTTTCTCTTTTTCTGATTAGTGCCAGTAATGTTGATGTGAGAAGATATCTCAGTACAGTTTCGATTTGCATTTCTCTATTGGCTAATGATCCGCCGAGTGTTTCCTCATGTGTTTGTTAGCCACCTGAATGTCTTCTTTGGTGAAGTGTCTGTTTATATCCTTTGCCGATTTTTAAATTTGTTGTTGTTGTTGTTGAGGTGTTGCAGTATCTTGCAGATTTTAGAGATTAGACCTTTGTCGGATATGTTGTAGCCAAAATTTTTTTTTCAGTCTGTAGGTTCTCTTTTCACTCTTTTGGTCAAGTCCTTTGTTGAGCATATGTGTTCAATTTTTAGGAGATCCTAGTTATCTAGTTTATCTTCTGGTGCTTGCGCATTGTTAGCTATGGTTTGTATCCTATTTATGCCATATATTAGGGCCCCTAGCATTGTCACTATATTTTCTTCCATAGTCTTTATAATTTTAGGTTTTATATTTAGGTCTTTGATTCGTTTTGAGTTAGTTTTTTTGTATGGTGTGAGGTATGGTCCTGTTTCATTTTTTCACAGATGAACATCCTGGTTTTCCAGTACCATTTGTAAACAGATCGTCTTTTCACCATTTAATGGACTTTGGGCCTTTGTCAAAGATCAGCTGACTGCAGGTGGATGAATTCTCAATTCTGTTCCATTGGTCTATGTGTCTGTCATTGTACCAGTACCAGGCTGTTTTGACTACCATAGCTGTATAGTAGATTCTGAGATCAGGTGTATGAGGCCTCCTACTTTGTTTTTCTTTTTCAATAATACTTTACTTATCCTCGGCCTCTTTCTTTTCCATATGAAGATTAGATTTTCCATCTCATTAAAGAATTCTATTGGTATTTGAATCAGGATTAAATACGCAGATTGCTTTGGGTAAAACTGACATTTTCACAATGTTATGTCTTCCTGTCCATGAGGATCATATGTTTTTCCATTTATGTAAGTGTCTTTTAGTTTCTTGCAGTAGTGTTTTGTAGTTTTCTTTGTATAGGTTTTTTACGTCCCTGGTAAGATTTATTTCTAAGTATTTTATTTTTTTTAGGGGTAATTATAAATGGTATTGTTTTCTTGATTTTCTTTTTGAAATTCTTTGTTGGTATATAAGAATCCAACTGATTTTTTGTATGTTGATCTTGTATCCTACTACTCTGCTAAATCTTTCCATGGTTCCAGTAGTAATTTTTTGTGGAATCTTTGGGGTTCTGTATGTATTAGATCATCTCATCTGTGAATAGGGATAGTTTTACTTGAATGCCCTTTATTTATTTTTCTTGCCATATTGCTGTAGCTAGGACTTCAGCACAATGTTAAACAGGAGTGGTAATAAAGGGCATCCTTATTTTGTTCCTGTTCTTAGGGGAGTGATTTCATCCTCTCTCTTTTGAAAATGATGTTTGCTGTTGGTTTTATATAGGTGCCATTTATTATGTTGAGCAATTTCCCTTCTATTCCTGTTTTATTGAGAGTTTTTATCAGAAATTGGTGTTGAACTTTATCAAATATCTTTTCAGCATTGATTGAAATGATCATGAGATTCTTTTTTTTTTTTTAATTTATATGGTAAGTTGCATTGATTGATTTTCTAGTGTCGAACCATCCTTGCATACCTGGTATGAATCCCACTTGGCATGGTGTATAATTTTTTTTTGATATGCTGTTGAAATCTTTTGGCTAGAATTTTGTGGAGAATTTTTGCGTTTGTATTCATGATGGATATTGGTCTGTAATTTCCTCTTTTTGTGTTGTCTTTTCCTGGCTTTAGTAACAGGGTTATGTTGGCTTCATATAATGAATTCAGGAGTATTATTTCCTTTTCTATACTGTGAAATAATTTGAGTAATACTGGTGTGAGCTCTTCTCTGAGTGTTTGGTAGTGTTCTACAGTGGAGCTATCCAGGCCAAGGCTTTTCTGTTTTTTTTGTTGGGAGTTTTTTTTTAATTACCTCTTCAATTTATTCTTTAGTTATGGGTCTGTTCTGTTTTCCTACCTCAGTTTGTGTTAGTTTAGATAGGTAGTATATTTCTAGACATTTGTCCACTTCCTCTAGGTTCTCAAATTTGTTGGAGTACAATTTTTCATAGTATTCTGTTATGATCCTTCATATTTCAGTTGAGTCTGTTGCAATGTCACCCATCTAATTTATTATTTGGCTTATATGCTTCCTCTCCTGCTTTTCTCTTGTCAATTTGGTCAATGCTGTGTCGATTTTATTGATCCTTTCAAAGAAACAACTTCTGGTCTTGTTGATTCTTTCTATTGTTTTTCTGTTCTATATTTCATTTATTTTTGCTCTAATCTTTATTATTTCCTTTGTTCTGGTGACTGTAGGCTTCTTTTGTTCCTCTCTTTCTATTTGTTCAAGTTGTAGGGTTAATGTTTTGATTTTGTCCTTTTCTTCTTTTTTGGTGTGTGAATTTATTCCTATAAATTGACCTCTGAACACTGCTTTTGATGTGTGTTACAAAGGTTTTGGTAGGATGCATTTTAATTCTCATTTTTTTCTAGGAATTTTTTGATTCCATCTTTGATTTCTTCTATTACTCAGTGGTTTTTAAGAAGGTATTATTCACCTTCCATGTACTTGGTTTTTTTTTTTTGCTGTTTCTGTTATTGATTTCTACTTTTATGGCATTACGATCAGAGAAGATGCTCTGTGTTATTTTGATGTTAAGGCTTGCTTTGTGGCCTAAAATGTAGTCTATTCTGGAGAATGTTCTGTGTGCATTGGAAAAGAATGTACACTCCGCTGCTGTTGGGTGGAGTGTTCTGTATATACCTATGAGGTCAAGTTGGTGGATTGTGGCATTCAGATCTTCTGTATCTTTGTTGAGTTTCTTTCTAGTTTTATCTCCTTCACCAAAAGTGGTGTGTTGAAGTCTCGTACTATTGTTGTGGAATTGTCTGTTTCTCTTTTCAATGCTATTAGGGTTTGTTTTATGTATTTTGGACCCCTGTCATTGGGTGTGTATATATTTATTTTGGTTATGGCCTCCCGGTGGTTTGACCCTTTAATCGTTATGTAATGTCCTTCCTTATCTTTTATGGTGGATTTTTCCTTAAAGTCTATTTTACCAGAGATTAATATTGCCACTCTTGCTCTTTTGCAGTTATTGTTTGCTTGATATATGTTTTTCCATCCTTTGAGTTTAAGTTTGTTTATGTCTTTGTGTCTAAGTTGTGTCCCTTGTCTACAGCATATTGATGGGTCACTTTTTTTTATCCATTCTGCCATTCTATGTCTCTTTACTGATGCATTTAAGCCATTTTCATTCAATGTGATTATCTATAGGTATGAGTTTACTGCTGTCATTTCGTTGTACTTTTTTTTTGTGGTGTTGACAGTTTCTTTGTTCTGCTTAATTTTCTGTGCTGAGTTCTTTTTGTTTGTGGATTTTCTTTTCATTTCATTCCTTGCTGATTTTGTGTTTGCTGAGTCTTTATGTTTTTCTTCTTTTTTATTTTGATGAGTAGGTTTGTTAACTTTCTTTGTGGTTACCTTGAAATTTACCTTTGTCTTCCTAAGTTTAAAGCAGTCTTTTATTTCTTGATATTGCCTTGATTTCTTCTACATATTAAAGTTCTGTAAGTACTCCATTTATTTCCTCTTTTTTCTTTTGACATTGTCATCATTTACAGATTGACATCTCTGTTTCTCTATTTTCAGTCTTTTAGTTTTGTTTTATTTTTGAGAATTCTTTATTCAGGTTGGTATATGACTGATGCTGTCCTGTTCCTAATCTCAGGTTGTTTTCTGATGTTGTTTCTCTATCTGAAGGACTCCCCTTAATATTTCTTGTAAGTTTGGTCTGGTTTTTACAAATTCTCTTTATTTCTGTTTATCTGGAAATGTTCTAATTTCGCCATTATATTTGACAGACAATTTTGCTGTATATATAATTCGTTGTTGTCAATTTTTTCTCTCAAAGGTTTATATATGTTGCCCCATTACCTTCTTGCCTGCATAGTTTCTGCCAAGTAATCAGAGCTTAGGCTTATTGGTTCCCCTTTGTAGGTGACTTTTCATTTTTCCTGAGCCGCTTTCAGGATTCTTTCTTTGTCTTTGGTTTTGGCAGGTTTGATTTTGATGTCTTGGTTACTTTTTTTTTTGATCTGTCCTGTATGGAGTTTGTTGAGCTTCTTGGATGGATATCTTCTCATCTTTCATGATATTAGGGAAGTTTTCTACCACAAATCTTTGACAATTCTCTTTGTGTTTTCTATTGCCTTCCCCTGTTCTGGAACTCCAGTCATGTGCAAATTTTCCCTCTTCAGAGTATCCCACATAATTCTTCGTTTTTCTTCATTCTTTTTTTCTGATTTTTCCTGGAACAAATTGATGTAAGGGATTAGTCTTCAAATGCACTGATTCTGTCTTCCATTGTTTCAATTCTGCTCCTATATCCTTCTATTGAGTTATCTATTTCTGAAATTTTATTGTTAATATTTTGGATTTTTAGTTGCTGTTTTGTATGTTTTCTAGTGTCTACTTATTTTGTTGTATTCTTTTCCTTAATTCTTCTATTGTTTTGTCTGTTTTTTCCTTGATTTTGTCTATGTTTTCCTTGATCTCTTGGAGAACCCTGCGTATTAGTCTTTTCCATCCCTTATCAGGTAGTTCCATTGTGATTTCTTCACCTGCAAGGTTTTCTGGTTCTTTAGTTTGTTCACTTGCTAGAGCCATCTTGTTCTGCTTCTTTATGTGATTTCTTACTGTCTGTTCTTTCTGAGGCATCAAGGAGTTATTGAGTTTATTCGTTTATTGTATGTTTATTGTATGTATTGTATGTTACTGCATCCTGAACTTTTGTTTTGTTTTGATATATCCAAGTAGGCTGGTCACATGTGCTACTTTGGTCACTAACACGGCTGCATTGAAGCTTCACCTCTTGTCTCTCGGTGGGTGGAGCTGTGACTAGGAGTGTGAGTGCATATCTCTGTTTGCTGGTCGTGGTGCTGCTGAGGATGTAGCTGGCATTTCTGGTGAGGTGATGTATCTGCCAACCTGTCACCTGGCCATGGGTGCAGGAGCATTCTCTCTGTTCACTGGGTTGGGTGTTGTGTGTGCACTCTGCAGATTGCTGGGTGGTCAGGGCAAGGGTGCCTGGGTCATCAGTCACTGGGGACGTGGTATGAAAACTTTCATTGGCGGTCCCAGGTGGGCAGTGCTTTGATTAAAATCAAGGCAGAATATTGATTAAAAGACCTGTGGCCATTTTGCTTTAAAGGAGTTTTTCAATACTTTTTGAATGGTTCTACTTCCATGTGACCTCATGGAAGAGACATTTTTTGTGGTTTGGTCAATTAAAATTAAAGCAATATAAAAGGGTTAGTGTGGACCAATAATTATAATAAGATATGTGTAGAGCAGTTTCCTACTACCAAACCAATTGCTGTTGAGTCACCTCCAACTCATGGTGAACCCATGTGTGTCAGAATAGAACTGTGCTCCATACGGTTTTCCATGGCTGATTTTTTGGAAGTAGCTTGTCAGGGATTTCTTTCAAGGTGCCTCTGAGTGGATTTGAACCTACATCTTTTTGGTTAGCAGCCGAGCAAGTTAACCATTCGCATCACTCAGGGATTCCAATTTACTACTAGGAGAAGCTTAACTCTGTACCCAGATGCTGAATAAGGCTCCATTATTTTGTTCTTCTGTAGTGGCTCTCAACCTTGTCTTTAAAGTAAGATTACATGAGGAGTGTTTAAAAATTCCAATGCTAGGCTATACCTCAAACTAATTGAATCAGAAGGCTTGGGGGTGAGACACAAGAATCAATATCTTTCAAAGCTCCCCAGAGGATTCTAATATGTGGCTAAAGTTGAAAACCACTGGTTCATCAGATTGACTGGCAGATGTTTACTGGAGAAAAACTGCAAACTCTGTACCCTGAGGAAATTTGACTCCAGAGACCTTAGCTTCCAGATTCCAAAATTCACTTTAATTCTGGGCTTCTTCCTGAGTTATAGACTAGTATTTGCTCAGAGATCATGATGTAGCTTTTGCCTGCAAATCTCCTCCCCTTCCTGTGTTTTCTGTTTTGGTTAATGGTGTGAGTTCTTCTAAGGTAGTCCCGGCTGGCCAAGAGAGTTCTGTAACAGCTTTTTTTTTTTTTTAATTGTAAAAATTTTAGTTAACGTAACATTTGCCAACGCAATATTTGTCACTTGTACAATTCAATGAAACCAAGAATATCAATCATGTTGTGCAACCATTGCCAGTATTCACTGCTGTATTTTCCATTCCTGTAAACAAAATCTCAATGCTAGCTGTTATGGGTTGAATTGTGTCCCCTAAAAATATGTGTTGTAAGTTCTAACCTCTATGCCTGTGGTTGTAACCCCATTTGGGAATGAGTTGTCTTTGTTATGCTAATGAGGCAGGATTAGTGTAGGATGTATCCTGAATCAGTCAATCTCCTTTGAGATATAAAGAGAGATTAAACAAGTGAGCAGAGCTGAGACATGAAGATTTCCCAGGGACAGAAGCTCTGAAGAGACAAGCCCCTTCCTCCAGAGCTGGCAGAGAGAGAAAGGCTTCCCCTAGAGCCAGCGCCCTAAATTCAGACTTCTAGCCTCCTAAACTGTAATAAAATAAATTTCTGTTTGTTAAAACCACCCACTTGTATTTCTATTATAGTAGCACTAGATAACTAAGACACTAACTAGCTAAACAAAGATTTCCCTCTTTCCTCTTTCCTCCTGCCCCTGGTAACTACTGATAAACTCTGGTCTTCACGCATTTGCCTATTTTAAATGTTTCATATTAGTGAAATCATATTAAAATTGTCCTTTTGTGGTTGACTTATTTCACTCAGCATAGTGTTTTTCAGGTTCATCCATGTTGTCGCATGTATCAGGACTTCATTTCTCTTTATGGCTGAGTAATAGTCCATTCTATGAATGTACCACATTTTGTTTATTCATTCATCTGTTGATGGACATTTTGGTTGTTTCCACCTTTTGGTTATTGTGAATAGTGCTGCAATGAACGTATGGTGTACATGTTTGTGTTTGTGTTGCTGCTTTCAAGTCTCTTTGGTATAAACCTAAAAGTAGGATTGCTGGGTGAAATGGTAGCTCTATTTTTAACTTTTTGAGGAACTGCCAAACCATTTTCCACAGCAGCTCTACCATTTTACATTCCCACCAGCATGGGGGGTCCCAATTTCTCCACATCCTTGCCAACATTTTTTTTTTTCTAATTTTTTAAGTTTAATCTTAGCTATTCTAGTCACCAGTGTACAGGTCTACTGCTCCTAGTAGTTTAGAATCTCATTAAGGGCAGTTTCCTGTCTTTTTAATCTCTATGTACGTCACAGACTTTTACTATATATAGTTAGAGCTCAATAAGTGTTGGCTAAAAGTGATGATAATAAAAGAATGATTAAACCTTGTATGAATGATGAAACCACATTCATACATGGAAGTTGTAACTTTTCAAAGTGCATTCATAGATTTCCTCTTCTGATGAAATGGAGTATAAGGACTACATTTTCCCTCTCCCTCACATGAACAATTATAAAACTGGACAAAATATATGAAATGCCAGTTTTAAGACATTAGACAACAGATGACGAAGGGCTGTGATCCTTGATAGAAAGAAAACATATGAGATGAGTCCTATTATCACTTCAGTTTTCTGCCTGGAAGCAATTTCCATATTATGGAGCTGGGTGGTGGTGTGTTGATCCTAAGCAGACAAAGGTGGTTTTGCTGAGTTCTGGAGACAGAGATCAGAACTGACAGAGGCTGAGGTATCTGGAAATTGTGTAGAAGTATGAAGAAAAATAACTCCAGATATTCGTATGGGTCCCCTTGTGTCTTTGCTGAATACTAAGTTATACAGATAAAGGATGAAACTCCATGAAGTAGGGCAAATAATGACCAGGGAGCTGTGAGCTAAACAATTGCCAAACTTCACCTAGGGCTGGGATGCATTTGAATTGTGACTAGCCAGATTCAAGAATCCTTTTTGATCATTGGGGACATTTTGTAGAGACTGAAGAAGGTCTACACGTTAATGTTGTTGTTATTGAGTGCTACTGAGTCAATTCCAAATCATAGTGACCTCATGTGGTAGAGTAGAACTGCCCCATAGGGTATTTTAGGATTTAATCTTTATGGGAGCAGATCACCAGGAATTTCTCCCACAGAGCCACTGGGTGGGTCTGAATCTCGGGTGGCTTTGAACCACCAACTTTTGGCTAACAGCTGAGTGCTTAACTGTTGCACCATCAGGATTCCTTACTCTTTAATAATCTAATAAAATATTCTTAAAGGTTAATCTAGACCTGCACTAAAAAAGCTTAAAAAAAAAAACAAAACAAAACCTCAGAAGGGTAAAACTACACTGTAATTAACTTTATTGACTACTAGAACAAAGACCAACACTCTCTAAAGGAAGAGAACAAAATACAGACACTCAATAATGTAAAATTCACAACATATAGAATCCAATAAAAAAAATTACTAGACATACTAAGAAGCAGGAAAATATAATACAAAACCAGAAGATAAACCCATCAGTAGAAGGGGATCAAGAAATGACAGATATAGTAGAATTAGCAGACAGCTATTTTAACTATGGTCATTTATTTTTTAAAAATCATCAATGTAGTTAGAAGACAAATGGAAGATAAAGAAAAGGAAATTCTAGGAATGAAAATAAAACATCTGAGATGAAATATTCACTAGTTGGGAATGAGAGCAGATTAGATACTGCATAAGATGAATTCATAGCAATTGAAATTATCCAAAATGAGTTACACAGAAAAAAATGACTAAAGAAAAAAACAACAACAAACAGAGCCTCAAAGACCTGTACAACAGCATCAAGTTGTCTCACATACATGAAATTGGAGTCCCTGAAAGATGTATGGGAGAGGGGGTGGGAAAAAAGATTTGAAGAAATAATCAATAAAATAATTTCAAATTTGATAAAAGCAGCAAATCTACAGATTCAAGACGTTTAAAGTACCAAAAACAACAAAAACACAAAGAAACCATACCAAGGCACATTACAATAAGATTTCTGAAAACCAGAGCTAATAAGAAAAAAAGTAGTTGGAGGGGGAAAAAAAAACTACACTGCATAAACAGGAACAAATTTTAAAGGACTCAGTTTCAGAAATTATGAAAGCCAAAGGACAATGGAACAACATCTATAAAGTGCTAGAAAAAAATGTCAACCTGAAATTCTATTTTTAGGAAAAATATTGCTAAAATTTGAAGATGAAACAAAACCTTTTTCAGTGAAACAAGCTAAGAGAATTCATTGCTAGAAGACCTGCACTATAAGAAATTCTAAGGAAAGTTCCTTAAGTGAAAGAAAAATGATACCAGATATAAAACTGGAATTTCACAAAGAAATAAATAAAGCTGTGAATGGTATACATTTGGGTGAATATTAATGAACTTTATCGTCACTTTTGGAAATTTATTTAAATGATAATTAACTAAAGCAAAAATGAATTGTGGAGTTTATAACATACATTGAAATAAAATATATGACAAGAATAGCACAAAGGATAGAGGAAGGTTGTTAGGGTCTTACACTATACTTGAAATGGAATATTATTTGAAAATAGATTGTGATAAGTGGAAGATGCATATTTTAAGGCCTAAAGAAAGCATAAAAATGTTACAGATAATAAGCCAATAGTGGAGATTAAAAAAAAAAACCCAAACCAAACCCATTGCCGTCAAGTTGATTCTGACTCATAGCGACCCTATAGGACAGAGTAGAACTGCCCCATAGTATTTCCAAGGAGCAGCTTGTGGATTCGAACTGCTGACCTCTTGGTTAGCAGCCACAGCTCTTAACTACTGTGCCACCAAGGCTCCAGAGAGAAAAAGGAATCCTAAAAACAAATAAACAAGCAAGACAAACACACCTCAATTAAACCAAAAGAAGGAAAGTAAAAGGAATAAAGGAACAAAGAAGAGTTGGAATATGTAGAAAACAAATGGATGGGATATTTTAAATAAAACCAAATCATATGAATAAAAACACAATTAATGGTAGAGATTTCAGACTGGACCAAAAAAAAAAAAAAAACAAAAGAGTCAAGACTTACTATATGTTATTTACCAGGTAGCCACTTTAAATATGATGACCAAAACCCAAAAAACCCAACCTGTTGCCATCGAGTCAATTCTGACTCATAGTGACCCTATAGGGCAGAGTAGAACTGCCCCATACAGTCTTCAAGGAGCACCTGGTGGTTTCGAATGGCCAACCTTTTGGTTAGCAGCTGGGCTCTTAACCACTACACCACCAGGATTTCCAAATATGATGACAGACAGTTTGAATGTAAAGGGATAGAAAAAGACGTACAATGCAAAATACCAGGCATAGTACTTCAGACAAGGAATATAACTAGGGATAAAGAGGGATATTTCATAATGATGAAAGGGTCATAAGGTAGTACTTAATTTTTAAGAAACTGCCAAACTATTTTCCAGAGTGGTCATACCACTTTACATACCTACTAGCAATGTATGAGGTTTTTGGTCTCTCTACTTCCTTGCAAAGACTTGGTGTTTTTGAGTTTGGTCATTCTAGTGGGTGTGTAGTAGTATCTTATTGCGGTTTTAATCTACATTTCCATGATGTCATTTTCATCTCCAGTTGGATTGTTGCTAGGCTTGTCTGATCTTAGGAGTTACTGGGTCTGACAAGCCTCAGCTCATGATGGGCTCTTTTGGCCACATGGTCATCTGGTGTCCCATAGTCAGATGTTCCATTTCTACCAGGGCCCAGTAGCATGCCAGGAATGGTTTCAACATGTCCACTGCAGATGACATGGGCTTGCTTCAGAAGCCCAGGGTCTGAGTTGTGATTCTTTCATCAGGGTTTTCCATAAACTTCATGTCTTAGTTTATCTAGTGCTGCAATAATAGAAATACCACAAGTGGGTGGCTTTAACAAACAGACATTTATTTTCTAACAGTTTAGGAGGCTCTAGGGGGAGTTTTCTTTGTCTGTGGGCTCTGGTCCTTGTCTCTTCTGAGCTCCTGCTTCTTGGTTCCTTGGTGATCTTCATATGGTGTGGCATCTATCTTCCCCCATCTCTGCTTGTTTTCTAGTTTACTTGCTTACTCTGCTCGTTTAAATCTCAAAAGAGATTGATTTAAGGCACACCCTACACTAATACTGCTCCATTAACATAACAAAGAAAACCCTGTTCCCAAACGGGATTATAACCACAGGTAGTAAAAAAAAAAAGAAAGGGGGAAGAAAAAAAACACTGCCTTATAGTTGATTCTGACTCATAGTGACTCTATAGGACAGGGTACAACTGTCCTGGTGGCGCAGTGGTTAAAGTGCTTGGCTGCCAACTGAAAGGTGATGTTTTGAACCCACCAGCCGCTCTGTGGGAGAAAGATATGGCACTCTGCTTCCATAAAGAACCACAAGTATACAGGCTAGGATTTACAATACATATTTTTGAGGGACACAATGCAATCTGTAACAGTTCATATAGCATCTTTTCTGATCATAGGAATATCCATCACCATAGGTCTGTGACGTTGTCAAAGCTGCCAGATTTTTGTGTCAGCTGATATATAAACCAGAGCAGTATTCCTAGGAGGAATATGCTGCCTCCAAAACCTAAAGAGGCCCACCAGGCATTATGCTTTTTCCTTCATGAATAATTTGACTCTTACATTGAGTGGATGACTCAGCATAGCCCTGACCATTAAACCTCTAAATATTTTATGGATGTGGCTGGCCCCTGAATCTTCACAGGATTTATCTTGCATCCTCAGGGGTGCATATGTCTTACCAAGGCCACTAGCATGCTAGCCCACCCTTGCTCCTCTAGCTTGATCAGCATAATATCATTGATGTTCTGGATGAATGTGATGTTCTGCAGGATGTCCAGATGGTCCAGGTATCTTTGGGTTGTACTATGCCAGAAGGCAGAAGACTTAAAATAGCTGTGGGCAAAACTGTAAATGTATCCTGTTGTCCATTCCAAATGAATGTAAAGTATTTCTGATCTTCTTTTCTGAATCAGATAGAAGAAAATGTATTTGCCAAATCATTGACCACATAATCTAATACAGAGATTGGCAAACTTTCTGTAAAGGGCCAGATACTAAATATTTTAGGTTTTGTGGGCCACATGTAGTCTCTGTCTCTTCACCTTCTCCTGGTCCTCCTCCTTCTCTTCCTCCTTATTTTTTATAATCCTTTAAAAATATAAAAACCATTTTTAGCTCAAGGGACATACAAAAACAGATGGTGGCCGGATTTGGCTCACAGGCTGTAGTTTACCAATCCCTGATTCACTCTAGGAAAGATACCACATCTGTTACAGAAACCGCGATCAGGGCTCTATTTGGCTGAGCTTGTGGTAGTCTGTGGTCATCGTCCAGAATAAAGGGTGGAAATAAATAGAGGCATGATGAGGACCACCACCTCTGCATCTTTTAGATCCTCTCTGTCATTTCCCCCAGGATGCGATTTTTAAGAAATTTATCATATTGGCTGTGAGGGAGGGGAGGAGTAGTTTCAGAGGCTTCCAGTTGGCCGTCTCCTGTGATAGCTCTTATTTCAGAGACCAAGGACCCAATATGAGGATTCTAGCAGGTGCCAAGTATGTCAGTCCCAAATATACATTCTGGGACTGGGGAAATAATCACTGGGTGGGTCTGTGGACACAGTGGACCTAATGTAAGCTGGACCTTGGCCAGGACTCCATTTCTTACTTAACAGTGGCCAGAGGGGTGGTGGGTTGGCGCCGGGGGAGGCACATGCTGGTTAGTCTTCTGGTGCGGGGAGTGTTGTAGCTCTTATGGGGATGACAAGGCATGTTTACATTCTCAGAAGGTTTGGAGCGGTCAGGGGAGTGAAAATTCTTAGGGGCATTTACCCAGATATCTTCTTCCCAAGTGTAGGGTCCCAGATTTTACCAACCAGGTGGTCTCACCTTGGCATATCAGACCTGCCTTGGCTGGGCCTTTAACCATTTAAAAAAATTTTGTGGTAAAAATATACACAACAAAACATTGCGAGTTCAACAATTTCTATATGTCTAATTCAGTGACGTTGACTACGTTCTTCATGTTTGTGACCATTATTGCTATCCTTTTCTAAATTATTCCACCACAATTAACATAAACTCAATGCCCCCTAAACAAAACTCCCCCATTCCCCCTCCCTCCAACTCTAGCCAAAAACCAAACCCGTTGCCGTCGGGTCGATTCCGACTCATAGTGACCCTATGGGACAGAGTAGAACTGCCCCATAGAGTTTTGCAAGGAGTGCCTGGTGGATTCGAACTACTGACCTTTTGGTTAGCAGCCATAGCTCTCAACCACTACGTCACCAGGGTTTCCAATAATCTTTGCTTTCTCTATATTTGCATATTCATATAAGTGAGATTGTACAGTATTGTTCCTTTCGCAGTGACTCATTTTGCTCAGCATAATGTTTTCAAGGTTTGTCCATGTGATGGCATGCATCAGGACTTCATTTCTCTTTATGATTGAGTAATATTCCATTGTATGTATAAACAACATTTTGTTCATCCATTCATCTGTTGATGGACCTTTAACCATCTTTGAATTTCAGTCACTCAGCCTATTAATCCCTGGGGTTGGCGCTTGTCTTTCTCTGCCCTTCTGCTGCAGGACAGTTTCTCTGTATGCAACAAAGAAGCCCTATGGCTTTCATACTTGGCTTTCAGCTCTTCCTTATTTTTTCACAGAGCACCAATGACACTTGTCAGTAGCCATTCAGTTCTGCTATCCTTATGACTGCTATGTTCTCCATATATCCCAGATGACTTATACACTGTGCCCCTGGTGCATTTCCTTCCTCTGTTCAGAGTCCCAATTCACCACTGGTGAGAGCTGTAACAATTGAACCACCACTTTGTGCCAGGGGCTGCCTGTGCCCCACCTACCACCGGTGATTGTGTCCTCGTAGACTGCCAGGTGATGAGTGATTAAGCTCCAAAATTCCATCTTGTCCCCTGCTTCCAGGGCCGACTGTCATAGGTATCAACTGTCTTTTCTTTGGAAACAAATGCTGTGAAAGGAGTTTGGGGTTCATGATACTTGTTAGAACTGACATCTGTGAAAGAAATGGGGAGGAAGTAAGATTGGGTAGAGGACAAAGTCAAAATGTGATACAGACTTCACAAAGTCTCAACGGACTTGCCCATCACAGCTGCCTCGCGTTGGGCCAGCTTAGCCTTCATACCCCTGTCCTGCTCAGCTGCTGGGTGCGACTGGGAGGGATGTGATGTCAGGGAAGGTGACTGTAGCTGAAGCAGACCTTGACGGAGCAAACAGAGGGAGTCTCCCTGCTGTCTTTTCCTGAAGGGAGTGCTGGGTGGTACATTTCCATGTCTCCCACAAGGATGAACCTCCAACTCATCTACTCACTCTGCTTCTTTTGGGCTTGAAGCCTTGTTTGAAGATTCAGAATATGTTGTCCATCATCCAGGCATCCCTGTGATGTCTTGTGGGCCCAGAGTGTGGGGCCCATGGCCCTTCTGTGCTGGGACATGGGACAATAGTGCCTATCATAGGTCCTTCACATACTAAGTGTCAGGGAAGAACACCAATCTCATAGAAGATGGCAAGGAGCAAGCCTACCATCACTCTCTAGGTCCCAAAAGCAGACAGCAAGGCATAATGGATCAGAGCAATACAGTTCACACAATGCGTTAGACTGCTTTTGTAGCAAGAAGCAGTAAGCCAGTTCCCCTCCCTGAGGGAACACACACAGTTACACAGTAGTTATTCTGTGCCTACTTTTACCTGCGCAGCTGCCTCTGTAACTAGCTACAGAGCTGCTCAGTATCAGAAGGACAAACCTTACCATCAGGCACAGTCAGCAAAACGTGCAAGATGCTCAGGGCCCAGGGCAGATGGCCTCTCCAACATTTGTTGTTAGCTGTCGTCAGTAGATCACCAGGCCTTTCTTCCTAGTCTGTCTTAGTCTGGAAGCTCCTCTGAAACCTGTTCAGCATCATAGCAAGACGCAAGCCTCCACTGACAGATAGGTGGTGGCTGCACATGAGGTGCACTGGCCAGGAATCGAACTAGGGTCTCCTAGATGGAAGGCGAGAATTTTATCACTGACCCACTACTCCTTCCTCTCCCAACAGTGTGGTTAGGCATCAAGTTGATATCAACTTATAGCAACCCCATGTGACAGAGTAAAACTGCCCCATACGATTTTCTAGGCTGTAATCTTTATGGGAGCAGGTGGCCAAATCTTTCTCCCGTGGAGCTGCTGGGTGGGTTCGAACCACCAACCTTTTGGTTAGCAGCTGAGTGCTTAACCATTGCACCACCAGGGATCCCTCACCCAACAGTAGGTGTTTATAAATATTTGCCGAATGAATAAATGAGTAGTGGCTGGGCCTCTGCTTGAAGTGGAAGGTCTTTGGCAGATTTCTTTTGGTGGCTTCGAATGGAAAACTTATTTCTGTCACAGTGTATGGTTTTAACAATGCAGTGTTAACTAACGTATTCTCACCCTGCTTGGGACCTTGCAGAGTGTTAGAAAGAAATATGGGTGCATAAGAGCACAGGACATTGGCAGATGAAATGCAAATTTTGCTGGGAAAATAAGGAGGCATTTTTGGGAAGCAGGTTGATGAGCCTTAGAACTCTTTGCAACACTGCTAGAAATTCCCACGTAGTGCTGTGCTGTGATTGGTATTAAGTTTGCAACTGCGACTGTGCAACAAGCTGCTAGCCAAGTTTTAAACAATTCTTTGAAATGTGCAACTCTCCATGGGATGATAGATAAAAATTCATGCTCTCTTTTTTTTATACTTCAGGAAATTTTCCTTTTAAACCCCCCTTTCATTTGTATAGGGGAAAGAAGGAGATACTGAAGAGAGTTTGTAAGATAACCAAGGTAGCAACAGCCTGAAAAGGGTTGGTAGGGAGAGAATTTCATCCTGAGGATGGGGCATTAATAATGTCATCTTGATAAGACTCTAATGATTTCTTGGACGGTTTTAACAGAGAGATTAAATTGGATCATGTATTAAGACCCAGGACTAGACTGAATTGTCAACTGGATAAAACCGTGGTAAAGTGTCTCAGGAGTCCTTGGGCACTGTAAACATGTAACGTGCTTGGCTGCTAACCGAAATGGTTGGAGATTTGAGTTCACCTTGAAAACCCTATGGAGCACAGTTCTACAGAGATATGATGGTGTTCACAGCAGTTTCAGATGTAGTACACTGTATTAGGTTTGAGTTATTTGGGACTGTGTAAGCTACCTTTGGAGTCCTTGGGTGGTGCGAAGGGTTAACACACGCAGCTGCTAACCAAAAGGTTGACAATTTGAGTCCACAAGAGGCACCTCAGAAGAAAGGCCTGGTGATCTACTTCTGAAAAACCAGCCACTGAAAACACTACTCTGACACACATGAGGTCGCCATGAGTAGGCATCAACTCCATGGCAACTGGTAAAGTGTCTCAAATTCATCTTTGCATGTAGAAAATGGTGATTTACCCTCATCATCAGAACGAAAGCTTGAAACCCAGTGGCAACAGCGGCCAAGGATTCAGTCGTACGCGTACATTCCCACACAGCTCTGTCTTGCTGCCTCTTTCTCGCCTCACTCTTACCCGTGTCCCAAGGGCCAGCTTGGATTCTGAGATGTCTTCTCTCATCACTTGAGCCCTCAGCGGTCTCCCCTTCTTGGAGGCTTCGAGCCCTTATTATTTGTATCAGTGGTTCTCTAACTTGAGCACAAGTCAGAATCACCTGGGGGCATTGTTTAAACAGATTTCTGGCCCTACCCCCACCCCCCACCCCAGAGTACTCAGGAGATCTGGGATGGGGCTGGTGAGTCCGCATTTCTAACGAGTTCCCAGATGCTGCTGCTGCTGCTGCTGCTGTTCCAAGTCCCATACGTTGAGAACCACTGATCAACGTACCTGTGTTTTGCACTTAGTTGTGTATGTCTTCAGATAGGATAGGAGACCTCTTTTCCCATACTGATATTGAAATTTTCATATGTATCTTTTTTATAATGAAAAATACCATTTTTACTTATTAATAGTCTCCATAAGACTTTAGTCATGCCACAATTAATTAACCCCTCCTTCCCAGGATATTCAACTGATGTGTAACTAAAGGATTTATTGTTGTTCTTTCCTGCTGCACCAAAAGGCACTGATTTGTTAAGACCTGAGCAAGAACTTGACTTGAAAAACTCACAATCTAATCCATATGTATGTATCTCGTCTGGCACATAGAAGGTACTCAATAAATGATAGTTCCATGTACAACTCCCCACTTCCTTATTTGAATTATCAGTTCTTTGAAGAAAGTAGCTTTTAATATATGCAGCTACGTACTTTGGAAGTACTCAATATGTATTTGCTTAAAAAAAATGACTGGAGAGAAGATTCTTGATTTCAATCAAGGCTTTCTCCTAAGATTCTCATTTTATTCTCTGATGACTATCTTCATTTTTCTTCAAAGCATAGCCCTGGTAGTTAAAAAAAAAAAAAAAAAGAAGTCTTTTATAGGTTGACTGTTGTGGAAAGAACTGACAAAACAATTTCACTTCAATGGCAATTCCCAGTTGGCCAATAAAAGGTGGTTTTCTCCTCCTGGGGTCCTTTACACCTGTTGAATTAAGTGACGGTGCGGTGGGCTTTTCTGGCTTATGTCTCTGCAGTCTCTGGGCTCCAAGTTCTCACTAGGGTTTGGATCACCTGTTCTGACTTGAGAAAGAGTGGGTTCTCACTAGCAGTAATTATTTGGGTAACCCATTTTTTTTTTTCTTTCTGCTTTTAACTAGTTCTGTGAGGATAGTGGTAATAACAGATTTGAGGTCACATAGACTAGAGTTCAATTTGTGGCTTTACCTCTGCATTAGTTTAGGTCTGTTGAGAAGCAGATGCCAAGACAGGATTAGTTGTACAAGAGATATGTTGTGGGAGGGTGCAAGAGAAGGTGGGGAGAGCCTTCCAGTGACAGGAAGGTCTGACACCTGGAGAAGAAGAGAGGGAAGGAGGTTTGTATAGGAAGAATCTTTGACTGCAGTGCAGTTCCAAGAAAGGTTTGGTTAGGTTAATGAAGAGTCTTCAAGCCAAAGATGCCAATTGGAAGAGTCTTGTGTCTTGCTGAGATGAGCCTGCCTTGGTACCCCCAGTATTCACGTAATATCCCAGTGCTCAGTTATTGGCTGGGAGCAGCCGCAAGATGTGTGGCCTCAGTGGGAAAGTGGTGGTGGTTCCAGAGGGAGGCAGCTGGGGAGGCCAGTGAATCAAATCCTTGCCTCAGGAGATCTGAATGACCCATTTTCATGGCCACCACAGCCTCTAAAAAACATTTTGTTTTTACTGCCCAATGGAAGCAGTCTGATGGGACTCTCAGTTGGGGTGCCTGACTGTCCCCTAGCTAAGGGACGGTTGTGAACGCTTTCTGCCAACAGTTGTGTCTTGAGTAGAGTGACTGAGAGATTCAAAACAACTCAGGTATGATTCCACTTATATAAAATATCTAGGATAGGCAAGTGTCTACAGACCAAAGTTTATTAGTGGTTATCAGAGGTGTGTGGGAGGGAGGAAAAAGGGGGACTCACTTCTTAGTGGACCCTGAGTGTCTGTTAAGGGTGATGGGAAAATTTGGAAACGGATGATGGTGATAGTTGAACAACATGATGTACATAATTAATGTCACTGAATTGTATACGTGAAGATTGTTGAAAAGACAAATGATTTGTTACATATATATTTATAACAAGAAAGAAAGAAACAAACAAAAAACCCTAACAACTGAGATAAATTCATCTCGGCAGCCACTGCCCTGGTTCTTGACTGAAATGAAATTTCTGAATCTGGTTCTTGAAATTTCCCACTAGTTCTTTCTTCATTTTTATTATTATTGTGCTTTAGATGAAGGTTTACAGACCAAACTAGCTTTTCATTAAACAGTTAGTACACATATTGTTTTGTGACGTTGGTTACCAATCCCAAGACATGTCAACACTCTCCCTTCTCGACCTTGGGTTCCCTACTACCAGCTTTCCTGTCCCTTCCTGTCTTCTTGTCCTTGCCCCAGGTGTGCCCTCATTTTGTTTTATGGGTTGTCTAATCTTTAGGTGAAGGGTGAACCTCAGGAATGACTTCATTACTGAGCTAAAAGGGTATCTGGGGTCCATACTCTGGAGGTTTCCAAAATCTGTCAGGCCGATAAGTCTGGTCTTTTTATGTGAGTTAGAATTTCATTTGACATTTTTCTCCAGCTCTGTCTTGGACCCTCTATTGTGATCCCTGTCAGAGCAGTTGGTGGTGGTAGCTGGGCACCATGTAGTTGTACTGGACTCAGTCTGGTGGAGGCTGTGTTTGTTGTGGTCCATTAGTCCTTTGGACTAATCTTTCCCTTGTGTCTTTGGTTTTCTTCTTTCTTTTTTGCTCCTGACAGGGTGAGACCAGTGGAGTACCTTAGATGGCTGCTCAAGCTTTTAAGACCCCCAGTCGCTACTCATCAAAGTAGAATATAGAACATTTTCTTTATAAACTATATTCTGTCAATTAAGTTAGATGTCCCCCAAGACCATGGTTCCCACAGCCTTCAGCCTAGTAATTTGGTCCCTCGGGGAGTTTGGCTGTGTCTATGGAGCTTCCATGAGCTTGCCTTGGACAAGATGTGCTGGCTTCCCCAGTATTGTGTACTGTTTTACCCTTCACGAAATTTACCACTTATCTATTTAGTGTTTTTCCTTCCCCACCCCCCATCCCTCGTAACCATCAAAGATTGTTTCTTTTTGCGTATAAACATTTTCATGAGTTTTTATAGTAGTGGTCTCACACAGTATTTGTCCCTTTGTGATTAACTTATTTCACTTAGCATAATGCCCTCCAGATTCATCCATGTTGTGAGATGCTTTGTAGATTAGTCATTGTTCTTTATCATTGTGTAGTGCTCCATTGTGTGTACGTACCACAGTTTGTTTACCCATTCATCTGTTCATGGGCATCTAAGTTGTTTCCATCTTTTTGTTATAGTGAACAATGCTGCAGTGAACATGGGTGTGCATGTGTCTATTCGTGTGACGGCTCTTATTTCTCTAGGATATATTCATAGGAGTGGAATTGCTGGATCATATGATATTTCTATTTCTAGCTTTCTAAGGAAGCACTACATCATTTTCCAAAATGGTTGTACCATTTTGCATTCCCACCAGCAGTGCATAAGAGTTCCAATCTCCCCATAGCCTCTCCAGCATTTGTTATTTTCTGTTTTTTTGATTCGTGCCGGTTACACCTTTTCCCACTAATTCTTAAGTTACTCCTCTCTCTTGCTCAAGTTAAACAAACACCATTTTTATTGTTTGAAATGAATGAACTCTGAATCGTCCACTACCTGTGAGTCTGGTGCTTACTTAATCTTTTTGAACACCACTTGAAAAATGTGAGAGTTGGAGGGTTAAATAAGGCAGAAAATGTAAAACATTGGCACATGGTAAGTACACAACAATTTTCCTATTAAAAATTGATTTCATATTTCAACAGTATCTCTGAGATTTGAGTCTGATTAAAATTGCATTAGATTCTAAGTGTTTGTTTTTACAAACATCACAGCAGCACTATTTATTAAATGTCAACTCTGTGTGATGTGAAGTTCCACAAAGGATATTCAAAACGTGGTTCCTAGTCCAAGAGGGAAACAATTTCTCAAACATCTTAACTAACTTCCTATGGGCTAGAATAAAATCAAAATACTTCTCTTGTCATTTAAGGCTACTTAAATTCTGACCCTGTCTTTCCTTTCAAGCCTTATTTTCCACCACTGCTCATCACACTCCCAAACGACTTACCCAGATTGAATCACCTTACACTTCCACATCTAGGATCTTGCTCAGGTTGCTCCATTCACCCCTTTGCCTTTTGCCATTGATTTTGCACCCCAGTGTTCTCCTGTCAAAATCTGACCCATTTCTCATGGCTGACCCCAGATGTCCTCTACGTGAAGCCTTTGGTGGTCTAAACCAACCCTGACACTTCCTTGTTCTTCTGAGTACATTTGCTTTATCACATGGTAGCTTCTGCCTCACAGAGTGGTCCTGTTGTTCCGTACTTGAAACTCCCACACCAGACTGATGGCAGGGCTTGTTGTTGTTAGCTGCCCTCAAGTCAGCCCCTGCCTCATAGCAACCCCATGCACAATGGAATGAAACGCTGCCTGATCCTGCACCATCCCCATGATCAGTTGTGGATTATCAGCTTTCCTGTTCCCTCCTACCTTGACGTCTTTGCGCCTGGGTTGGTGTGCTCATTTAGTTTCATTTTGTTTAATGGGCCTATCTAATCTTTGGCTGAAAGGTTTCTATGGAATCTTTGATTAAAATGTTCAGTCATGTAGCTGGGCACCATTCATTTCTTCTGGTCTCACGGCAAAGGAGGTAGTTGTTCATGGAGGCAATTAGTCACACATTCCATATCCTCCTCCTATTCCTGACTTTTCTTCTTCCTCTTTTGCTCCAGGTGAATAAAGATCAATTGTAGTGCCTTGGATGGCTGCTTGAACGCCGTTAAGACCCCAGGCACTACACAATGAACCAGGAGGTAGAACAGGAACACTAAGCACATTATTAGGCCAATTAACTGAGATGTCACATGAAACGATGACCCTAAACCTCCAAACCAAGGTATCAAATCCCATGAGGTGTTTGCTAGTACATAAGCAACCTTAACTGCTACTCTATTTTTTGTGTGTGTGTGTGTTGTTGTTGTTGTTGTAAATATATCTATCATACAACATTTGCCAATTCAACTTTTTACAGGTATATAAAACTTGTTGACAGCAATTACAATAATTGGATGTGCAACCTTACCCTTAATAAATGTGATATTTCTGTCACCATCAACCCCACTTTTCCTTCTCCCTCCTGCCCTGGTAACCACTACTCAACTTTGGTCTCTATACATTTGCCTTTTTATATAAGTGAGGCCATATAATATTTGTCCTTTTATGATTGGCTCATTTTACTCAGTGTAATGTCTTCAAGCTCCATCTGTACTGTAGCATGAATGAAGACTTCATTTCTCCTACTGGTAGAGTGGTATTCCTTAGTATGTGTGTACCATATTTTGTTAATCCATTCATCTGTTGATGGGCATTTAGGTTATTGCCATCTTTTGGCTATTGTGAACAGTGCTGCAATGAACATTGGTATACAAATCTCTTTTTGAGTCTTTGCTTTCAAGTATTTTGGGTATATACTGAGGAGTGGAATTGCTGGGTCATATGCTAGTTCTATTTTTAGTTTTTTGAGGAACCACCATACTGTTTTCCAGAATGGCTATACCATTTTGTATTCCCACCAGCAATGGATAAAGGTTCCAATTATCCCACATCCTCGCCAATATTTTTTTTTTTTGCTTTAACAAAGAGAAATTTATTTCCTCACAGTAAAATAGGCTAAAAGTCCAAATTCAGGGTGTCAGCTCCAAGACTGATGAGAAGGACCTTCCTACAGAGCCAACAGAAAGAGAAAGACTTCCCCTGGACTAGGAGCTTCTCCCTGCAAGAATAACGGGTCCAAAGGACGTGCTCTGCTCCCAGCACTGCTTTCTTGGTGGTATGAGGTCCCCCGTCTCTCTGCTTGCTTCTCTTTTATATCCTAAAAGTCCTGTCTCATGAACACAACTGCCACCCATCCGCCTTCATTAACATCATAGACGGAGGATTTACAACACATAGGAAAATCACATCAGATGACAAAATGGTGGATAATCACACAATATCAGTAATCATGGCCCAGCTAAATTGATATAGACGTTTTTGGGGGACACAATTCAATCCATGACATTGAGTGTTTTAAGTTTTACACAAACTGAGTATATATAAAACATGTTGATGTGGTAATTAAAATTATATTGGTGCCATCATTGGAAATAGAGCTTGTCCCAAACTCTGTACACGGGGATGTGCATACCTTGAACATGATGCTAACTTACTTTCAGGAAATTGCATCTCTTAACAAATGATGAGTTTAAAAAAAAGAAAAAAAAGTCCAGCCCACATTTTTACAAAAAATTTATTTATCGCTGCTTATATTTCTCCTAAGGAGCAATGGTGGCACAACAGCTAAGAGCTCAGCTCCTAACACAAAGGTCAGTAGTTCAAACCCACTAGCCTTTCCACAGGAGAAAAGACCTGGCAATCTGTGCCCACAAAGATTACAGACTAGGAAATCCTATGGGACAGTTCTACTCTGTCCTATAGGATGTGTATGAATTGGAATTGACTGGATGGCACACAACAACAACAACAACATATTTCTCCTACCTTTCTGTGGTGGGTAGGCCCTAAAAGGACCCCAATGATCCTGGCCTTCTGATATTCACACCTTTTATAATCCTATCTCCTTGAGTATGGGGCCTTGCTTCTAACCCACAGAATATGACAAAGGTGATTGGATGTCACTCTCTTGATTATGTTATATGGTAAAGGTGATAGGTGTCACCCCCATGACTGCATTTCATTAGGTAAGACCCAGTCTTGTAAGCAGATGTGCACTAGTCTGTCTTGCTCTCCAGTTGGCCATATTGTGAACTGTCTTTGGAGAGGACCATGGATCAGGGAACTGTAGGAGGCCTCTAGGACCTGAGAGAGACCTCAGAGAACAACCAGCAAGAACCCTCATACCCCAGTCCTATACCCACAAGGAGATTCATTTTTCCAATGACCTAAATGAGTTTGGAAATGGATCCATCACCAGCTAAGCCTCCAGATGAGAATGTAGCTCTTGATGACACCTTGATTGCAAACTTACAGAAGACCCAGCTAAACTATATCCAGATTCTGGATCTACCGTACTGGTGAGCTAATAAATGAGGGTTGTTTCAATCTGCTAATCATGTAGTAATTTGTTACGCAGTGACAGATAACTAATATAATTTCCTATATCAAGTGCAAGTGTGGATAAAAATGTCATGAGTGCAACATATGGATACAAAAAATTGAGAGTGTAGATAGAAGTTATTCTTTAATGTGTTTTTCTTTGGTTTGAAAACAAAACGTGAGTCTGAAAAAAAAAGTTAGATGGATAGAGCAGCATTATTTTATGGGAAATCTGAACTCTAATGTTAATTGCTATCAGTAAATGTTCTGTGTTTGTGTGTAGAGGAATGCTTTGGTCATGCTCCTGGTCCCCAGTGTAGGGAAACACAAGAAGAAGGACTCTTTTATATATAGACTTACACAGACTGTAAGTCTTCCTGTGCTGTTCTTTATACTTTTATATTTATTATCTCTTATGATGGCAAAGTTTATTCCCATTTTACAGACGAAGGAGCATTTACTTGAAGAGATGAAGAATAAAACAGATATAATTCATACAGTACAATACACTTCATAGACAATGGCACAATTGATCTTCAAAGTGACCCTGTGTGCATGGTTTCTCATCCTCATTCTGCTGATGAGAAAACAGTTTAAAGTGATTAATCCACAATCACTCTCTTTTTGTGGCAGAATAGGAATCCAGACTTTTGTCTATCTGATCTTAAAGCCAATGCTTTTTCTATCACTGTCCTGTTCCTCTGTGAATAAAAGCATGGCTCATTTTTATGATAATACTTAGGCAGTAGTAAAAAATCCCTTATTACCCACAATAAAGCATATTTTCTCAGGTATCATCTCAATTAGTTTCATTGTTGACTTAGTTTCCTAGAGCTTCTGTAACAGAAATGTGAAAAGTGGGTGGCTTTAAAGAACAGACATTCATTTTCTCACAGTGCTGGAGGCTAAAAGTCCAAATCAGGGTCTCAGCTACGTCAATTTCTTCCTTGTTGAAAACCTCAGATGTTCCTTGGTTCCTTGGCAACCATCGCATGGTATCTGCCTTTCCCTGTGTGTTTTTGTGTCTATGCTGCTCTTCATATAACTCAGAAGTGATTAGGTTTAGGATTCATTCTACACTGATACGGCCTAATTAATGTAACAAAGACAACCCTTGTGGGATATATGCCATTTAAACATGCTGCACTATTGACAACTGCAGCCCCCACAGGCCTCTATGCTGTATACGACATGTTGGAGACTTGTCA
>NW_004443980.1:6295433-6296865 GCF_000243295.1 Trichechus manatus latirostris
TCTTTTTACTCTTTTGGTGAAATCTTTTGATGACCATAAGTGTTTGATTTTTAGGAGCTCCCATTTATCTAGTCTCTCTTCTGGTGCTTGTGCTTTGTTACTTATGGTTCGTATTGTGTTTATGCCATGTATTAGGGCTCCTAACATTGTCCCTATTTTTTCTTCCGTAATCTTTATCATTTTCGATTTTATATTTAAGTCTTTGATCCATTTTGAGTTAGTTTTTGTGCATGGTGTGAGGTATGGTCCTTCAGTTTTTTGCAGTTGGATATCCAGTTATGCCAGCACCATTTGTTTAAGAGACTGTCTTTTCCCCAGTTAACGGACTTTGGGCCTTGTCAAATATTAGCTGCTCATAGGTGGATGAATTTATGTCTGGATTCTCAATTCTGTTCCATTGGTCTACGTATATGTTGTTGTACCAGTACCAGGCTGTTTTGATTACTGTGGTGGTATAATAGGTTCTAAAATCAGGTAGTGTGAAGCCTTCCATCTTATTCTTCTTCTTGAGTAATGCTTTACTTATTCGGGGCCTCTTCCCTTTCCATCTGAAGTTGGTGATTTGTTTCTCCATCTCATTAAAAAATGCCGGTGGAATTTGGAGTGGGATTGCATTGTAAGTATAAATCGCTTTGGGTAGAATTGACATTTTCACCATTTTGAGTCTACCTATCCATGAGTGAGGTATGTTTTTCCACTTATGCAGGTCTCTTGATTTCTTGCAGTAGTGTCTTGTAGCTTTCATTGTATAGATCTTTTATGTCTGGTTAGATTTATTCCTAAGTATTTTATCTTCTTAGGGGCTATTGTAAATGGTATTGATCTGGTGATTTCCTCTTCGAGGTTCTCTTTGCTGGTGTAAAGGAATCCAACTGATTTTTGTATGTTTATCTTGTATCCTGAAACTTTGCTGAAATCTTCTATTAGTTGTAGTAATTTTCTTGTAGATTCTTTGGGGTTTGCTGTGTATAAGATCATATCATCTGCAAATAGAGATACTTTGAGTTCTTCCCTACCAATTTGGTTTCCCTTTAATTCTTTTTCTAGCCACATTACTCTGGCTAGGACGTCCAGCCCAATGTTGAGTAAGAGTGGTGATAAAGGGCATCCTTGTCTGGTTCCTGTTCTCAAGCGAAATGCTTTCAAAGTCTCTCCATTTAGGATGATGTTGGCTGTTGGCCTGGTATAAATGCCCTTAATTATATTGAGGAATTTCCCTTCTATTCCTATTTTATTGAGAGTTTTTATCATGAATGGGTTGGACTTTGTCAAATGCCTTTTCTGCATCAATTGATAAGATCATGTGGTTTCTGTCTTTTGTTTTACTTATGTGATGGGTTACATTGATTATTTTTCTAATGTTGAACCATCCCTGCCCTGCGTACCTGGTATAAATCCCACTTGATCATGGTGAATTATTTTTTTCATATAT
>NW_004443980.1:6300755-6349795 GCF_000243295.1 Trichechus manatus latirostris
TGGTAGCTGTGGACAATTAGTCCTTTGGACTAATCTTTTCTTTGTATCCTGTTCTCTTCATTCTCCCTTGCTCCCAAAGGGATGAGACCAGTGGAGAATCTTAGATGGCCGCTCACAGGCTTTTAAGACCCCAGACACTACTCACCAAGGTAGAATGTAGAGCATTATCTTTATAAGTAGTGTCATGCCTCCTTCCTAATTTCTTGAAGAGGTTTGTATATTAATCTTTTGTATTCTGCCTTTGGTAATTCAAAGAAATTTTTCTCCTCTGGAAAATTTCTAGAATCTTTATTTTGGGAGTTTCCTGAAGCCATCACGGATTGCCTGTTTATGTGATTTGATATTGACTATTGTCTCTGAGCCATCAATAAGTTGTTGTATTTATTTATTTTATGTTTGCTTACTGTGTCCTAGCTTCTTGTTTCATTTTGATATGCCCAAATAGGCTGCTCATGTGAGCTCTTTTGATTATTAGATCTTTGAAGCTCTAATGTCCTGTCACCAGGTGGTTAGATCTGTTACTAGGTCTGTGAGGTCAGGAGTCCACCCACTCCTCCTGTATGGATTCAGCTCAGGTACCCAGGTAGATAGCCACCAAATGTGTGGTATAAGCTCTCACTTACAGTCCTAGACAGGCATGGGTGATTGGTGTAGGCACAGGCATCTGGCTGCAGGAGGGGGACACACTCTGAGCAAGGCAGGGGGCTGATGGCCACCCCCGACTGTCCAGAAAGATGGAGTGTCCCTGTTTCCTAGAGTGTGTAGGTGAGTGGGTTTTGCAGCCAGACTATGAGCACCTAATGCAGTTGGTTGTAAGGACTGGGGTCACCTCTTGTTATGGGCCCCTATTGCAGGTGGCTAGGTGGCATAAGTGGATCCATCAGTCCTCAGGCCCCTGATATGGGTAGGTGAAAACCCGGCTTAATGGGCAGAGGAGTGTCAAATGTCATGAACCTGCCACTTCACAGCTGAAACAGTTGAAGTTAGACTTCCAGTATATACCCTGTTGTACTGCAGCAATGAGAGCCTATGCTGTTGAAATGGGCCCACACAAGTCTACACAGGGGGAAAGGCACGTGAAGTCTGTGGATCCCTTATGCCTGTTCCTAGGCAAAGCAGCTTTGCCCACCCTGGGTTCTTGGCTTAGGGGACCTGGCAGTTTATTTTTTCCCATTTGTTAATTTGTTCACTCTCCAAGGCTAGGAGAATGGCTACGGGCGTGTGACTGATCCTACTTCTGGCTCAGGGGACTTGGGAATTGCTGAAGTCGTTCCAGTACCCAGTGCAGGGCAGGGAGCAGGGAGGTAAATGGATAGAGGTTTTTCCTAAGTGAGGTGTTTTTTATCCGCATGGTAAGCCGTACGCAAGTATGTATCTTTTGTGGAGGGCTGCTTGTCACTGGTTCTGGGTGGCTGTGTAGAATCTCTCTTGCTGTGTCTCTCCTGCTGTGGGAGATGCACCTCCTGAGCATGGCTGCTTGCCTGCCTCACAACTCATCCCCGAGCTGATCAGGCCTGAAGGGCTCAGGCTCTTGTTGGGTCAGGTCTGGCAACTCCTCACTGCTTCCGAACCATCGCTTCCTCCCCCTGCCACTCAGTCTGGTTTCTCAACTCTGCCTTTGATGTTCAGGGCTCCCAGATTGCCATATATAATCAAAACACTTGTTTTTTGGGGTCTTTGTAGTAAGAGGGTCCACCAGAAGCGTTTGACTACTCCACCATCTTGGCCCCGCCTCCTCCTCGCCAATATTTGTTATTTTCTTTTTTCATCTTAGCCATCCTAGGGGGATTGAAATGGTGTCTCATTGTGGTTTTGATTTGCATATCTGATGGCTAATGACTCTGAGCATATTTTCACGTGTTTCATGGCCATTTGAACATGTTCTTTGATGAAGTATCTATTCAAGTCCTTTGTCCATTTTATGATTGGGTTGTCTTTTTGTTGTTAAGTTGTTGAAGTTTTATATATATTTTGGTTATTATATTCTTGTCAGATATATAGTTACCAAAGATATTCTCCCGGTCAGTAGCTTGTCTTGTCACTTTTTTGGTAAATTCTTTTGATGAACAGAAGTTTTTAATTTTTATAAGGTCCCGTTTAATTAGTCTTTTGCTATTTGTGCTTTTGTTATTATACTAGATAATCCTTTGTTAAAACCTAGGCCTGACAGCATTGCCCCAGCTTATTCTTCTAATAATTTTATGATTTTTATTTGCACATTTTATTTATTTCTGCTCTGATCTTTGTTATTTCCTTTCTTCCTGTAGGTTTGGGATTAGTTTGCTCTTCTCTTTCTAGTTCCTGGAGTTGTCAAGTTAGGCTGTTAATTTGAGATCTTTCTTTCTTTATATGGGCAGTTATTGCTATAAGTTTTCCTCTGAGCACTGCTTTTGCTGCATCCCATAATTTTTGGTATGTTGCACTTTCATTCCCATTTGACTCTAAGAAATTTGTGATTTCTCTTTTGATTTCTTCCTTGACCCATTGGTAGTTTAATACAATGTTGTTTAATTTTTATATGTTTGTATATTTTCCATGTTTTTTTCTGTTATTGATTTCTAGCTTTACTCCATTGTGGCTAGAGAAAACCTTTGTATGATTTCAATCTTTTTAAATTTATCAAGACTTGTTTTGTGACTTAAAATGTGATCTGTCTTGGAGAATGAGCCATATGCACTGGAGTAGAATGTTTATTGTGGTGTTTTGGGGTGGAATGTTCTATATATGTCTGTTAAGTCTAGTTGGTTTATAGTATCATTCAGGTCCTCTGTTTCCGTGTTGACCTACTTTCTAGATGTTCTGTCTGATATTGAAAGTGGTATATCGAATTCTCCAACTATTGTTGTAGTACTGTCTATTTCTCCCTTCAATTCTATCAATGTTCCCTTTATATATTTAGGTGCATCAATCTTGTGCACATACGTATTTATGATTGTTGAATCGTCTTGATTATTTGACCCTGTTATCACTATATAATGTCCATCTTTATCTCTTCTAACAGAATTTGTTTTAAAGTCTACTTTGGCTGATAGTAAGATTGCCATCTCAGCTCTCTTTTGGTTATTATTTACATGGAATATTTTTCTATCCTTTCACTACAACCTATTTGTGTCCTTGGTTTTAAGGTGTGTCTCTTGTAAACAGCATATGGTTGGATCTTTTTTTTTTTTTTTTTTTTTTTTTAAATCTCTTCTGCCACTCTGCCTTTTGATTGGAGCATTTAGTCCATTTATATTCACTATAATTACTGATAAGAAGTGACTTACTTCTGCCATTTTGTTATTTGTTTTTAATATGTCATAAGCCTCCTTTGTCTTTGTCCTTTTGTGTGTTCTTGGTTTATTGTAGTGAGTCTTTTGGTGTATGTTTTTTAATATTTTTTTTAGTGGTTACATGCATATTACATTTAACAGCTTTATTTATAACATTCTGGTAAGTTGATACCAACTTAACTTCAGTAACATACAAGTAATTCTATATCTATACCATTCTTCTCTTCCTCTTTTGTTGTTGTTATTACTAATTACATCTTTATATTTCATGTGCCCTGTAAGATAATTTTATACTTGCCTTTTACATATTTAGTATTAAAAAACACAAAAGACAAAACATTTAGAATTATCAAGCATGAATACCTTATTACTAGCCTTTATACTTGTCCATGCACTTCCCTTTATTAGGGATCTTACTTCTAATGTATAGCTTTGAACTACTTTCTAGTGTCTTTTCCCTTCTATCTACAGAACTCCCCTTAGTATTTTTTGTAGAACCGGTCTGTCTGGTGGTTATGAACTCTCTCAGCTTCTGTATGTCTGGGAATGTTTTAATTTCACCCTCATTCTTGAAGGATAATTTCACTGGGTATAGTATTCTTTGTTGACAGTTTTTTTCTTTCAGAAGTTTAAATATATCATTCCATTGTCCTCTGGCCTGCCTGCAATGTTTCTGAGGAAAAATTGGCACTTAATCTTATTGGAAATCCTTTGTATGTGATTGTTTGCTTCTCTCTGACTGCTTTCAGGTTCTCTCTCAATCTTTACTTTTTGAGAGCCTAGCTATGAAGAGGAGCCCTGGTGATGCAGTGGTTAATAACTTGGCTGCTAACAAAAAAGTCAGCAGTTCAAATCCACCAGCCACTCCTTGGAAACCCCCTGGGGCAGTTCTACTTTGTTCTATAGGGTCACTGTGAGTCAGAATCGACTGGACAGCAATGGAGGTAACTATGATGTGTCCTGGTGTAGATTTCTTTGGGTTTATTCTGCTTAGGGTTCTTTGAGCTTCTTGGATATGTAGATTCATGTCCTTTGTTAGATTGGGGAATTTTTCTGTTATTATTTCTTCAGATATTCTTTGTGTCCCTTTCTGTCTCTCATCTCCTTACGGAATTCCCATGACGCCTATCTTAGGTCTCTTTTTGTTGTCCGCTAATTCCATTAAACTGTGCTCAGCCTTCTTGAGCCTCTGTTCTTGTTGCTCTTCAGTATCTGTCATTTAAACTATCTTATCCTCTAATTCGCTGATTCTTTCTTCTGCCTGATTAAATCTGTTGGTATGTCCCTTTATTGTTGTCATGGATTGAATTGTGTCCTCCCAAAATATGTGTCTACTTGGTTAGGCCATGATTCCCAGTACTGTGTGGTTGTCTACCATTTTGTGATTTTTTATGTATTATAAATCATAATCTCTGCCTGTGGTTAAAGAGGATTAGGGTCGGGACGTAACACCCTTGCTCAGGTCACATCCCTGATCCAATGTAAAGGGAGTTTCCCTGGGGTGTGGCCTGCACCACCTTTTATCTTATAAGACATAAAAGGAAAGGGAAGCAAGCAGAGAGTTGGGGACCTCGTACCACCTAGAAAACAGTGCCAGGAGCAGAGTGTGTCTTTGGACCTGGGGTTCCTGCACAGAGAAGCTCCTAGACCAGGGGAAGATTGATGACAAAGACCTTTCTCCAGAGCCGACAGAGAAAAAGCCTTCCCCTGGAGCTGATGCCCTAAATTTGGACTTCTAGCCTATTAGACTGTAAGAACAAATTCTCTTTGTTGAAGCTATCCACTTGTGGTATTTCTGTTACAGCAGTACTAGATGACTAAAACAATTGTGTTTCTCATTTTAGTTATTGTCCCTTTTAGTTGCAATATCTTTTTTTTTTAGATCTTCATTTTGTCCCTGCATTGTTTTCCTTATTTCTTTTAGCTCTTTGTCTATGTATTCCCTTAGTTATTTAATTGTATTTAATGTTGTATTATATTCTTCTATTTTTTTCAATATTTGCTCATCCCTAAATGCACTTTCACTCACTTTGTCATATTCCTTTGGTTGGGCCATTGTTTCTCTGTTCTTTGTGCGTCCGGTAATTTTTTGTTGGGGCACTGGAATTTTCGAGGGTGTTAACTTTCTCAGTTTTCCCCCATATTTAGTGTTTTTGTCCGCACTAGTTTCTTCAGGAAACTCTTAGGCAAGCAGAGCCTTCGGCCTTTGCTTACTGTTTCCTTTCTCTGTCTTTGATAGCTCCTTCTCCAACCCTAGTTTAATTGGTATTTGAAAGTTCCAGACACCATTTTTCAAATTTCAATCTCTCCCAAACACACCAGAGAACATGCTGTGATCAGTTTGTCTACTAGCAGGCACTGCCACTCTGGTGAGAGATCGTGTACTAATCAATCTGCCCACCAAGGGGTGTAGTCTCCTCTCTCTGGCTATTACTTCCTTCCTTTCTCTGTTTCTGCAATCACATTTGTAGTTGGAAAATCCACCCCAGGTGAGCCCCCTCAGGACTGGGTGTAGCCCTCCATTTTTGCTTGAGGTTTTCTTCCTTGCTGTATGGTGGCTGTTTATATCTGAGCTGGCATTCGGGGGAAGCACAGGCAGACTTTCCTCTGCCTCGGGAGGAGGAGGGGCTGGAACTCCCCAGAAAGACCTTTGAGAAATCTGTCTTGTTGGTTTCAGAGCCCCAGTAGCCCTATGGTGTTTGGTGGAGCAGTATCCCTTTAAGTGACCCACCTTCTGACTCCACTGTAGGGAACCTTCTGTAGGAGTTTGTGTCAGTTCAGCAGCCAACAGTTACTCTTTGGGAAGGGGTAGTCATGTTCCATTGGATCCCTGGGGAGGTTTGCTTTGTTGCTATCAGATCCTGCCTTGTAATATGTTGGCTGTGGTAGTAGCCTCCACTCAAGGTGCTTGCTTCCTGGCACACAGCAGCCTCAGTCAGCACTCGTCAGTGCTGACTGTAAGGGGGAGCAGATAGACCCAAACTGATCTTGAGGGAGGTCTGTCCTGTTGGTTTCAGAGGCCTGAGCTATGTGGTGCAGAGGGAGACAGGTAGAGTGCTGACTATAGGAGTAGACTCCACTGCAGGGGCCTTCTGTAGCAATTCACAGTAGGCTTGCAACTGACATTGTCTGGGTGAGAGAGGTGCTGACACACTCCAAATGGACCCCTGGGGAGGTCTGCCTTGTCAATTTTAGAGCAAAATCTTGGTGTCCTGTCTCTTTGTACAGGCAGGGGCTGTGGTGGTTAGGGAAGCAGGCTCTTTTTCTGAGTCCACTACCCCAGTTCAACGCGTGGCTGGAGGAGGGGCAGGGATAGTGGGAGAAGTGATTTTCCTACTGTATGCAAATTGTTGTTGATTTCTGATTCTTGCCTGCCTACAGTTCTACGCTGCTTTCCTCTGCTCCCTGATTCAGAGTCCCTCAAAGCTGAGCACTGTTTCCTTGTTGTATCTGTTGAGGAGGGTCAGAAAGATGGTTTGTTTATGCCATCACCTTTCCAGAATTCCCATGATCCATAGAGTTTTTGTTGGAATATTTTCAGACATAGATTGCCAGACCTTTCTTCCTAGTCTGTCTTAGTTTGGAAGCTCCACTGAAACTTGTTCAGCATCATAGCAACATGCAGGCCTCCACTGGTAGTGGCTACATGTGAGGTGTATTGGCCAGGAATGGAACCTGGGTCTCCTGGATGGAAGGCAAGAATTCTACCACTGAACTACCAATGCCTCACAAGGATAGGGTTTACATCACATTAATCTTTATATTCCTCAAGTGCCCCACAGCATGACTCCCTGAGTGATGTAATAAAATCACGTAGGAGGAGGGGAAGTTGGAGAACTACAATGTGATGGTAGGAAGCAGGCAATACGTGCTCAGGGCTCTAAAAGAGGCACAGATAAAATTCTTCTAAAATTTTACCTTGAAATAATTTCCAGACTTACTGAAATGTTGTACCTATAGAACAAAGAACTCCTGAATACCCTTCATCCTGATTCACCAACTGCTAATATTTTGCTACATTTGCTTTAGTGTTTTCTTGGTTTTTCTATCTATATATCATTATTTTTCTGAACAATTTGAGTATAAGTTGCAGAAATCATGCCACTTGCCCCTAAATACTTCAATGTGTATTTACTGTGAATAAGGTCATTCTCTTACACAACCATAGTATGATTATCAAAATCAGGAAATACAACAAAATAGGATTAATCCAAACTTTCATCAGATTTCTCCAATTGTCCCAATGATATCCATTACATCATTTTTTTTCTGGTTCAAGATCCAGTCTAGGATTATATGTTAAATTTAGTTTTCATGATAGATAAAGTACTAAGGAAGAATGGCTGCAATGGTTAAGATTGTCTGTCAGCTTGGCTGAGCCATGATTCTCAGTGTTTTGGCAATCGTATAATGTTGTGATCACTTCCCTATTGAGATTTGATATGTGATCACACCCATGATGGGATCTGCTGTGATCCCATCCAACCAATCAGTTGAAAGGGAGTTTCCTTGGGCGTGTGGTCTACATCTGAATATAAGCAAATGTTCTGGCAATGCTCAAGGGCTTTTGCTCATTCTGGATCCTGCAGCTGGCTCCTGTTTGTCTGACCTCTGGTTCTTGGGACTTGAGCTAGCAGCTTTTATGTGGTATTGCCTGCTGATCTTGTGATTCATCGATCTTTGCAGCCTGTGAGCAAGAGCCCTGCTTTCTGACCTGCTGATTTTGGGTTCATCAGCCTCTGTGGCTATGTGAATCAGGCGAAGCCTCTATCCTGATCCATGGACTTGGGATGTTCCAATGTGTACAACTGCATGAGCCATTGCCTTGATATAAATCTCTATCTATATATATATTTATGTGCTTTACTGATTTTGCTTCTCTAAAGAACCCAGCCAAAGACAATGGCATTTTTTGTTCAGGTTCTACTCAAGTTCATTCCAGCAAATTATGATAGCAAAGAAGAGTCTTGTGCCCTTATACATGGCTCCTATGCTCCTTATTTTTTGTAATTAATATACTTTATTTTTTTAGAGCAGTTTTATTTGTACAGAAAAACTGCACAGAAAGTACGGAGAGTTCCTGTATGTCCCCTTTCCCGCCTGCACACAGCTTCTCCTATTATTAATGTTGGAGTGTTGTCATACATTGCATTGGCATGGTACATTTGCTACAATTGATGAACCAATATTCATCCATTATTATTATTAACTAAAGTCCATAGTTTACATTAGGCTTCACTCTTTGCATTTGTTGCACAGTCTTATGAGTTTTGACAAACGCACAATGTCATGTGTCCACAATTACAGTATCATGCAGAATCGTTCCACTGCCCTTAAAATGTCCTGTGCTCCACCTGTTCATCCTTCCCGCCTCCCCCTGAGCCCCTGGCAACTGCTGATCTTTTCACCATCTCCATAGTTTGGCAAAGGAGCCTTGGTGATGCAGTAGTTAAGCTGCTAATCGAAAGGTTGGTGGTTTGAACCCACCCGGCAGCTCACTGGGAGAAAAGACCTGGTGATCTGCTCCCATAAAGATTAACCAAAACCAAACCCGTAGCCGTCAAGTTGATTCCAACTCATAGTGACCCTATGGGACAGAGTAGAACTGCCCCATAGGGTCTCTAGGGCTGTAATCTTTACAGAAACAGATTGCTGCATCTTTCTCCCACAGAGCAGCTGGTGGGTTTGAAGCACCAACCTTTCGGTTAGCAGCTGAGCACTTAACACTATGTCACCAGGGCTCCTCCGTAAAGATTACGGTCTAGGAAACCCTACAGGTCAGTTTTACTCTGTCCTGTAGGGTCACTATGAGTCTGAATTGACTGGACAGCAATGGGTTTGGTTTTGGCTTGGTATAGTTTTGCAGACGCAGCAGAGGCTCTGCCTGGATTGATGCCTCAGGGTGCCCTTTGGTGGCAGGAAAGGCTTCAGGGGGATGAGATGGCAGCTGTCTGCTTGCAGTGTTTCGCATTTTCTGGAGATTGGGAAGGAGGCAGACTCGCTTGAGACCCAACACAGCAGAGAACACTCACTCTGAAGTGGTTTTTGTGAAGACATGTTATGGATGTTAATTATTAATCATATTTATTTCGAGTTTCTAATTAACACAATTATCCAAATCTTACAATGACAGAAACACAAAATATTAGCCTTTCACTTACGAAAGTGAAAATACTAATTTTTGCCTTTAATGAGTTGAAAGGTAAATTGTCCCACATTACTGACTGGAGATGCTAAGGGAGAAGAGAGAACCCATCTCTTTTTGTCTCTTTGGCATGTTTCTGAAATATGTTATGTGGGATAGCCCGTGTTTCATATTTTAAATCAGATTCCTCTCAGCAAAGTACTTGATCTTGCTTGGCTGCCACCTCTTACCTTTCACAAGGAGGCAGAAGTTCTTTATCAGAGACTTTTTATGCTGATAGACTTTCCACGTTCCAGAGCTTCTTCCTGGATTATTTGTTCTCCCCTTGTTGGAATTTCTGTTCCACAGTTAAGACCTAGTTTAGTGGCCACTTCTTCTGGAGTCCCTAGGTGGTGCAAACAGTTAAGCGCACAGCCAAAAGTTTGGGGGTTTGAACCCACCCAGAGGCACCTTTCTCCATGAAGTCCTTAGATCCTCAGAGAATTATTTGTCTCTTCTCCATATGCCACCAGCATTTGCCTAGTCTTCAGTTTAAGCAAGTGTTTTAGTTACCATAACATAAATAACACAGTGGGTGGGTTTAAACAACAGAAATGTACTCTTTCAAAGTTTTAGAGGCTAGAAGTCCGAATTCAGAGCGTAGCTCTAGGGGCAGGTCCTTCCTTCTCTATTTAAGCTTCTAGTGGCTTCCAGCAAACTTTGGTGTTCCTGGCTTGTTGATGCATCTGTCTCCACTGTCTGCCTGCCTCTTCCCCCTGTGTGTGTCTCTGTGCTTATTCTGGTCTTTTTATAACTCAGAGGCAGTTAGCTTTAGGACCCACCCTACTCTGGTATGACCTTATTAACATAATAAAAGAAAAACACTATTCCAAAGAAGGCTATAATTACAAGGGTAGGATTTCAACATACATTCTTGAGGGACATGATTCAGTCCACAACAGCAAGTAGCACAGGGTGTTGTAAGGTCTCTATTTATGGTCCTTGACATCATAAGTGAGTTTCATCTTCTTCTTCTGCATCCCCAGCAGCGTTCTTGGCACATGACCAAGGAATAAGTGAATTCTTGACATGGCCTGACGCTGACCTTCTAAGAATCCTGAACACTCTTTGCTTAATCCTGGAGGCTGCTGGCTCTAATTCTTCATGCTTTCCTTCTCTCTCACACCCTTTGGTTGTTTTACTTTTCACTTGGGCAAAATCAATACTGTAGCTTTATTGCGGCCAGGAAGGCTTTATTGCAGCTGGGAAGGCTTTCAGAATACAAAGCAGATGGGGTGATTTGGGGGGATAATTCCATTTGAAGGTTATTGAAAAGCAGAAAGCTGGACGGGTCTGTGAATTCATCTTGTCACTTGGACTGATAAGTATTTTTCTCATTCTCAAAGACCTCTGGGGGCAGCAATTTCATAAGGTCCCTGATAGAAACCTTTACAGCAGCAGACTGACTAAGCAGGCGTGACAGTTCAGAAACATAAAGATGGGTGTTCTCAGAGCCCCAATTCAGAGTGCAGCCCTCAAGCCTCGGGCTGGGGGTGCTCCTGACAAAAGCTCCAACCACACCAGAATGATACCAGTGCAGATTTATCTGGACTCACAGATATGTGACCTGGTTCCACGGCCCTTGCCTTCCACCTTGTCAGCTCATTGGGTCTGGCCTAGCCAAGACCATTGGCCCTTCTCGAACGTGGCAACTTCTGCTATTAAGCCAGTGTCTCATCCCACTGCACCCCCTGCTCCACTTTTGCATTATCTCCTGGGCATTGAAATTCTATCTGTACCTGGTGTCAGCCTTTGGGTGTGACCAAACCAAAAACCCACTGCCGTGTCCCCTATAGGACAGAACAGAACTGCCCCATAGGGTTTCCAAAGCTATAATCTTTATGGAAGCAGACTGCCACATCTTTCTCCTGCAGAGTGGCTGGTGGGTTCAAACTGCCGACGTTTTGGTTAGCAGCCGATTGCTTTAACCACTGTACCACCAGGGTGTGAGCTTCTATATAGCTATTTTATAGTGCTGTACACACACACACACACACACATATACATGTTGTTATTAGTTACTGTTGAGTCAGCTCCAACTCATGGAGACCCCATGTACAACAGAACAAAATGTTACCTGGTCCTGCGCCATCTTTACCATCCTTGCTATGCTTGAGTCCATTGTTGCAGCCACTGTGTCTTTTGAGTACCTTCCAACTTAGGGGGCTCATCTTCCAGCATTGTATCGGAGGATATTCTGATCCATAGGGTTTCCGTTTGCTAGTTTATGGAAGTAAATTGTCAGGCCTAGTCTTCCTGTCTCAGTCTGGAAGCTCCACTGAAACCTGTTCACCATGGGTGACCCTGCTGGAATTTGAAATAACTGGCGTAGCTTCCAGTGTCACAGCAACACAAAAGTCACTAATGTATGACAAACTGACAGATGAGTGGTAGATACACACACACACACACACACACACACACACACACACACACACACACACACACACACACAGAGGTATCTGTCTATATCTGTCGTCTATCTATCCATCTCGTTCTACTTCTCTACCTATCTACCTATCTATCCCTCTCTCTCTCTACCTACTTACCTGTCTGTCTGTCTACCTGTCTATCTATTTATCTACCTATTATCTATCTCTGTATATGGTGCTGTAATGGCTAGGGTATAAAGTGTGGCTTAAAAGAGCCAGGGCTACCCATTTGCCAGTAGAGGAAAGTTTTGGCCTCTTATATAATGATGCATCCTGTGTTCTAGCAAATCAGGTCAGCAATGTGTCACCACTCATTTTAAATACTAACAAAAGACATGACTGCATCTCTCGTAACTATCACAGTTGTGGGAGTTGCAAGGAAAAAAAGGCCAGATGCATTTTGCTTTGTTTCTTGGTAACTGCTTACATCTTTGCTCTCTGTTTGTGTCTCTGTGATGCTCCTCTCCTGCTTAGGCCTAGTCTATTGTTAGCACAGCACAAGTGGGCTACTCCATAATCTGTGTCCTAAGAGGTTTCTGTTTACAAAAATAGGCTACACTTGACTTTTCGCAGTGGCTTCCTCTGTAATTAAAATGGCATCTTTCTTAACTTAGAAAAGGGTGAGTTTATGGTAAGGGCAGTAAGAGTCTCTTCCAAGGAGCTGAATTTGCATTCTTGAACTATTGCCACATATAATAAAAGGCTTACTATTACCTGAAAGTCAGTCTGAGGGTTGGGTGTAACTAGATAGTGCAAAGAGGATAAATTAGGCTTAAGGTTCTTTTGGAGAACATATTGACTATATATACGTTTTTTTCCTTGATCCTGGGGAAGTGGATTGAACGGAAGCTTTTGGCAAAGGTTTCTTTTTAAAAAAAAAATGTAGTTAGAAATATGCAAATATGCCTTTCATCTTCTTCTGGAGGGGTAGAAGGAATATTTTTTTCTTTTTCAACTTTGTTTTTGAGCTCAGTTACTGTCAATTTAAAGCATGTAATGTTTGGCTTCTTATGCTTGTTGCACATTTTGTTTTAGATTGGAAATGAGTTGCCAATTCTTTTGTTGAGACAATGTAGTTCTCACCTCAGAGAAGTTACAGGAGCGACACCCACCTAACGAAGGCGTTACGGCTTGTTACGACTTTACAGCTCGTCTGCGACGAGTTTAGGTTGGGCTGGTGCCTTACGCCTGTAATTAAAAAATTGGTGACAAAATGCTTCCGTGAGTTTCTCAGAGCCATCTGGGAGAATTTGAAGTTGACTGAGAGAGGAAACATTTTTAGGAGAAAGACTACTTCCTCCCATGGGAGGAGAATCTCACTGTAGGCAGAAATCTCTGCATCACCTTTTGAAGTAATTTATGTGAAAGGGCTTTGTGCTTTTAATTGTTGCTATAACTGCCTCAATTTTCCACCTGGTATGTCAGTTGAGACAAACACAAGGGTGAACTCTTGCACACGTCCTGGTAAACAACCAATGGGAACTCCAGTCCCAGATGACACACAAAAGTGAGGGAACTTGAATAAGCCGATTACTGCAATGAATACAATCAAGTTACTTTTTAACTGTATAGCATTTACATACAGAGTTCCTTTTTAAGTTTTGTAACAATAATATTTATACCTTTAACTTTTAAATATGTTTGGCATACATGCGGACACAATCTAGCATACATTTAATATAATACTAACATAGGTAATAATTTAATATAATACTAACATAGCAAATGTCCAAAAAATACTGGAAATATTACCATTTATCTACCCTCCTGATAACATGTCCAAAGTACGTGCTTCCAAGCAGCATTCTGGCTGTACTTCTTCCTAGACAGATTTGTTTGCTCTTCTGGCATTCCGTGGTATATTCAGTATTCTTCACCAACACCATAATTCAGAAGAATCATTTCTTTGGTCCTCCTTAGTAACTGTCCAGCTTTCGTATGCATATAAGGCAGCTGAAAATACCATTTGTGTCAGGTGTGCCTGCCTTAGTCCTCAGATTGACATCTTTGCTTTTTAACACTTTAAAGAGTCTTAAAAAAAAGTGTGATGCATAAAATTGTGAGGGTTTTTGTTTTCTTTATGTTGAAGTGTAATCCATACTGAAGGCGGTAGTCTTTGATCTTTAGCAGTAAGTGCTTCAAGCCCTCTTTGCTTTCAGCAAGCAAGGTTGTGTCATTTGCATATCTCAGGTTGTTAATGAGTCTTCCACCAATCATGATGTCATGTTCTTCTTCATACAGTCCAGTTTCTTGGATTATTTGCTCAGCACACAGATTGAATAAGTATAGTGAAAGAATACAACCCTGAAGCACACTCTTCCTAATTTTAAACCACTCAGTATCCCCTTGTTCTGTTTGGACAACTGCCTCTTGGTCTATGTACAGGTTCTTCATGAGCACAATTAGGTGTTCTGGAATTCCCATTCTTTGCGATGCTATCCATAATTTGTTATGATCCGTACAGTTGAATGTTTTTGCATAGTCCATAAAACACAGGTAAATGTCTTTCTGCATCATTAGCCACATTAAGAGGACGCAAAATTCAATATTCATTTATCGTGCAGAATATGTTTCTGTTTTGCAACGATAAGTGTGTTTCTTTTTTATTTTATTGTACTTTAGGTGGAAGTTTACAGCTCAAGTTAATTTCTCATACAAAAATTTATACACATATTGTTATGTGACACTAGTTGCAATCCCAGAATGTGTGTTTCTAAAGTCATCTTCTAAGAAAGCAACAAAAGGTATTTATCAGAACATTACATTTGTATTTTATCAGGATATTTTTGTCACCTTCATGTAAGGAAATTGAACAATTCCTTGAGGAATAAATGAATATTTAGATACTAAAAATTATATAAATATATTTCATTTTCCATTTTCCTTCAGACTGACTTTCTTTTAAGAAATTGATTGATACTGTTGTGACTCGCAAAACAAACTTACTTGTTGAGAAGTGGTGCTATTGCTACATCAGTTATATATGTATCTCCAAATTTGTGGAGTTGAACAATTCCACAAAGAAATAAAATGTTCGTTTTATAAATTTTGTATAGATAACAACTATATTTTCCTTTTCATTTTGGACCAACTGGATATAACCTCACATTCAGGTCTCCCTCGTCAACCACATAAGAACTCGCCAGTGGCACTATAATCATGTGATTTGATGTGTCTGGTCCTGTCCTGTGCAAAGCAAACCAAATTGTGTCTTCAGATTGAGCATTCCCCTGTATCATGTTCTTTGTCCTTGCTCTCACTTTGATTGGGTATCAGCAGTAGTCCAATGAACCGTGAAGTTGCAGCATCAAAGGACGGAAAGTGAGCACGTAAGTTCTGAAGTATTATTTTAAGATGAAAAATACTCACGGAGATCTGGAACGGCCCATAAACAAACATGAATGACACATGAATGAAATTATTTCTGATTGTCTTGTAAGTACTATTTCTTTTGACTAACAAAATTGCATGTTCCAAATGAATTTTTTCACTTACTAATTTTCAAATATAAATTTTTGTGTTAACATCCAAATTTGAATGTAAATTTTATTTTATAAATTTTATTTATTTTCCATTATTCATTTTTTTTTTTTTTTTGCTATGGTAGAACCAAATTTAAAAGGTGACATAATTTTATATCCAGGTAAAATGGATTGGCAATAACTAAGTGTAGTGCAAAAACAAAAGCTCACAGAAGATAAAAAGAAAAAGATTTGTGAAACCCTAAAGGTAATTCCAAAATTAACTTCCTTTTTAAAACGTAATGAATTAGAAGAGAATTGTTCGGGTGAATGATGGAGTTTAATGGGTGCAAATCGTTGTACTAGTACCACTAGTGCTGAAATTACTAATAGCAATATGAATTTGACAGAATTTGTTCCAAATTCTGCATCAATTCCTTGCTGTAGTAAAAAAAATTAATAATGCAGTACAAAGTGAAACTATTTTAGAATCTGAAATTGTTATATCGGCTGACCCTGTAAATAACAGTTATACGGATCTGCTTTGTGGAATAATTTCCTTCTAATGATATAAATTATTGGATCAAAAGAGGGCCAAGTGATTGTGAACATCACATTGGACCACTGGAAAATTTGGGTTGAAAATTTCTGGATGGTAAACAAAGTTCTGTAGCCAGAATATATTTCTACAGTGCAAAGCCAATGGTGAAAATTATTCCCCATCAGACAGCTCTGTATATTGTTTTGTTTGCAAACTATTCAGTCCTAAATCATTTAGTTCTCTATTTGTTATGAATGGATTTAGTGATTGGCACAACTCAAATATGATTGATAAACATGAAAACAGTTCGTTTCACAGAGATTATATGTTGTCATATTTAAATTGAAGACAAGGTTTTGGCTTAATTCATGAACTGGAAACACAAATTAATGAAGAACATCAGTACTGGAAAGCTGTTTTGCAATGCGTTGTTGCTATCATTATAACAACAGCTGAACGTGGACTATCTTTTCGAGGAAGAAATGAAGTGTTTGGGTCCTCACAAAATGGAAAAAAATTTTTATTTTGCTTTATTTTAATTTTTTTTTCTGCCAACCTTTATTTATTTTATTGTACTTTAGATGAAGGTTTACAGAGCAAACTAGCTTCTCTCTGAACAATTATTAACACATATTGTTTTGTGACACTGGTTGCCAACCCCACAACATGTCAACACTCTCCCCTTTTCCACCTTGAATTCCCCATTACCAGCTTTACTGTCCTCTCTTGCCTTCTCATCCTTGCCCCCGGGCTGATGTGCCCATTTAGTCTCATTTTGTTTTATGGGCCTGTCTAATCTTTGGCTGAAGGGTGAACCTCAGAAGTGACTTCATTACTGAGCTAAAAGGGTGTCCAGGGCCATGATCTCAGGGTTTCTGCAGTCTCTGTCAGACCAGTAAGTCTGTTCTTTTTTTATGAGTTGGAATTTTGTTCTACATTTTTCTCCAGCTCTGTCTGGGACCCGCTATTGTGATCCCTGTCAGAGCAGTCAGTGGTGGTAGCTGGGCACCATCTAGCTGTGCTGGACTCAGTCTGGTGGATGCTGTGGTAGTTGTGGTCCATTAGTCCTTTGGACTAATCTTTCCCTTGTGTCTTTGGTTTTCTTCATTCTCTCATGCTCCTGATGGGGTGAGACCAGTGGAGTATCTTCGATGGCTGCTTACAAGCTTTTAAGACCCCAGATGCTACTCACCAAAGTAGAATGTACAATATTTTCTTTATAAGCTATGTTATGCCAATTGAGCTAGATGATCGCCAAGACCATGGTCTCCACAGCTCTCAGCCTAGCAATTCTGTCTCTCAGGGAGTTTGGATGTGTCTGTGGAGCTTCCATGACTTTGCCTTCGTCAAGTTGTGCTGGCTTCACCACAGCAATATGGAAATTTTCAGGGTTTACTTGAACTTGTTGCTCAGTTTGAACCATTTTTAGCAGGTCACATCGTGAAATATGGTAACACAGGAAAGGGCAACCCATTGTATATGTCTAAAACAATGTGTGAAGAATTAATAAACTTAAAAAGTGATAAAGTTCGATCAACTATTTTCAGTGAAGTAAGTATAGCTTGATATTTCAGTTGTCTGTACATTCCACTCCTGATCTTTCTCATATAGTTCAGCTAAGTATTTGTTTAAGATATGTATCTCCAACAGATAGAAAACCTGTTGAGTAATTTACCACATTTATTATCTTAAAAACTCATACTGGTCAAGAAATTGCAAATCAAGTACTTCACTACTTATGTGAAGTTTGCAAAACGGATTTTTCTAAGTGTAGAGGCCAGTCCTATGACAACGCTGCTGTCTTAGTTATCTAGTACTGCTATAACAGAAATAGCACATGTCAAAGGCTTCAACAAACAGAAGTTTATTCTCTCATAGTCTGGTAGGCTGGAAGTCCGAATTCAGGATGTCAGCTCCAGGGGAAGGCTTTCTCTCTCTGTTGGCTCTGGAGGAAGGTCCTTGTCATTAATCTTCCCCTGGTCTAGGAGCTTCTCAGCACAGAGATCCCAGTTCCAAAGGATGCACTCTGCTCCTGGCACTACTTTCTTGGTATTACAAGGTCCCCCCGTCTCTCTGCTTGCTTCTCTCTTCTATATCTCAAAAGAGATTCACTCAAGATACAACCTAATATTGTAGATTGAGTTCTGCCTCATTAACATAACTGCCTCTAAATCTGCCTCATTAACATCATAGAGATAGGATTTACAACACATAGGAAAATTACATCAGATGACAAAATGATAGACAATCACACAATACTGGGAATCATGGCCTAGCCAAATTGACACTCATTTTTGGGGGATGCAACTCAATCCATTACAGCTGCCAATATGTCAGGGGATTGTAAAGGCATACAACAGAAAATTTTAGAATGTAATGAACATGCCATTTTCATACCAAGTGCGGTGCATTTACTTAATCTTGTAGGATGTAGCATAGTAGATTGTTGCCTGGAAGCAGTTGATTTTTTTTCTACTGTTCAGTTACTCTGTACATTTTTTGCTGCCTGTACTCACTAATGGGCGGTTCTTAAAACATATTTAGGCAACGATTGAGTATTAAAACGTCTTTCTAATACATGTTAGGAAATGCAAGCTGTGGCAATGAGTGCAGTCCTGGAATTGTACACTCAGATTCTAGTTGCCTTAGAAAATATTGCTGAAGGCCAGACGCAAAAAAGAGACACCAAAAGAGAAGCTGAAAACATCACCAACAAAATGCAAACACTAGAGTATGTATTTATGTTGGTTATATGAAATAATATATTGGAGCATTTTCATCAAATGAGTCAAGCTCTCCAAGATTCAGAAGTAAATTTAAAGACATGCACAGATGTCTACCAGTCATTAACAGGGTATTTACATAATTTAAGACAAGATTTTGAAGAATTTGAAAACACAACATAACAAATACTGCCAAATACTGATTATCAAGCAGTTTGCCATCACAGAAGCATTGGAAAGGAAGAAGTAAACTACAGAAGTGCTCCAGAAGTATTGAGTGCCAGAGATCAATTTTGCTTAATCACAAACTACACCATCATTGACACACTTGAATCTTGCAAGAAAAGGAGAGTGAAAGTCTATGAAGTTCTTTCAAATAGATTTTCCTTCTTAAACAATGTAGATATATCTGATGAAGAATGCATGAAGGCATCCAGGAAATTAGTGCAGGCTTATCCCGATGACTTAAATACAAACCTTTACGGAGAGTGTGACAATTTTATTCTTACATGAGAACTAAGTTTACAGATTCAGGAAAGACAAATTTTACTCATATAGGCGTGTATGATTCCATAATAGAAGACAAAATACAATGCGTATTTCCCAGTGTTGAAATTGCTTTATGCATATTCCTAACTGTAATGATCACAAATTACACGACAGAACACTCATTTTCGTCCCTAAAGAGACTCAAAAACCCTCAGCATACAACAATGATTCAAGAAAGTCTCAATTCGTTATCCTTATGTATGAAAGTAGATATTGTTTGACAGTTTAATTATGACAAAATCATTGAAGAATTTGTAAGATCAAAGAATAGAAAGAAAGGTTTTTAATTATAACGTTAGAGATGAAAGAGCTACCTGAAAATAAAATATAGTAATTTGTTGTAATATTTGTTTTCTGATTACTAACTTGTCTTTTATGGCATCTGTTCATTTGTTTATTTATGATTATAGCATTTATTGCAAAACAAGTATCAAAATTTAAGTATGAGCCCTTTAAAGCAAAATTGGTGAAAGTCAATACCTTACATCCACTAAAAATTTTATAATTCAGTTCATCTCATTCTGCTAAAATGGCATACACCACTTTTGCCTTCAATCACTAATTTATAGTTGCATTTAAAAAGAAGTTACATCGTGGATAGCTAACACACACACACATATATATGTATACATGTATATAACTCACATTTCCCATTCAAATGCATGAGTAAGCAGAAGCGGGGGCACCATCGATTATCAGTGCTTAGGGCTGTCACATGCCCATCCAGCCCTGGATGTTGCATGGCTTCCTAGGCTAGGTCATAACAAGGATACAGCTGAGAAATGAGATTAAGATTTGCAGGGATAATAGTTCTGAATCTTTGCCCAAAATCACATTCTAGCTGAACAGATAAATGGTTTTAATCTAACTGAATTCAGTGAAACCCAGTTGAGCCATGATAGACTATAAAGATTGGTTGGTCCAGATTTGGGATTGGTGAGAACGATAACTTGGATTATACTTGGCTAAGGTTCTTAACCATCACCCCTCTGTCAGTTTGTTGGACTGTGGTGCCTTGCGTGTTGCTATGATGCTGGAATCTATGCCACTGGATTTCAAATACCAGCAGGGTCACCCATAGTGGACAGTTTTTGGTGGTGCTTCCAGACTAAGATAGACTAGGAACAAAGAAAGGCCTGTCAATAATACTTCCAAAAATTAGCCAATGGAAACCTTATGGATCATAGTAGACTATTGTTAGATATAGTGCTGGAAGATGAGGCCCCTGTGTTAGAAGGCACTCAAAATATACAGTGTCTGTAACAATGGACTCAAGCATACCAACGATCGTGAAGATGGCACAGGACCAGGACCAAGCAACATTTCATTCTATTGTACACTGGAACACCATGAGTTGGAGTCAACTTGGTGGTAACTAACAACAGCAACAAAGTTCTTTGGCCAGCAAGCGGCACAAAGGATGCATACCAGACTAGGATACGTAATGGTGTAAGTGGATGTGGCTTCTCGTTGCCTTTTTTGTTCGTCACAGGGATGTGTCTGTCCAAAGTTTAGTGGTCTTAGGCGTCTGAAATGAGAAAGGAATTCTGTCAGGTCAGAGGAATTGACAGATTTATAATTCTTTGCTGTACTATAGTTAAATAATTATATAATGAATCTTAGTCTGGGTTCCCAAGAAAGCAGAGTCTGAGGCAAAGGCTTATGTGCTCTTGTGTTTATCAAGTATTCCATGGAGCACGAGAGGAGTGAGGTAGGGAGCAAGAGAGAGCCATTTGAATTATCAAGTGTGATGATCACTGGAACTCAGTGAAGCCATCTTCCAAGAGGCCTGTGATGGCTAATTATATGTATCAACCTGACTAGGCTATGGCTCCCAGTGGTTTGGCCAAACACTAGTCTAATTGCTGTCATGGAGTAGTTACATGTGATTAAATCAGTTGGCCTTGGGTAGAGCAGATTGCCTTATGTAATGTCATGTATTGTAATGTAAAGTAATGTAATGTAATATAATCACTCTCCATAATGCAATCTAATCTAATCTAATGTATAATTACCTCACATCTAATACAATGTAATATGCACCTACTCTTCACTTATCAACTATCTTGTTATCTGACACCTTGCATTTACAATAGTAAAAAATCTATCTGATTATTTTGCCCATTAACAAGGAGCTGAGGCAAGAGAGGGAGGAAGAGGGCGAGGCTCATGAGAGGGAGTGAGGCTGTGCCTGCTGTGGGTGGTTTATATTACCCTGGTTGAATGGAGGAGTTGGGGTGGCCTTGCAGCAAGTATGGTGCTGGCAGGTAGTGCAGGAGGTGAGGCGGTCAGGCTCCATGGAGGTAGCAGAAACCGGGGCTGCAGGAGTCAGGCAGGGGGCTTGGAAGTTTCTTCTTCCAAAGAGGTCTCTCTGCCACTTCCACAGCCTCTGCTAGGCCCAAGTGGCCCGGCCTCACCTGTCACTGAGGCTTGTCTTTGGGGATGGCAGAGTGGGAAGGCTGAGAGGCGAGGCATGGGGGTCTGTGTGGAGGCCTGGAGTGTGGCCGGGTGATGGCAGGCCCCTGCTGCTCCGGAGGTGGTGGGCAACGCCCTACCACCACCACAACCATCCCCAACCCCTGCGGGGTCTGCCGTGGTGGGGAGGGCCTGGTGGGGAAGTGGGGTCCACTCTGCCATGCATATCCCAGATGTGCTGTGGGCACCAGAAGGATGGTAAGCGACTGCAGGCAATTAGTGCCTAAGATGGGGCACGGCCCGACTCTTACATAACTGATTTTCTCACAATGACCTGGTCTTTGGAACCTAACCATGTCGATAAGTGAGGAGTAGGTGTAATCACTTTCCATAATGTAATCACTTTCATAATGCAATCTAATGTACTATAATCAATCAGATAAGGTCATACCAGTGTAGGGTACATCCTAAACCTAATCACTTCTGAATTATAAAAAGACTGGAATAGAAACAGACATGATGTGCCACACAGATGCCATGTGAGGATTTTCTACAAGCCGAGGAATGCCAAAGACCCAAGGAATGCCTGGGCTACTGACGAGGAAGGAATCAACATGGCTGAGACCCTGATTTGGACTTTTAGCCTACAGGACTGTGAGAAAACAAATTTCCGTTCTTTGAAGTCATCTACTTGTGGGGTTTGTGTTACAGTGGCCTGAGGTAACTAAGACAACCCAAAAAAATCCAAACCCATTGCCATCAAGTTGATTCCAACTCACAGCAACCCTATAGGACAGAGTAGAACTGCCCCATAGGGTTTCCAAGGAGTTGCTGGTGGATTCAAACTGCTGACCTTTTGGTTAGCAGCCAAGTCTTAACCACTGTGCTTAGGGCTCCAACTAAGACAAGGCCATATATAAATGACTGCTTCTTAGGACTGTTCACTGGGGGAGAGGGGATGGTGAGTTTATCTGCCATCTCCATTTCCCTAGGTCAAAGTTTTGCTTCATGGGGCATTAACTCCCCCCAGTGCTTCCGGGTTGCATATGTGTGGGTGTCAGTGGGTCTCACAATATCACATGCCTCTGTGTCAACAGTGAAGACCTAGGACAGGAGGTGAGAATAGGAGGCAGAGGCATGACATGAAGTCCCATTAGAATGTGACCCCAATAAGCTGGTCAGAGTCCATGAAAAACTGGCCAGTTGCCCATAGGTCAAAGGCACAGGTGAAACAGGTGAGGCCTGAAAGGCTCTGAAGGGTGTTATGAGATGTCTGATACACAACGCTTACAATCTACCAAATTCCCCAGTGTATTTCTTGTTGGGCCGTTGGGCCCACTGAGGTTCCAGCATAGCAGGCCAACCCAGAACCCCTGACACTGGTTATTTTAAAGGAGTGCTGTGTGACCTATCTGATTAGAATCACTTGAAGGGAGGGGACGCCTGCTAAAAATACAGGTTTCTAGACCCCACCTTAAAATAAACTTAATGCATACTAAATACTACTAATACTAAGAATAAACTTAGGCATATTGAACCGTAAGAACCACTAAAAACCAGAATATCGGACCCTGTTAGAGTTAACTTCATTGGATCTCGCACAACGTGTTTAAAAACAGTACGAATCAGAGTGGACTCTGAAGTAATTTCCATATGAAGTAATTTACCTACCAGGACCCATTTATTTCAAGAATCCTGGCAAGCTATTACCATTTCAATTCACTGGTTATACTTAAATGCCAAGTACTGAAGTACTTGGGATACTAGAGCACACTTAATAACATCTTTAGCCATGGCTCTTAGGAAAACACACTTTGTTGTCACCCATTATTTTTATAAATTTTCCCAGAGCTGTGAGGTTAACTTTACAGGGTCAGCTCTCTGTGGCCCCTGGGTCACTGCCCAGAGAGCTGAGGAGAGCCATTCACAGGGAAAACTTCCGCTGTGTAACTGTATAGGGTTAAGCTTAGCGCACAAAGACCTGAGTTAAGTCCACTGCACACTAAACATATGAGAAGATATGGTCAGCTATTTCATTGATTGTATTTTATTTTTTTTAATTTGAAGACTTGCGGTGACACCCACACTGCACTACATCTGTTGAGTCACCTCCGACTCACGAACACCCCATGTGTGTCAGAGTAGAACTGTGCTCCATTGGGTTTTCAATGACAGTTTTTGGAAGTAGATTTCCAGGTCTTTCTTCTGAGGTGTCTCTGGGTGGACTTGAATCTCCAACCTTTTGGTTAGCAGCCCACCGTGTTAACCATTTGCACCACTCAGGGGTTCCTCTCTAGTTTCCCATCTCTACTTATTTCAGTTTAATTTTTTTTCTGGATTAGTGGAAGTAAGACATAGGGCAAAGCAGAACTTCATTCACTTATTGACTCATTTGTTCAATAAATATTCATTGAAACCCCCTTATGTGTCTTTTAATGTTCAAAGGTGCAGATGACACAAAGATGATGGCTAGATCCTTTGCCTCATGGAGTTCCTAATCTGGTATGAAAGACAGATCTCTGGTGAGGAAAAACACCCTCTGCCCTCATGGTCACTCCACTGTAAATCTTTTGGGAGGACGGTCTGCCTCTGTGTCTCTCACCCAGGCTGTCTAAGCAGAGGCCTTCGGTCCAACACATTCTCTGAGAAGGAGGCTGGGAATTGGGTTGCTCTCTCTCCCAGTCCGTCGTCCTTATCAGAGAAGCCATCCCCCTATTCTGGGCACACAGTAACTTTCTCTATCTCTTGCACATGCATGGGCACCATTCGGCACCTGGCTAACCTCACTTTTATACCTGTTCTTGGTGGGGAGGGAATGGGGTCTCCTTCGATGGCAGCACAAGAGGGGTGAGTGTAGAACATCTGCCCTGTTCCGGTGTGCGGGTCGACTCACTGGCCATGGGAGACTGGTGCTCACTAGTGAAGCCGATTGCGCCCTGTCTTTTCTCTGTGTCAGTAAAGCGTTATCCCACGCACAAGTAGAGGACGTGTGTGTCTTTTGCTGGTGACTTCAAGCCCTGACACAACAAAATCCTTCAGACACATGTGTCAAGAGCAAAAACAAAAACAAAACAAATCTGTTGCCATCGAGTCAATTCTGACTCATAGTGACCCTATAGGGTTTCCAAGGCTGTAATCTTTATGGGAGCAGACTGCCACACCTTTCTCCTGTGGAGCAGCTATTGGGTTTGAACTGCCAACCTTATGGTTAGTAGCTGAGTGCTTAACTGCTGTGCCACCGGGGCTCTTGGACACTTGTGTTACATACACATCCGTTGCCGTCGAGTCGATTCTAACTCACAGCGACCCTACAGGACAGAGTTGAACTGCCCCATAGGGTTTCCATGGGTAGTGCCCCTATACTTCCTGCTTTTCTGACAGGATGAGATGATATGATCCTATGCTAATTACAGAAATAAGAGCATATACTGGAGTAGATTTATAAAGCATTTTGTCTGAAGCCTTTGATCTAAAAATAAAATCAAGATAAACAAGAGATTTAGGCCATTGATTCTTAATTGTTTTCGTATCGTTTCTTTATGGTTTGAGATTGTTGTTTGGAGGCTATAGAATTGTTTCTTCAAGAATTACTGAAAACGCATCAACTATTTTGGTGAATTTCTAATTTAAATAGATATGGGCTTAGAAGAATATGCTTCAAGCAAAAATCTCATTAATTCTTCATGCTTTCCATTTTCAAAATTAACAAAAAGGATTATGAATGAGAAGCAGAGGAAGAAAGATGAATTTCTGTTTTATTTCATTTCATCTGCCACTCAGACACAATAATTTTTTTAAGCTTAGTTTTTGATAACTGAAGTTCCTCACATAATTAATAGTTTTTCTGGCCCATCAAATGCATAATTTTTTCTATTCTTTTGTGACTTCCAGCTTGAAGTAAGTACCACAGTAATAGCTGAATAAGAGATTAATCTGTAAAACATGCACTCAGTTTGATGACTTCTATTCCAATTAAAATTTTGGAATATTATTAAAAAGATGAATGTCAACAAAACTGTTTTGGAACAATTCGGGAAAACTAATATGGTAGACAGAGGGTGACTGATAAATATTTAAGTGACTATTTCAGAAGGAGCAAGTTCATAATGTGGAAAAGCAGCCATTTCCTTTACTAAACACATTTTATTCTACTTCATTGCATGAGCAGAATGCTTGTTGATTGATTATACATAATTAAATAGAGAATGCAGCATTAGGAATGCTGAATTCCGGCATCTGTTCCCTGATGTGCCTCTGGTTTTGTTTTGGCAAATAATATGAAGAAATAATCATTTTTCCTGATTGTGAACATACGTCATTTATTCATATATAGTATTTGTATTTAAAAAAATACAAAGAAGAATGTTACCCTTAATTCCACCACCAAGAAATAACTACTGCTAATATTCTGGTATCTATTTTTCCAGTCTTTATGTATTTAACCATTTTATTAAGTGGACTTATTAGTGTGCAATCAGAAAAAGGCATTATTTTTGCCCCAATGCTTTCAAACATGTTCTGTTATTACTTCCTTCCCTGTATCTGACCATATTCCTGGCATATAGTTTTTCTATTCTCTCTCTCTCACTCTTGCTCTGTCTCTCCCAAACGTCACTGGCAATAGCGGAAGTATTTACACTAGGGAGATTGGCAAATGCTACAAATCAAGGCATTGCCATACCTCCCCAGCCACCACAATGATTGCTTCAGGTAGCCCAGTTCTAAGCCATTCAGTATATGACATTTCCTCAGTCCCAGGGTTTGATTCAGACATTGTCTAATAAATGAGGTGCTCAGAAAGTTTGCTGGGAATTCTGGGATACAATCTTTTTCTTTTTGCTATGATACTATGATGAATATGAAGCCTGAAATCGCTGCATCCACCGTGTCATATTGGGAAGCCAGCCTTGAAGAAGAGGCTCACACAGAGATAATGATAAAGTCAAGAGAAATGCAGAGATACTGAGCTAGAGTCCTGAACAAACCATGCCTAAGCTCTGTGTTAGCTTTGAACTATTCAATTATGTGAGCCAATAAATACGTTCAATGTTTGAGCCAGTTTGTGTAGTTTTCTGTTCCTACCTACTGAAAACATCCTAAGTGACTCGCGTGTGATTTAAGCAGATGGTAGTTAGAGCGGATACTCATTTCCTCCTGCTGAACTGTCCCTGAGCTCATTGAAATCACACATTTTATGGAATTCTGGAGCCATTTTGTGGAAATGAAGACAAGATTTCAAAAAAAATTCACAGATTTTTGAGGAGCATGAATTATGCGTTAAGTTTCTGCAACAGCCTTTCAAGTGCAAACCTCAGGATGTGATGAATTCTGAAGAATCAGTCCTATTAGTTTGGCTTCATTTTGAGTGGATTTGATTGAACTGAAGGATAATTGAGATTTCCAAGGTGATGTAGAATCTTTGTGATGTTAAACGTCTGTATATTAATTCCAAAACTGTTACGAAATTTACCACTCTATGGCTGAAGTGTGGGCAACATTTGTTTCCACCTAATTATCTGATAATATTTTCCTTTTCAAGGAGGTCTTGCAATACAACTTAAGAGCTACTATCTCTGATATAAATCTGGAGTCAGAATTTAGACATATCAAGTCTCATAATTTTTGAGATCAGTTTATTTCTATTAGCACCACTATTTTGATTGACTTGATCAATATTATGCACTCTGAATGAAGTTGACAAAACTTTGAGTATTGTGTTTGTACTCTTTCCTTAAAAAAGACTGTCCGTCCTATTGTTGAGGGGCAGTGGCGGTTCAGGGGTAGAATCCTCACCTTCCATGGGGGAAACCTGGGTTTGATTCCCACCCAGTGCGCCTCACGGGCAGTCGCCACCCATCTGTCTGTGGAGGCTTGGGTGTTGCTATGATCCTGAACAGGTTTCAGTCAGGGCTTTGAACCTGCATGTTCTGGTTCCAACTCCTGCTGAGAATTTGTGTTTCTAATAAGTTCTCAGGAAGTTATACATAAGAGTCATCTGGGGAGTTTGTTAAAATGTAGATTCTAATTCAGTATATCTGGGGTGCAAATGCAAGTTAAAGACTCTTGAATGTCCCTGCGCTAAATTTTTTTGTGTGTGGAACTCCAATACGCTTCCCTGTTACTTTTATTTGCTGGTTCCGGTTAGTTTCTCTCTGAATATGTCTAATCCTATTTTCACATAATACCCCTGCAAATATTAAAGAGAACTATCATGTCATTATTGCTCCACCCTTGCAAGTCTCTTTTCCACTACGATTCCCAACTTTTACCCCCTATTGTCCTCATCACATTCCTTTAGGCTCTGCCAACTTGGCAAGGTCTTTCTTTAAAGAATGTATTAATCATTAGAAGAGACTAAAAGAAGTGAGGCATTGATACAATTAGCATTAGTCAATTTTCTGGGCAGAGCTAATGAGAATTCTGTGACTGTGGATATTGTCACACTCTAGAAATTTGGAATATTATGTGGAAGGTTGTCATAACCAAGCCAGTGGTTCATAGGTGAAATTGTGTAGCATGGAATGATTAAAAAAAAAAAAAAATTCCTTAGAAAGGAAGAAAAAGTGGAATTTTGCCATGTCACTTCTCCTATCATAATTATTTTAAAAAATTCTTCATTTTGTTCAAATTATTCATAGATTTTGCGTTTGTTTTTCAGATGGAATTCTTAATGGTGTTATTTGTTGATTTACAAACACCCATGTTACAAAACACTTTTCCTCAAATGTGGTCATTTAGTGAGTCAGAATATTCCTCTAAAAAGGCTGCTATTCAAAAACCAGTGTTTGTCATTTTATTGTTGCTCTTTCCTGGGAAGATGCGTTGATTACATGGTTGCCATCCACAAAACATTTGCCATAAAATGGCCGAAACTCAAGCAGTAGTAATGACAAAAGCTGATATTTATTGAGTACTTGGCCCGTGCACAGGAGCAGCCGGGAAATGAGGAGGCCTGCAGGCCCCTGGGGACAGCCCTCAAGCAAGGGGAATGGCAATCTGTGGATATAGCTCCAGCCTCCCGCCCTTCAGGCAGGCAATGCTGGGAGGAATCCAAACGCTTCCCAGAGGTCCTGCAAAATGGAGCTGCTGCTGCCTACAGAGGCGATCTCAATACCACACTCTTAACTTGAATTTTTCTCTCTTACTCCCTTCGCTCCTGCTTCCTGGGATAACCTCCCATGTAAACCACCTGCACCAAGTCCTTGCCTCAGCCTGTGTTATTGGGAGAACAGAAACTAAGACAGGTCCTCAGCTGAAAACTAGAAATCCTGATATGAGATTTGCACTCTAAGCATGATGGACCCAGCTCTCTCCAGTACAGTTAAACTGTCCATGGACCCTGGGAGCTACTGCCTCAATGCAGCCAACAGAATGGATTCCATTCTGAGTAATCAATTAAACGATTGCAGAAATATACCATGGGGGAGGCTCATGGTTGGGAGAGGAGGCAAGGAATGCCATAAGGGAGACTGTACATGACTTCCTGGCCAGCCAAAGAAATGTCACAGAGGAAGAAAGAAAGAAGATAGAAAAGAGAGGGGAAAGTAAGTTGGCATCACACCAAGGAAAGGAAATGCTGCCCCTCCCTTCCCTCCTGTCAAGAAGGCTAAGAGGTGCAAGCAGCAGATTGCAAAGTAATCCGGCAAGCCAAGGACACTGCCAACTCTCTGTAGATGCTGGAACTGACTCGATTTTGAAAGCCAACAACTGAAGCCCAGGAAAGGTGACCAAAGGAGAGACACTGCTTTCTTCTGCCATTCAGGTGAAGTGAAGGACATCTATAGACTTGGGTTTTGGCTGATCCGAGAATTCTGCTACCTGGGTGCCTGCTGGGGTTCCAGCTTCCAGTTCTGCTCCTCCCTGGCTGACTTCTGTGTGACACTCATCTGTCTTCATGTTTCTGCACCCATTCCCTTTTCCATAAGTTACCTTCAATTGGCTTTTATTTGTAAGGAAATTTCCTTACCGTCAGGGACGGATTAACCAGTAAGCAAGGTATGCACAGGTTTACAGTAAGCAAGTATGCATGGCTTTAATTGTGTTTGCTTACTAATCTGTAGCACACAATTTCATACGGGTTTCACTATGTCTTTGATGTTTTCAGTTAAGTGGTGTTATCTGTAAAGTGATACAGCAATAAGGATCCTCCAGCTTGTTAATCTATCACTCGCCTGCCAATTTGTCATACTATGGTGGCTATGATAGTGGAAGCTGTGCCACCAATATTTCAGATACAAGCAGGTTCACCCATGGTGGACAGGTTTCAGCTGAGCTTCCAGACCAAGAGAAACTGGGAAGAAAGTCCTGGCAATCTACTTCCAAAAATTAGCCAATGAAAACTTTATGGATTCCAACAGAATTGTCCGATATAGTGCTGGAAGATGAGCCCCCTACAACAACGGACTAGAGCATACCAACAATTGTGAAGATGGCACAGGACCAGGCAATGTTTTGCTCTGTTGTATGTGGGGTCACTATGAATTGGGCTGACTTGATAGCAACTAACACCAACGAGCTTGTCAATGTCCACATGACCAACAGAAGGTAAACTGTGAATGATTTCCAATAATTTATGTCTCTATTTTAGAGGGAAGGGCAATTACTTATGAGATTTCTAAGATACGCTTAACTATTGAGTATCCACAGCTTCCTCCCAACCTGGTTTCTCCTTGTGGAAGGGAGGTCTTATCGGAGAGAGGTTCTACTCCTGGCATCTCAGTGAGGGTCTCATAGAAGCATCTCTAAAAACTAGATCTCTCAAAAAACCTTGCTTGCTGAAGCTAAGTTTCAGGAAATGCCAAGAGTTGAAACAATTTCTGCTTTTTCTTCTACTTAAAATGCAAATGTCTTAGGCTGGGTTCTCTAGAGAAGCAAAACCAGTGAAGTATATATGTGTATATGTATCTGTATACGTACATACACACACACACACACACACATATATATACATATATATATATATATAGAGAGAGAGAGAGAGAGAGAGAGGTTTATCTCAAGGAAATGGCTCACATAGTTGTAGAGGCTGGAAAGTCCCAAGTCTGTGGGTCAGGCATCAGGCTGGAGGTTTCTCTTGACTCACATAGCTGCACGTAGCTGCCGAACCTAAGATGGGCAGGTCAGACAGCAGGCTCTGTCTCACGGGCTTCGAAGGCTGACAAATCCAAAGATCAGCTGGCAATATGGCAGGTTGCTGGTTCAAGTTCCAAGAACCAGAGGTCAGATGATGACAAGCTGGATGAGTGACCTGGAGCAAATGAATGAGCTTTGCCAGAAAGTCTGTGTATATAGTGGATGCAGGCCAAGCCCCTGAGGAAACTCCCCTTACAACTGATTGGCTGATCACATCAGATCATATCATGGAGGATGAGTGCATCATGACATAACCACCAAACCACTGAGAATCATGCCCCAGCCAAGTCGACACACAACCTTAACCATTTCAGGAAGTGACCTGCTCACATTTCTGAATTCTGTCCTGAAATTCCAAACCCTGAGGCAGCCACCTATTTTTATGCCTTATAACAGCAGCTGTTTTGCCCTACATGTGTTTAGGCTCCTGGTTTCTATTAATTTTTTGGCTGGGCTGGAATCTCCACTATAACTCTTGCAGGCTAGCAGTATTTGACTGCAGGCTTTCTGCCACAGCCATTCCTCATTGCAAAATGGGAAGAGTAGTAGTGCCTCAGAGGTTTTCATGAGGATCAAAGGAGTTAATATTTATAAAGGGCTTAAAACAGTGCGCAGCGTATCACAAGCCTCATGTAAGATTTTGCTATGTGAAATAAAATATTTTCTATATCTCTATGAACATACAAATGAATAATGTTTCTGCTTATATAAGTAAGCATAATATATATAATGGATCTGTTTTCCTCCTCCTTGACAATGTATCTTAGACATTTTCACTGCCAGTATTTATAGATATACCTCATTATGTTTAGTGACTGCATACGTTCACTTGCATGGACGTACAATGATTTATGTAGCCCATCCTCTAAGGGCGGATTTATGTTGTCTCCAATTTTCCTGATACAAACAGTGCTGCAATACACAGCCATGTGCATATTTCTCTGCACACTTATGCAAGTAAATTCTTAGAAATGGAATAAATTTTGGTCAATATTACCAATTTGCCCTCCAAAGGATTTACCAATTTATACTGGACTGGACTTTATTTGATTAAAATATGATCTCAGTGCTAAACACTTATTCTTGATTGATGGTAATCTGGAATGCAAAGAAATGAGTCTGTGGTTCAGAATGTTTGGCAAGACATGGATTTTGATAAATTCAGGCCTTATGATTTTCGGTAAGAGCTGTCATGGATTTAGCTGTGTCCCCTAAAAATGTGTGTTAACTTGGCTAGGCCATGATTCCCAGTATTGCACGGTTGTCCTCCATTTTGTGATCTGATGTAATTTCCTATGTGTTGTAAATCGTAATCTCTATGATGTTAATGAGGCAGGACACAATCTACAGGATTAGGTTGTATCTTGAGTCAATCTTTTTTGATATATAAAAGAGAGAAGTCAGCAGAGAGGAGAAGGATCTCATACCACCAAGAATGAAGAGCCGGGAGTGGAGTATGTCCTTTGGACCCAGGGTCCCTGTGCTGAGAGGGAAAGATTGATGACATGGACCTTAACCCAGAGCCGACAGAGAGAGAAAGCCTTTCCCTAGAGCCAGCACCTTGATTTTGGACTTCTAGCCTCCGAGAACGTGAAAGAATACATTTCTGTTTGCCAAAGCCATCCACATGTGCTATGTCTGTTTTAGCAGCACTAGATAAGTAAGACAGGAGCTCACCTTATGTCTGAACCTGGATTTAGGAATATACACGTCACTGTTAGCACAGGTAGTCCCTACCCATTAGAAAAGCTCCAAATTCATCAGGGACACAAAAATGCAAGGGACACAAAGGACACTGCTTTGGTTACATCTATGTCTCTAGCATCCAGCATTAATACATGTGCCCATGTATTACATATGGAGAAAGCAAATCTCAGGGAAGGAATGCAGGAGTCTGGAGGGTCCCCGCTGGGTACTCGGGAGAGTGCACTTCTTTTCTGCTGAGGACTCCTCCCTCTCCCTCAGTCCCCTCTCTGCTCTTCCAGGGGATGACTGGATTTTCTCACCTAACTTGTAAGGTTGAACACCAGGTTCAGGCTATTTATCATACAGAACCCAGTGAAACAAGGTTTACTGCTACGGAATTTCTGAATCAGAGAAAAATTTAATTGGAATGATAAATCTTAATTATTTACTTATTTAATCCCCAAAATGCATGAACTAAGTTAAAATATTTGAATGCTAGAGAAAAAAAAAAAAAGCCAACACACACACACACACACACACACACACAAAAGAAGGCAAATGTACCCATAATCCCAACACTTAAAAATTATATAAAACAAAAAGTGAAAAACCCACTCCTGACCATCTTTCCCTCTGTCCCCTTCCCTCCCCACTCTACCTGTTGTTAATAGTTTAGGGTCCATCCTGGAATTTTATGTTTTCTTAATAATTCATACTAAAGAGAAAAAAAAAAAAAGAGCTCTGTGTGAGTTCCCCCCTGAAGCAGCATCTTCAAGAGACAAAGGAGAGGGAAAGGAAGGGAGATGGGAGGGGAGGCAGCAGGCCGGAGGAAGTAAGGGAGGGGAGGTCAGAAGTGCCTGCATGAGAGGGCTCTGCTTCCCCTCCAGGCTGACCCATCATAGCATCAGAGAATGTCAGTGTCCAGCAGCCCCTCCTCCCCGCTACCATGCTTTCCAGCCCTTAGCTCTTGATGCATCCTGGAGAACATTCTGTCACTGGTCAAAATTAATGTTGATTGTCATGGTTTGAATTATGTTCCCCAAAAGATATATTGAAGTCCTAATACCTGGTACCTGTGAATGTGACCTTGTTTGGAAATAGGGTCTTTGAAGATGTTCTCAGTTAACACGAGATTATACTGGAGTAGGGTGGGTCCTAATCCAATATGACTGGTGTCCTTATAAAAAGAGGAGAAGGGACCCAGAGAGACAGACAGGGGAGGGATGGCCAAGTGAAGATGTATCTACAAGCCAAGGAATGCCTGGGGCTACCAGAAGCTAGGAAGAACAAGAAAGGATCTTCCCCTAGAGCCTTCGGAGAGAGGATGGCCCTGCTGACCCCTGAGTTCAGACTCCCAGCCTCCAGAACTGTGAGACAATAAGTTTATGTTGTTTAAAGCTGCCCATTTTGTGGTACGTTGTTACAGCAGCCCTAGGGAACGAATCCAATGATAATAATAACCACAGCAGTAACTTCTTGAACATTCACTATGTGCCATGTATTTAAAATGTACTATCTCCTTTGCTGTTGTTGGGTTCTGTTGAGCTGATTCCGACTCATGGTGACCCCATGTATTACAGAGTAGAACTGCCCCATAGGATTTTCTTGGCTGTAATCTTAATGGGAGCAGATTGCCAGGTCTTTCTCTCACGGAGCTGCCGGTGGGTTTTAACCGTTGAGCCACCAGAGCTCCTTTAATTCCAACAAAATTCTATTATCATTTTCATTTTACAGATGAGGAAACTAAAGTCAGGGAAGTTAAGTACAGCCCAAAGTTATAGCTTACCAAAAGAGCCCAGAATGCACACCCCCATAGCTGGACCCCAGAGCACACGTTCCTCCCACTATGTCACAATCCCCCAGCCACAGCTGGGCCCCTTTGATTATTCTGTGGGAAAGTCTAAATCAGGAAAGTTTCTTACATAAGTTCCCTCCTGACAGGCAATTTCTAGAAGACAGAAATAGTCCTTATCCATACTTAGATTGATTGGCTTTGCCCACTCTGTGGTTTCAAAACAAGGGGTCAGGAAAGCTTAAAAAATGATGCCCATATTTCCAAAAGAATTGAAAGCAGGAATGCAAACAGATAATTCTACACCAATGTTCATTGCAGCATTATTCACAATAGCCAAAAGGTGGAAACAACCTAAATGTCCATCAACAGATGAATGGATAGTAGTGTGAGGATGGCTGAGTGGTCTGAGGTGCCAGACTCAATGAATGAAAGATAAACTAAATGTGTCCTATACATGCAGTGGAATACTACTCAGCCATAAAGAGGGATGAAGTGCTGATACATGCTATGACATGGATGATCCTAGAATACATGCTGAATGACATAAGCCAGACATAAAAGGACAAATACTGTATGAAGCCAAAGTTGATTAGTGGTTACCAGGGGTTGGCAAAAGGGAGGAGGGAAGGAGGAGTCATTGCTTAGGAGACACTGAGCTTAGGGTGATTGAAAAATCTGGAAAAGGCTAATGGTGAAGGTTGAACAACATGATGAATTTAATTAATGTCAGTGAATTGTGCATGCGAAGAATGTTGAAATGGCAAATGTTTTATTACATATATATTTACTACAATAAAAAAAGAAAAAGTGATGCCAGGAAGAAAGAAAGAAAGACAGAAAGTGGAGTCATCAGAGAGGGAAGTTAATGGGTGATTCCGAAGTGGCAACGCTACTGAACAGTGCCCACGGAAGTTGGCAGCTAGGAAGCTCAGTAAGATGTTTGGACAATCAGGAAATAATAAAACACAACATGACTGGTAACACTTGGCCTTGATGAAAATCAAAGTAGGGCGACTTTGGGAAAATGCTTAAACTGAACCCACCGGGATAGATGGGAGGCTCGGGAAGGTCCGCTGGGAGGGTTTTACAGGAGTGGGTGCCATCAGGGGAAGAGTCTGTCTCTATAGACTGTGGGGATAAATGGTGGAAGGACACAACTGAGCTTGTGTGTGGGGCCAATGGGCAGTCTTCCCTGGGTGATGACATCTGTCTGGGGGGTGATGCTTCCCTACTGGTGTGCAGCCTTCATTTGGCCTGATCATGTATCAGCGGTAGCTTTCCAGCCTAGCCCAGAGGCCAGTTTATGGGGCCACAATGAAAGGCACGAGTCTCTGGGTGGCACAGATGGTTAAGTGCTTGGCTTCTAACCGAAGGCTGACAGTTGAAGTCCACCCAGAGGTACCTTGGAAGAAAGGCCTGGTGATCTACTTCTGAAAGATCTCAGCTATTGAAAACCCTATGGAGCACAGTTCTACTCTGACTCGTGTGGGACTGCCATGAGTTGGAACCAACTAAATGGTAACTTTTTTTTTAAATAAAAGATACCCTGTTCGCTGGAATAATGGAATCTCAAGCATATTGCTTTGGAGGAAATAATCACTATGGAACTTGAGAAGTCGAACTTGTTAAGGGTGACGGAAATGCCGTAAAATTTGCTGAAACTACTTTGTTCTAAGCACTGTGCCTGGGCCTTTACCCATGTCTTTAGTGGTTAAGAGCTTGGCTGCTAACCAAAAGGTCGGCTGTTCGAATCCATGAGGCGCTCCTTGGAAACACTATGAGGCAGTTCTACCCTGTCCTATAGGGTCACTATGAGTCAGAATCTACTCAACGGCAATGGGTTTGGTTTTTGTTTTGGTTTAATCCTGTCCATAAACAGAATACTTGGGTGAAAATGTTTAAGCAGATGTTAAACCTACAGAGAGGCTATCAGTCAGAGAGACAAGGTGGAGACACTGAACTTTCCCAGACCACAGGGAGAAGGGACCGGTGGATGGAAGCTGGGGATGATGGGTTATCTCGTTAGTCCTGTTACTGCCGTAGAGTTCAAGTTTGTAGCACAGGCTTTAGAACTGTGAGCAGGTAGAGGTACTGTGAGAAGTAAGCTAGCTGGCAGGTAGAACTGTTTGAGTCAGTACTGCGGGGTGGTGAAGAACATGGACCTGGAGCTCCCTGTGGCTTGACCATTTACTGTGTGACCCTGAGCCAGTTACTCAAACCCCTCTATCCTCAGTTTGTTCATCTGTAAAATGGGGCTCATAATTGGATTCCTTTATAGGGTTATTGTGAGAATTACATGAATTAATATATGTAATACACTTAGAATAGAATGTAATAAACCTATGTAAGTATTAGCTATTGTTATTAATTATTACCAAAAAGGGTCTGAAAAGGCCGCTGGTAATTAAAATAGCTAACGTTTATTGGCTTTGTAAAGTAGAGGATCAGCGAAAAAGAAGAAGATCCTCAACAAGATGGATTGACACAGTGGTGGCAACTATGGGCTCAAACATTGCAACAATCATGAGGGTGGTGCAGACTGGGCAGTGTTATGTTCTGTTGTACACAGGGTCACTATGAGTCAGAACTGACTCGACAGCACCTAACAACAACACAACAATGTTTATCGACCATTTACAGTGTGTTGAGCCCTTTGCTAATCACTTTACCTGCAATGGTTATTATACCCATTTTACAGAGTAGGAGACTGAGACTTGGGGAGTTAGGTACACTGCCTGAGGCTGCACAACTTACACGAGACAGAGTTGAGACTCCAGCCCAGGGTCCTTTGTTTCCCAAGTCCATGCTTTTAAAAGCTAAGCAGGAAGCCTTGGAGGGACCTTAGAGGAGGCAGCCTGTGAATGTGTGATGAGCAACCTGCATCTTCACTAATCTGTGCATTTGGAAGGGGACCATACAGAGGCAGAAGTGATGGGATCCAGCAATTCACTAGAATGTGACTAGTTTTGTTTCTTACTTTTTTGGCTCTTTAATTTGCTGTCTTTTTCTACTGAATAATAATTTCTCTTATGTGCTCTGCAGTGGTTCTGAAACTGGACTGTGCGTTAGACTCGCCTGGGGAGCTTTTCAAATCATGATTCCCAGGCTCACCCCAGACCAATTAAATGAAAACCTCCGGGGGGGCGGGGAGAGCCTAGCATCAGTACTATTTAATCTTCCCAGGTGGATCCAATGTGCAGCCGAGTTTGAGGTCACTGTCCTAAAGCCTCTCAATCACCTGGGATTTTTAAAAACATTATCCAGGCCCTACTCTCCTTGAGACTGATTTGCGTGGTCTGAGTTCGGGCTTTGTGTTAGCTGTCGTCAAATTGGTTCCTGACTCATGACAACCCCGTGCACAACAGAACAAAATACTGCTTGGTCTTGCACCGTACCTGTGATGGGTAGCAGACTGGACTGTTGTGATCATAGGGTTTTTACTGGCTGATTTTTGGAAGGTGATCACCAGGCCTTTCTTCCTAGTCCATCTTAGTTTGGAAGCTCTGCTGAAATGTGTTCAGCATCATAGCAACGTGCACGCTTCCACTGACAGATGGGTAGTGGCTGCACATGAGGTGTGCTGGCCGGGAATGGAACCCAGGTCTCCCGCATGGAAGGTGAGACTTTTACCACTGAACCACCACTGTCCCCATGGGTTAAGGTTTAGGTGATTCAGATATGCAGCCAAGACTGGGCACTGTTGTCATAAATGACCCTTTGGGTAGCAATGCAAGGAAAAACACAAATTACTTTTTAAAAAAGAGTTAGGATTGCAAAATTGAGAACATATATATGTGTCAGCCATCTTGTTTGTGACTTCTGTCTTGATTTTACATTCTATATTCTTTTGGTAAAGCTCAGTCAATGAAGACTATCACATATCGAGATTTATTACAATGGAAAACGACATAAAATAAACAATATTTAAAATTTCACAAAACATGATCCAAGATGATATTTTTGGACATTATAAGGGATATTGGGGCACATGCAAAATGGTAAGAAAACAAAAAATCACTGAAGGAACAAGAACTCTCTCTTGTTCTCGTGGTCACACACCAGGTAAATTTCGTGGTGCTAATAGAGACTGCTGTTCCTGTCACATCGCCGTAAATCTAGCCGCAGTGGTGGTTCCGTGGTAGAACTGTTGCCTTCCATGAGGGAGACCCAGGTTCAATTCGCAGCCAATGCAGCTCATCACCTCACGCATCTCATGTGCAGCTGAGGCCCGTCTGTCAGTGGAGGTTTGCGTTTTGCTTTGATGCTGAACAGGTTATCAGTGGAGCTTCCAGACTAAGCTGGACTAGGAAGAAAGGCCTGGTGATCTACTTCTGAAAATGGCAGCTAACAACAACAAAGTCTTTGAGCTTATGAAGCTCTCTGTGGTGATCTTTGGAAAGAGACACAATGACAGATCTAGGCTTGGTAGGGAGGCTGGAGTACAGCCCGCACTGAAACAGGCAATAAACAGGACCAGGGTGTGAGCCTGAGGTCACCTTCACTGGTGAAGTCTAAGGCTCCTTCTTCCTCCTGTGGCTGCTGCCTGGCCTGACCTTGAGGTAAGTTATAACAGTATTTTTGCGGATAGGACCAACGCATGTTTAAAAAAAAAACTTATTTATAGAAGTCTACTTCCTGGTATTTACTTTGGTTGCCATGAGTTGGAATTGATTCCGTGGCAACAGGTTTATGTGGATCAGTGGATAAGATTCAGGTAATAGCTAACTTTTGAATAGATGGTGTCTTGAAAATTAATTGGTAAAGCAGAGTTTGGAATTTTAAGGGTATTTTCCCTCAGAAACCCTGCTGTATAGGCATGGTGCTTTCACTCCTAAGCCAGTTTGTAAAAATCTTTGGAATATAGTTTAGCTAAATTAATGACATTAATTATTCTATAACTCATTACAGAATAGGACTTATGCAGAAAGGGAAAAGGGCTCTTATTTTTCTTTGACACTTCCTTGCACCAGGCGAACTCTGGGAACAAGCAGAGAAGTTTACCATTAGTATGCTCTTACCCCCTTTCTGCATCCCCCATCTGCCTTCTAGGCCTGTCTCCACTCATTCCCAGAAGTCATTGCTCTGAATTCTGCCCACAGGTGCCACTGCGACATCTCCCTCATGAGCCACCTCCCACTCCAAACTACCCCACCTCCTCCCTCTCCCCACTTAGTGGAACCTTGCAGTTGATTTCAGCTAAGCTTTAGATGAGAAATAGGTAAATTGAACTAATTCACACTGTTGTATGAATGATTGATATCTTGGGGCATTATGGTGCTATTTTTGAAGAAGAGAATTTTTTTCCTCTTCCTCTTTCTCCATAATTTTTTTTTTTCCCTGACAGAAAAATATTTCAGGCCATTTGACAAAGGGAAGTGAAAAAATTCAGACAATTTGGAAGGAAAATTTTGTAGGGAGGCAGCCACAAGAGAAATGATATATCCTGTCTGGGAGTTTTCTTTTATGTAAGATCTTTTAAGCCAGCCTTTTCCAAAGCATGGGAGTCTCTGAGTGGTGCAAATGGTTATCTCTCAGGTGCTAAGGAAAGGTTAGCGGTGGAGACCTCTCAGAGGTAGCCTCAGAAGAAAGACCTGGTGATCTACTTCTGAAAAAAAAAAATCAACCATTGAAAACCCTATGAAGCACAGTTCTACTCTGACTCACATGGGGTCGCCATGAGTTGGAAGCAACTTAACAACTGGTGATTTTTCCCAAAGCACACCCCCAGGTTGCTTACAAGTGCTGCAAGACAAGAGAAACCCTGAGTGAGGACTGATTACATAATTTGTGGAGTCCAGTACAAAATGAAAATGTGGAAACCCTAGTTCCAAAGTTATTAAGAATTTCAAAATGGTGTCAGCAGAACATTAAACCAAAGCAGGTGCTTCTAGGGGCAGGCCGTGTGTGACTCTGCAGGTCATACGCTCAGGAAGTTGGCTCTATTCTTCGATAAACAAAGTGGAACCCCACATCTTCTCTTGAGGACTGTTCAGTGCCTTTAACAGAAATGTGTCTGTAAAACTCCAAGAAGAATATGGTGAACAGGATTTCTTTTTTAGTCTGTGGAAACTTCTTTTGGATATTTCTTAAAAACCCCAGAAAACCAAACCAGTTGCCATCGAGTCAATTCCAACACATGGCGACCCCATGTGTGCAGAGCAGAACTGTCCTCCATAGGGGTTTCAAGGCTGTGACCTTTGGGAAGCAGATCGCCAGGCCTTTCTTCTGAGATGCTTCTGTGTGGTATCAAGCCCCTTTTTGTTAGTAGTCAAGTGTGTAACTGTTTGTGTCACCTAGGGACTCCAGACACTTCTTAGGGAGCTGGTTTTCTAGGGAGATTCTTTGGGATGTTCAAAGCTGTTTTTGCTTTTTGTAGTGTTTCCCCTGGTGTTATGGATGAATTGTGGCCCAAAAAAATATGTGTTGTAAGTCCTAATTGCTATACCTGTGGTTATAACCCCATTTGAGAATGGGTTGTCTTTGTTATGTTAATGAGGCAGGATTAGAGTAGGGTGTATTTTGAATCAATCTCCTACAAAACATAAAAGGAGCAGATTAAGCAAGCAGAGATGGGGGAAGATAGATGCCAAGCCACATGGAGATCTCCAAGGAACCAGGAAACAGCAACCGAAGAGACAAGGACCTTTCCCTAGAGCTGACAGAGAGAGAAAGCCTTCCTCTAGAGCCAGTGCCCTGAATTCAGACTTACAGCCTCCTAAACTGTGAGAAAGTAAATTTCTGTTTGTTAAAGTCACCCACTTGTGGTGTTTCTATTATAGCAACACAGATAACTTAAGACACCTAGCTTCATGTAAAAAGCCGCATACTTGTGTCTTACAGACCCCAGCATTAAATATAAAGCTCCAATGGCAGCAGGAGAGGAGGTTTGCAGGATGTGGCCTGGGCTGTGGGTTGGGCTTCTTGCCCACTATCACCATCTTGTGGGTTAGGATCCCGCTAAACTGGGTGTAGACGGGAGTCTGCCTGTACTCCTCACTTTGGGCTCTAACCAGCTCATTGGTGGCATTTGCCAATGCTGGGCCCAGGTGCATGTCAGACACGCTCTGTTCCCACTGTTCTCTGAAGTCACTCAGCCCCTTGAAGAGTCCTTTGGACAGGAAGCTAAGATGAGCTCTGAATGACTGTGCCCTCTGTCTCCTTGCTGCCAAGGCGCCAGATGTGAAGAGAGGGGTCTTGATTAAAAGTGAGCAATAAGGAGCTGGAGGGCTTCCCTTGACAGTGTTTTGATATGTGTGTATACAGGCAACCTTCAAAAAATCCAGACTACGAAGATGCACGGAGGGAAATGTGGAAAACTTTATAACTTCTGTCTCTTGCGTGTCATAGCAATTCCAGACTTCATGTTTGGTTTTAAACTAGAATCTTACAGCATGGTAATAGTTCTTGCTTTCTGGAATGACTACACTCCCACCACAAAGAAAGAAACCAGGCCTCTAATCTCAAGGTGGGGGCAGTGGTGGCTCAGTGGTAGAAGTCTCGCCTTCCATGCAGGAGACCCGGGTACGATTCCCGGCCAATGCACCTCATGTGCAGCCACCACTCATCTGTCAGTGGAGGCTTGTGTGTTGCAAATGTGCTGAACAGATTTCAGCAGAGTTTCCAGACTAAGACAGACTAGGAAGAAAGGCCTGGCAATCTACTTCTGAAAATCAGCCAATGAAAATCCTATGTCACACAATGGTCCAGTCCTCAACTGATCACAGGGATGGCACAAGACTGGGCAGAGTTTTGTCCTGTTGTGCATGGGGTCCCCTTGAGTCAGGGTGACTCTACAGCCGCTAACAGCAACACCAACAACACCAACACCAAGAATCTCCAGGTATGTTCTTAGCCCTTTTAGAAGAATCTGCTTACTGGAGATAAATATATAGTAGAGTCTGTACTGTACTGTCTCAATCTGTATTTCCCAGTGAAATCTGCTTTGCCTCAAAATTCAAGTTTATTTTCTTTCTAGGGAAGAAGCTGCCTTCTTTACAAAAATTAAAAAGAAATAACTACTTAAATATAATTTTGGGAAAAATACATAGTTGTGACATCAAAATAAATCAGATTCTAGAGCCAGTGTTAGAGCCCTGGTGGCGCAGTGGTTAAGCATTCAGCTGCTAATCAAAAGGTGGGCAGTTCGAATCCAGCAGTTGCTCCTTGGAAACCTTATGGGGCACTTCTACTCTGACCTATAGGGTTGCTATGAGTCGGAATGGACTGGACGGCAGGAGGTTTGGTTTTCTGGTTTTTGGCAGAGCCGGTATACATAAAAATTTTGAGTTACATGGGTTTTTAAAGTCAGTCGTGTGGGGTTTACATTCTGGAAGGCATATTCGTTGGTGGAGCTGGGAGAGAGGTGGCTGGTGGACAGGGGCCTGAGGTTGCTCAGCTTGTATAAACCCACTCTGGAGGTGAGTGAGAACTTAGGTAAGTGTCTGTGTGGGAGGGATTGTATCTGGAGCAAAGTAAAAAAAAATGCTCAGCTGTGACTTCTGGAAGGTGAAAGTTGAAGCCAGACCTCCTAGGGGCTAAATCTCAAAGCTGACTCACTGGAAGTTAGGGTACTAGTCATACCACATACTCCAGTCAGCCCTGCGGTGGGAGGGGTGGGAGTTCTTTGCTATGGGGCTAACCTGAAGCTTTTCAGGCAATTCTTCCCAAGAATGATTACCCCATTTTATTTCTCCAGAGACTTGCCATCAGCATTTACTTTCTTTCTCTCTCTTCCTTTCCCTCCCTTCTCTTTCTCCCATCTTCTGTCTCCCACACATACGCTGGCTGTGGTGATATTTAGAATTAGTCCCCAGCTCTGCCTCTTGGAAGAGACATGTAGCTCAGATATATTTCATTTCAGTTATAAACAGGCCCGTCTTGGTTTTTCTAGGTGTTTCTGTGCTTGGACTGATTTGAATGATTACGTTGCATGCAGCAGAAGCAAGCCCAGGTCAGGCAGCACTCAGCAAAGGGGCTGCTTATCTGATGTCTGCTCTGGTTACCAGAACTGTGATTTATTTCTCATGAAGGATCATCCAATCCAGGTAATCTATGTTGACCTGTCCCCGAAGTGGTTCTTTAAGATATTAACACTTCATGAAGACAATAAAGAATTATTGAGCTCATACCATGGAAAGAGAAATGAGTCGGTATAGATGTGACCACAGCTAACAACAACAAGGACAGAGGTGAGTCGCTGGGTGGTGCAAATGGTTAGTGGGATTGTCTGCTAATCGAAAGGTTGGAGATTCGAGTCCACCCTTTCAAAAGAAAGTCTTAATGATCTACTTCTGAAAAGTCAGCCACTGAAAACCCTGTGGAGCACAGTTCTACTCTGACACACATGGGGTCGCCATGAGTCAGGGTCGACTTGACAGCAACTGGTAAAAAGAGACAGAGGCTGCAGGACTCTGTCTGGATAGAGCAGAAAGAAAGGGGAGGTCGTCGTGGGTCCCTAGCCACCCCTCTACCTTGTCTTTCCTGACCCTCCACTTCCTGAACACTAGGGCCTGGGGCTGAGAGGGGGCTTCTGTGGGTGGGCTGCCTTCCTGACAGTCCTGGAACTGCATGGAACAGAGGACCCAGCATGCACTTCAGCTTGGGAGGCCCTTGACCAGCACTGGGGGCTGTGGTACTCAACCAGGTAGTCACAGAAGATGCCCCGTGCTAGAGACCAGTCGTGTATTTGGATTCTCTGATACGTTTGGTTGTTCAGTGTTAAGTTGGGGATAGGGCTTGAGTTTTCTACACTGGGAATGAATCTGAGCTGGAGTGGGCTGGAGGAGGAGAGGAAAGGGGAAAGTGTGTCACTGTAGGGTAGATTCGGATAGAATGTCTTATTTCTTTCCCTCTAAGGGGTTGTTATGAGTTGGAATTGACTTGATGGCAATGGGGTATGGGTTAAGGGAGTTCCTGGGTCCCAGGAGTCCCTGAGGGTGCAAACAGTTAACATGCTCTGCAGCTAACCAAAAGATTGGAGGTTTGAGTCTACCCAGAGGTGCCTCAGAAGAAAGGCCTGGTGATCTGCTTCCAAAAAATCAGCCATTGAAAACCCTATGGAGCACAGTTCTATTCTGATATACATGGGGTCACTATGAGTCAGAATTAACTTGATGACAACTGGTTATTTTAAGAAATGTCCTCACCAGTGTGGTCAGGGAATTGTCTGTTCTGGACGGGATTCTTTCTGGTGTGTTAGAGTTCTCTCAGTTCCCTCCCATGTGCCCCACACTCCTCTTCCCATGCCAATGTACGTAGGATGTTACTGTCTAGAGTCAGGCGTACTAGTCTTCTGCCTCTGGTGTGGCTTTTGGTTTGGGTTTCCCTTAAGTGCTTTATTTATGGAGTGTATTATTAGGGAGACTCCCCCACCGCCTGGCCCCACTTGAAACACTACAAAAAGAATGCTGGCTGCTGCTTGTCTGGCTTAAAGTCTGCTTGCCTGGAATGGCTTCTTGCTTATTCGTTGTAGCTTTGCTTTCCACGACTGGATTTCCTCTGCTCTGTGACTGTGCTCTCCGATTGGTTGTAGTCAGACATCTTTTGGCATGGAGTCACTCCTGACTGGTGTTCCCCACTGGCCACAACCGTGGAAGCCTCACTTTTCCTGTGTTAGCCCATTAAACATTCTGCTGGGAGGTCTTGTAGGGACACTACTATGCTTAACCATGTTTGCTCATTGTGGTATGGAAGAAGATTAGGAGGCCTTGGACAAGACCACTGCCTTTGATCATGTGGGGGTTGTGCCTCTCTCATTTCCTCATGACTTCAAATGCTTATTTAAAAGAAACAGAGTGAAAGGGTATGGCCCAGAGGCAAGATATTCCTATTTACTTTTTGAATAAGATCTCAGGAACATGCCCACTGTGCCAGCCTTTCCTCTTGCCATGCCATTTCCCCCACCCAAGCCATACTGCAGCCACACTGAGCTGCCTTCCTCCAGTTCCCTGGCTCATCCTGTGCTCACAAGGCCCTCTCTGCCGAACTGCCCGGTGTATCCCTCTTCACCTGTAGACCCTACGCAAGCACATGACCTTTTCCCCTGCAAATTGGTTCCCTCTATGCCTACTTCTAGTACTTAATAACCAGAAACACTCTGTTTTAATTGTTTATAGTTTATTTCTATAAGCTATAGAACAATATAGACTCCCTGGGTGGTGCAAGTTAATTAATTTGCTACTGCTAACCAAAGAGTTGGAGGTTCTGGAATAGAATTGAGAACCCAGAAGTAAATCCATCTGCCTATGGACAGCTGATCTTCAATGAAGGGTCAAAGTCCATTCAATGGGGAAGACTCAGTCTCTTTAACAAACAGTGCTGGCAAAACTGGATACCCATTTACAGAAAAATGAAACAGGATCCGTAGCTCACACCATACACAAAAACTAACTCAAAATGGATCAAAGACCTAAATGTTAAAGCTAAAACTATAAAGTTCCTAGAAGATAACAGGGACAAAGTTAGAAGTCCTAATTTTTGGCATAATTACACTATCAAATGCAACTAAAAATGCATGAACAACAGAAGATAAACTAGATAACTGGGACCTCCTAAAAATTAAATAGTTATGCTCATCAAAAGACTCTACCAAAAGAGTAAAAGAGAACCTACAGGCTGAAAAAAAATTTTGGTAATGACATATCTGACAAGTGTCTAATCTCTAAAATATATAGAAAACTTCAACAACTCAACAAGAAAATGACAAACAGTCCAATAAAAAATGGGCAAAGGACATGAACAAACACTTCACCAAAGAGGACAATCAAGTGGCTAATAAACACATGATGCTCACGATCATTAACCATCAGAGAGATGCCCATCAAAGCTACAATGAGATACCATCTCACCCTGCAAAAATGGCACTGATCAAAAAAGCAGAAAACAGCAAATGCTGGTGAGGTTGTGTGGGGAGATTGGAACCCTGATTCACTGCTGCTGAGATTGTAAAATGGCACAATCACTATGGAAAACAGTGTAGTGCTTCCTCAAAACGCTGGAAGTAGAAATACCTTAAGATCCAGCAATCTCACTTATAGGTATATGTCCTAGACATACAAGAGCAGTGACACTAATAGACATATGCACACTCACGTTCATTGCAGCATTATTCACAATAGAAAAAGTTGGAAACCACCTAAGTGCTAATCAATGGATGAATGAATAAACAAATTGTGGTACATAGATACAATGGAATACTATGCAACTACAAAGAATAATGATGAGTCCGTGAAACATCTTATAACATGGATGTATCTGGAGGACATTGTGCTGAGTGAAATAAGTCAAACACGAAAGGACAAATATTGCATGATACCACTTTTATAAAAAGTAAAGAATAGGTATAACCACATAAAGCAACGTTCTTTGATGGTTACCAGGGATTGGAAGGGGAGGGAGGAGGAATCACTTACTAGATAGTGAGGGGGGGAAAAAAAAAACGAAATCCATTGCCATCGAGCCGATTCTGACTCATAGCGACCCTGTAGTAGACGTGTTAATTCTGGTGCTGGGAAAGGCAATACACAATATGGGGGAAGTCAGCAGAGTTTGACCAAGGTAAATGAAGACAATGAGAAGTACACAAGAATAAAGGAAAACTATGGTAAATGCCATAAGGTAAACAATTTTTCAACAATAACAATAACAAGCAAAAAATATGCAAGTGGTTACATAGGGAGATATGTATGCTACGTGGGTATGGGAAGACATATGGGAATACATGTGCATGGATATATAGGTATATTTGTGGGCATATGTAAATACATGTTTATATGTGCTGCAAGTATATTCACATATACAATAAAGCACATAGGGGGAACAGTTATGGGTACTTCCTAGACATAGCCAAACATGTCATGCAATTGATTTACTAGATTTGAAGGCTCGGGACCATAGTCTTTTGGGACATCTATGTCAATTGGCATGATTTGGTACATAAAGATAATGTTCTATATCCTAGTTTGGTGAGTAGTGTCTGTTGTCTTAAAATCTTGTGAGTGGCCATCTATGGTACAACTTTCCCTGACTGGAGCAAAGGAGAGTGAAGGAAATCAAAGACTCAAGGAAGAAATTAGTCCGCAGGACTAATGGACCACGTGAACCATGGCCTTTTCTAGCCTGAGACCAGAAGAACTAGATGGTGCTTGACTACCACCACTGACTGTTCTGACGAGGGACACAATAGAAGGTCCCAGTTAGAATGGGAGAAAAATGTAAAACAAAACTCAAATTTATAAAAAAGACCAGATTTATTTCACTGATAGAGACTAGAGGAACACTCAAGACTATTGCCCGAAGATACCCTTTTAACCTAGAACTGAAGCCACTCCCAGAGGTCACCTTTCAGCCAAATAATAGATTGGCCTAAAACATAAACAATAACCCATGAGGAATGTGCTCCTTTAAACAATCAACTGTGAGACCAAATGGTCAACATTTACCCAAAAGCAAAGACGAGAAGGCAAGGAGAGACAGGGAAACTAAATGGATGGAAAAGGGGCAGGCGGGTGGAAATGGTGAGAGTGCTGACACATTGTGCAGATAGTAACCAATATCACAGAACAAATTGTTGAGTAGGAATTGAATTTGCTGAATTTTCACCTAAAACCCACCCCGCCACACACACAAAAGTTGGAAGTTCAAGTCCACCCAGAGGCTCCTTGGAAGAAAGTTCTGGTGATCTACTTCCAAAATATCAGCTATTGGAAACCCCTGGAGCCCTGTTCTACTTTGAAGTACATGGAGTCACCAGGAGTAAGAGTCAATACAACCGCAACTGGTTATAGAATAGTATAATGGTATTATGGATTGAATTATGTCCCCCAAAATATGTGTTGAAAATCCTAACCTTTATGCATGTGATTATAATCCCATTTGGGAATGGATTGTCTTTGTTATGATCATGAGGTAGAGTTAGTGTAGGGTGTATCTTGAGTTAATCTCTTTGGAGATATGAAAGAGTTACAAACCAAGTTGATTAGGGAGAGAAGCAAGCAGAGATGGAGGAAGAGATGTGCCAAGCCACATGAAGATCGCCCAGGAGCAGAAGCTCAGAAGAGACAAGGAACTTCCTCCAGAGCTGACAGAGGGAGAAAACCTTCCCCTACAGCCAGCACCCTGAATTTGGACTTGTAGCCTCCTAAACTTGGAGAAAATAAATTTTTGTTGTTAAAGCCACCCACTTGCGGTATCTCTATTATAGCGGCACTAGATAAGTAAGACAAATGGTTAAGAGCACAGTCTTGGAAGTCAGACTGTCTGATTTGAAATCCCACCTCTGCTACTTACTCTGTGTATAGGGTCAGGCAAGTGACTTAACCTCTTATTTCACTCAGTATAATGATGTCAAGGTTCATCAGTGTTGTAGCATGTATTAGAACTTAATTTCTCTTTATGGCTGAATAATATTCCATTGTACGTATATCCAATATTTTGTTTATCCATTCATCTGTTATGGTCCATTAATCTGTTATAGACATATTAGGCTGTTTCCACCTTTTGACTATTGTGAGTAGTACTGTGTTATAGATTGAATTATGTCCTTCCCAAATATGTGTTGTAAATTCTAACATCTATGCCTATGGTTATAATCTCATTTAGGAATGGGTTATCTTTATTATGTTAATGAGACAGGATTAGTGTAGGGTGTGTCTTGACTCAATCTCTTTTGAGATATAAAAGAGATTAAACAAGCAATCAAGAGAAGTAGAGAAGAAAGGCATCGACTTCCGGCAAGATGGCGCTCTAGGCAGAAACACCACGCCGTCCCTCCACAACAAAGATCCGAAAAACTAAGCCAAACAGAGAATCAACAATCCTGAAACCCTAGAACATCAAATGAAGAGATAAAGA
>NW_004443980.1:6358051-6364477 GCF_000243295.1 Trichechus manatus latirostris
ATGTCATAAAACAGCACGTGTGTTACTGTTACATGAGAAACTATCTGTTCTGTAAGCCTTCACCTGAAGTACAATAAAATATTTAAAAAAAAAAAAAAAGAGAGAAGTAGAGATGGGGCAAGAGAGATGCCAACCACATGAAGATCACCCAGGAGCAGAAGCTCAGAAGAGCCAAAGACCTTCTTCTAGAGCTGACAGAGAGAGATAGCATTCCTCTAGAGTTGGCACACCGAATTCAGACTTGCAGTCTCCTAAAGTGTGAGAAAATAAATTTGTTTGTTAAAGCATCCACTTGTGGTATTTCTGTTATAACAGTACTAGATAACTAAGACAGAATTTAGTACCAGAAGGGGAGTGCTACCCTAACAAATACCTACAATGTAGAAGTGGTTTTGGAGTTAGGTAATGGGTAGAGGCTGGAAGAGTTGTAAAGTGCCTAATAGTAAAAGCCTAGATTGCCTTGAAGAGACTGTTGGTAGAATTAGGACGCCAAAGGAAATTCTGGTGAGGACTCAGAAGGAAGTAAGGAGAGCCACAGAGAAAGTCTCTATAGTCTTAGGGACTGTGTATGGTGCCAGTAACAGAATGTTGCTAGAAATGCAGACTTTAAATGTGCTTCTGGTGAGGCTTTAAGAGGAAATGATGAACATGTGATTGGACAGTCGAGGAAGGGAGATACTTTTCGTACAGTGGCAAGGAACTTGTCTGAATTATGTTCAAATTTTTGGTAGAAGGTAGACCTTGTAAATGATGAACTTGGATATTTAGCTGAAGAGATTTCTAAACCAGATCTTAAAGGGCCACTTGGTTTCTACTTGCTGCTTACAGTAAAAAGTGAGAGGAAAGAGATGGGCTTAAAAATGAACTGTGCAAAATGAAAACAGAACTTAAAGATTTGGAAAATTCTGTTGTAGAAACTAAGCACACATGTCCTAGAATGTTCACCAAGGATGTGGCTACACAATTTTTGGTTAAAAAGATTAAGCCTGTGACTGATGGATCTAACCAATTACTACTACAACAGAAAATCCATCAGCTTAGACAGAAGAGGACAAAAAAGAACAAAAGGGGAGAACCCTGTCTGCCTCTTGGAATTTTACAGGCAGAAAACAAGCCAAAGGAACTAGATCTGTTGTCCTCCAAGGAAAGGAAAGGACCATCCCTGGAGCAGCTCAGAGATCAGCAGAACTGTTGGAAGGAGCAAGGGAAGCAGGGCTGCATTGGTTTCAAAGGGTGGGGCCACAGTGTCCCGGATCTCAAAAGGTGAGGCCACAGCCAACTAGGTTTCAAAGAGTTGGATCTGTGTCAATTTGGTTCTGGAGTGTGGGGCTGCCATTAAGCTGTGTCACAGGGATGGGGCCACCGCCCAAAGCTGAGGGGGCAGGGCTCCTTGCCCAAGGGGCAGAAGAATGGGGCCTGTTGGGGCTGAGGGGGTAGGATCACCACTCAGATGGACCAGGAAAATGGGGCTGCCCAAAGCCAAGGGAGCAGAGTTGTGGTCCCAGTGGGCCTGGAGGGTGGCGCTGAAGCCCAGAGCCAATGATACTCCACCCAGAACCCAGAGGGCATGGCCGATACTCAGAGTCTGGAGGGTGGGGCCATTGCCCAGATGTTCTCAAAGAACAGAGGATTATTTTCAAGCCTTGAGAGCTAATGTAATTTGTTCTGCTGTGTTTCGGACTTGCTTGGTGCCCATTATCCCTTCTTTCTCTCAGATTTCTCCCATTTGTTATGGAAATGTCTACCTTGTGCCTGTTCCACCATTGTAGTTTGGAAACAGATATCTTGTACTCTAGATTTCACAGATTCACATGGAAAGGAATTTTGCCCCAGAACGGGATACACCTAAAGTCTCCCCCATATTTGATTTAGATGAGTCAGAAGATGGGATTTTGGACTTGGAGTTGATTTAATACTTTGGAGATGATGTGGTGGGGTGAATGTGTTTTGTATGTGGCAAGGCCATGAATTTTTTTGGGCTAAAGTGTGGAATGTTATGGATTGAATTATGTACCCCGAAAATATGTGTTGTAAATCTTAACCTCTATGCCTGTGTTTATAATCCCAACTTGGAATGGGTTGTCTTTGTTATGTTAATGAGTCAGGATTAGTGTAGGGTGTGTCTTGAGTCAATCTCTTTTGAGATATAAAAGAGATTAAACAAGCAATCAAGAGAAGTAGAGATGGGGGAAGAGAGATGCCAACCACATGAAGATCATCCAGGAGCAGAAGCTGAGAAGAGGCAAAGACCTTCCCCTAGAGCCGACAGAGAGAGATAGCATTCCTCTAGGGCTGGCATACTGAGTTCAGACTTGTAGTCTCCTGAAGTGTGATAAAATAAACTTCTGTTTGTTAAAGCCACCCACTTGTGTATTTCTGTTATAGCAGCACTGGATTACTAAGACATACTGCAATGAACATTGGTATACGTATTTCTGTTTGTGTTCCTGCTTTCAATTCCATCGCGCGTACACCTAAGAGTGGAATTGCTGGGTTTCATGATTATGTTACACGTTATGTCTGTGCTGCCAAGCTGGTTCGGACTCACAGTGACCCCAAGTACAAATGAATGAAATGTCACCTGGTCCTGCACCATCCTCACAATTGTTGCTGTGTTTGAGCCCATTGTTGCAGCCACTGTGTCAGTCCATATCATTGAGGGTCTTATTTTTCTCTGACACTCTGCTTTACCAAGCATGATGTCCTTCTCCAGGGATTGGTCCCTCCTGATGACATACACAAAGTAAGGTCCTATGGTAATTGTATGCAAAATTTTTGAGTAATCACCAAAATGTTTTCCACAATGGCTGTACCATTTTATAATCCCACCAACAGTGGATAACAGTTCCAATCAAGGTGAGTACTGTACTTTTATCTTAATTTTAGAGATGAGAAAACTAAAGTGCAGACAGATTCAGTGACGTCCCCATCTCAGTCCCCGGTTACTCAGCAGGGCCGCTGTGCAAATCAAGTCTGTTTGTCGCCACAGTTTACATGATGTATCACTTCTTGTCTATTGATTCCAGTGACCAGGAATTTGCTTAACCTTTTTAGACTGTATATTCAGCCTTTAACTCTTGATGAAGGAAATGGAGGAAGATTCCATAATAACTATTGTATAAACTACTTATCATATATAATAGTAATTGCTCTATTTTATTTTTATTTCTTACAGGCATTAAAGGCTGCCCCTTAAGTCTGATATTATGAAATGTGAAGAACAAAGATATTTATCCCATTTATGCTAATCATTATTTCTACGTTTCTATCTTATTCTCTGTCTTTTCCCTTCCACATTACAAAGTCCTAACATTTCAAATCTGTCCTCAAGTGGCAGGTCTCCTACTCCTTTTGTCCTTTTGTTGACCTCTGGGCTCTCTTCAGCACCACAGTGCCATTCTTAAACAGAACTTCACACAGAGTTCCAGTCATGAATACATAATGGTTTTGAATAAGGCAGGAGAAAGAAGTCTATCTTGTTCCATCCTGCCGTCAGAGAACGTCTAGTATTATAAGAATGGGACCAAAGACCTCAGCAGCTCATTGGACTGATGCCTTTAAGCTCTCGCTTACAGTGACTCCCTGATTCCTTTTGAGAGTTAGGTGCTTGAAAGCCATGGGTTCCTGATGATTAAATCAGCATTACCCAAGCTGAGTATTCTGGAAAACTGTCCAGGGAGCTGTTACAGGAATACCACAAGAAGGTGGGTCCAGTAAAAAACTCGGATGGTGGAAATGGCTAACATGGTTGGCTGCTAACCAAAAGATTGAAGGTTCAATTTCACCCAGAGGTACCTTACAAATGGCCTGGCAATGTACTTCTGAAAGATACAGTCATTGAAAACACTACAGAGCACAGTTCTACTCTGACACAAATGGGGCACCATGAGTTGGAATTGACTCAATGGCAACTTGTTTAGTTTTTGGTTTAGTATCAAACAAGTTTGGGAACTACAGCATATGCTCTTCCTCTCTTGAATATTGATAATGCTCGTTAACATATTAAAAGCTGAGAGGTCCCATAGAATGTCTTTGTCTGGGATTTCCTAGAAGCAGATCCTGAAATAAAGATTCCGGTGCAAGTAGATTACTTGGGAGGTATAGGAAAGCAAAAGAAGGGAAGTGGGGAGGTCATACAGGATGAGGAGAAAGGCAATAAACTGAGCATTATCACACCTGTGTCACTGGGGATGACTAGAGCTTAAGTGTATGATCTATTTTGAGTTATTTTATGTGAAAGGTGTAATGTCAGTGTCTAGATTCATCTTTTTACTTGCGAATGTCTAGTTGTTCCAGCACCGTTTGTTGAAAAGACTATCCTTTCTCAGTTTTATCTGTTTTGATTATTTTAAGTTTAACTGAAAATTAACACAAGTGGCTGGTGGCTATGTTACTGAAGAGTGCAGTCCTAGGTGTGTGCCACCCTGCCCCCACCAGGATGCATGAGGGGAAGTGTGGTGTGAGTGCACCCCACCCCACTCCGATGTTTTCCAGCTCCTTCTTACATGTAATGATGTTTGGCCATTCTTTTCCCCAGTCTGGGTTCCACTTCAAGGGGATTCTTATACTTTCTGGTTCTTGCCTGCAGCCCACAGACGCTCAGTAGTACCCAGCCCGGGCCCTTTTGGAAAGCTTCATAGCAGGGTGCTGCCATTGAAATACCTCCCCAGGACCAGCTTCTCTAGTACCCCTCATACAGCCCTGGAGTGAGTTCCAAGGCAAGTACCTCTTTGTAGACAGCTTTCCTCAGAACACCAGATGGGATATTTCTAGCAAGTTCCACTCCTGTGGCACCTCAGTAACTTCCTCACTGTTATGGATTGAATTGTGCCCCCCCCCCAAACAACCATATGTGTTGAAATCCTAACCCCAATACCTTGGATGTAATCGTGTTTGGAAATAAGATTTCTTTGATATGTTAATGAGGCTATATGAGTTTAGAGTGTATCCTAAACCTAATCACTTCTGAGTTAAAAGGAGCAGATTAGACACAAAGACAAGTGCAAACAGGGTAAGATGATTAGACACAAAGACAAGTGCAAACAGGGGAAGACGGATGACACATGAGGATTGTCTACAAGCAAAGCAGCCAAGGAACACTCGGGGCTATTGACAAGGAAGGATTCAACATAGTCAAGACTCTAATTTTGACTTTTAGCCTCCAGAACTGTGAACTAATAAATTTTTGTTCTTTTTTCTGAAAAAAGATTTTGTTTTTTAATTTTTTCCCATACAAAAATTTATACATTGTTACGTGACTCTAATTGCTCTCCCCATACTGTGACAGCACACTCCTCCTTTCCACCCCTGATTCCCCATATCCATTCAACCAGCTCCTAACCCCCTCTGCATTCCCATCTCACCTCTGGACAGAAGCTGCCCATTTAGGCTCTTGTATCTACTTGAGTTAAGAGGCACACTCCTCACGAATATCACTTTATGTCCCACAGTCCAGTCCAATCCCTGTCTGAAGAGTTGACCTCGGAATTGTTTTAGTTCTGGGCTGATAGAGAATCCAGGGGCCATGCTTTCTGGGGTTCCTTCAGTCTCAGTCAGACCATTAAGTCTGGTCTTCTTTCTAGAATTTGAGTTCTGCACCCTACCTTTCTTCTGCTCCATCAAGGACTCTCTGTTCTGTTCCCTGTCAGGGAGGTCATTGGTGGTAGCCAGGCACCATCTAGTTCTTCTGGTCTCAGGCTGATGGAGTCGCTGGTTTATGTGGCCCTTTCTGTGTCTTGGGCTAATACTTTCCTTGTGTCTTTGGTGTGCTTCTTAGCCATCTTAGATGGCTGCTTGCAAGCTTCTGAGACTCCAGATGCCACTCACCAAAGTAGGATGCAGAACATTTTCTTAATAAGCTTTGTTATGCCAATTGACCTAGATGTCCCCTAAAAGCATGTCCCCAGACCCCTACCCCTAATACTCTGTCCCTCAAAGTGTTTTCTTGTATTCAGGAAACTTCTTAGCTTTCGTTTAGTCCAGCTGTGCTGACTTCCCCGGTAGTGTGTGTTGTCCTTCCCTTCACCTAAGATAATTCATATCTACTATCTAGTTAGTAAATAACCCTCACCCTCCTTTCCCACCTTTGTAACCATCAAACAATGTTTTCTTCTGAGTTTAAACTTTGTCTTGAGTTCTTATAGTGGTCTTATACAATATTTGTCCTTCTGTGACTGACTAAATTCACTCAGCATAATGCCCTCCAGACTCCTCCATGTTATGTTTCATGGCTTCATCCTTGTTCTTCATTCTTGCATAGTATTCCATTGTGTGGATATACCATAATTTGTTTATCCATTCGTCCGTTGATGGGCACCTAGGTTGTTTCCATCTTTTTGCTATTGTGAACAGGGCTGCAGTGAACATGGGTGTGCATATATCTATTCATGTGATGGCTCTTATTTCTCTAGGATATATTCCAAGGAG
>NW_004443980.1:6367131-6386474 GCF_000243295.1 Trichechus manatus latirostris
CTCTCTTTCTACTTGTTCCAGTTGTAGGGTTAATGTTGTGATTATGGCCCTTTCTTCTTTTGGATGTGTGCATTTATTACTATAAACTGACCTCTGAGCACTGCTTTTGCTGTGTCCCAAAGGTTCTGGTAAGATGTGTTTTCATTCTTGTTTGATTCTATGAATTTCTTTATTCCATCCTTAATTTTTTCTATAACCCAGTAGTTTTTGAGCAAGGTATTATTCAGTTTCCATGTGTTTGATTTTTTTTCCTTGCTTTTTCTGTTGTTGATTTCTACTTTTATGGCTTTATGGTCACAAAAGATGCTTTGTAATATTTTGATGTTTTGGATTTTGTTAAGGCTTGCTTTATGGCCTAATATGTGGTCTATTCTGGGAATGTTCTATGTGTGTTGGAAAAGAAAGTATACTTGGCTGCTGTTGGGTAGAGTGTTCGGTATATGTTTATGAGATCAAGTTGGTTGATTGTAGCATTTAGCTCTTCAGTGTCTTTGTTGAGCTTCTTTCTGGATGTTCTGTCCTTCATCAAAAGTGGTGTGTTGAAGTCTCCTGCTACTATTGTGGAGCCATCTTTCTCTCTTTTCAGTGCTGTTATAGTCTGTTTTATGTATTTTGGAGCCCTGTCATTGGGTGCGTAAATATTGTAGTTATGTCCTCCTCGTGTATTGACCCATTAACCATTATATAGTGTCCCTCCTTATCCTTTGTGGTGGATTTTACTTTAAAGTCTATTTTGTCAGAGATTAATACTGCCACTCCTGCTCTTTTTTGAGTGTTGTTTGCTTGATGTATTTTTTTCTATCCTTTGAGTTTTAGTTTGTTTGTGTCTTTAAGTCTAAGGTGTGTCTCTTGTAGGCAACGTATAGACAGATTGTGTTTTTTTAATCCTATCTGCCACTCTCTGTCTCTGTATTGATGCATTTAGTCCATTTACATTCAGCGTGATTATTGACAGGTATGAGTTTAGTGCCGTCATTCTGATGTCTTTTTTTGTGTGTTGTTGACAGTTTCTTTGTTCCACTTAATTTTCTGTGCTGAGTCCTTTTTCTTTATGTATTTTCTTTTCATTTTTTTCATTGTTGTTGATTTTGTGTTTGCTGTGTCTTTATATTTTTCTAGTTTTTTATTTTGACTTGTAGGAGTGTTAGTTTCCTTTGTGGTTACCTTAATATTTACCCCTATTTTTCTACGTTTATACCAGTCTTTTATTTCTTTATACCACCTTGACTTCCTCTCCATATGAAAAATCTATGTCTATTCTACATTTATTAAGTCCCTCTTTTTTGTTTTAATGTTGTCATCTTTTGTATATTGACATTTGTTTCCCTATTTTCAGTGTTATAGCCTTGATTTACTTTTGTGACTTCCCTATCTGGGTTGATATCTGGTTGCTCTGTCCTGTGTTCTAGTCTTGGGTTGTTACCTGATGTTACTGATTTTCTAATGAGAGGACTCCCTTTAGTATTCCTTGTAATTTTGGTTTGGTTTTTGCAAATTCCCTAAACTTCTGTTTATCTGGAAATGCCCTAATTTCACCATCATATTTGAGAGACAGTTTTGCTGGATATATAATTCTTGGCCAGCAGTTTTTTTCCTTCAAGGCTTTATATGTGTCATCCCATTGCCTTCTTGCCTGCATGGTTTCTGCTGAGTAGTCCAAGCTTATTCTTATTGACTCTCCTTTGTAGATGACTTTTTGTTTCTCCCTGGGTACTCTTAAAATTCTCTCTTTGTCCTTGGTTTTGGCAAGTTTGATTATAGTATCTTTTCGTGACTTTTTTTGGGATCTACCTTATGTGGGGTTCTGTGAGCATCTTGGATATGTATCTTGTCAGCTTTCATGATATCAGGGAAGTTTTCTGCCAACAAGTCTTCAACAATTCTCTCTGTATTTTCCCTTATTCCCCCTGTTCTGGTATTCTAATCACTTGTAGGTTATTCCTCTTGATAGAATCCCACATAATTCTTAGAGTTTCTTCATTTTTTAATCCTTTTATCTTATTTTTCCTCAAATAAGTTGGTGTCAAGAGATTTAGCTTCAATCTCACTAATTCTGACTTCCATTGCCTCAATTCTGCTCATATGACTTTCTATTGAGTTGTCTAATTCTGACATTTTATTGTTAATCTTCTGGATTTCTGATTGTTGTTTCTCTATGGATTATTGCAGCCTCTTCAATTTGTCATTATTCTCTTCTCTAATCTTTTTTATTTCCTCTATTGTGTGTTCTGCATTTTACTTAATTTCCTTCCTAATTTCTTGAAGAGTTCTGTATATTAATCTTTTTTTTTCTGCCTCCAGTAATTCCAAGAAATTTTCCTCCTCTGGAAAATTTCTGGATTCTTTATTTTGTGAGCTTGCTGAAGCCATCATGGATTGCCTCTTTATGTGATTTGATATTTACTGTTGTCTCTGAGCCATCAGTAAGTTATTATATTTATTTATTTTATGTTTGCTTACTGCGTCCTAGCTTCTGGTTTTGTTTGATATGCCCAGATAGTTTGCTCATATGAGGTAGTTCTATTATTGGCTCCTTTGAAGCTCTAATGTCCTGTCACCAGGTAGTTAGATCTGTTACTAGGTATGTGAGCTCAGTAGTCCACTCAGTCCTCCTGTATGGATTCAGCTCAGGTGCCCAGATAGATAGCCACCAAGTGTGTGGTGTAGGCTCTCACTTACAGTCCTAAACAGGCATGGGTGATTGGTGCAGGCACAGGCATCTGGCTGCAGCAGGGGGACACACTTTGAGCAAGGCAGGGGGCTGACGGTCACCCTTGAGTGTTCAGGAGGAAGGCATGTCCTTGTTCCCTAAAGCATGTAGGTTGGTGGGTTTAGCAGCCAGACTATGAGCAACTAATGCTGTTAGCTGTAAGGACTGGGGGCCACCTCTTATTCATGGGCCCCTATTGCTTGTGGCTATGTGGTATGGGTGGAACCACCAGTCTTCAGGCTCCTGATGTGGGTAGGTGAAGACCCTGATTAATAGATATAGCAGTGTCAAATGTCAAGAACCTGCCACTTCACAGCTGAAACAGTTGAAGTTAGAGTTCCAGTATATACCCTGTTGTACTGCGGTAATGAGGGCCTACACTGTTGAGATGGGCCCACACAAGTCTGTGCAGGATGAAAGGCATTCAAAGTCTGTGGATCCCTTATGCCTGTGCCTAGGCAAAGGAGCTGTGCCTATCCTGGGTTCCTAGCTTAGGGGAGCTGGAAGTTTATTTTTTCCCCTGTTTGTTAATTTGTTCACTCTCCAAGGCAGGGAGAATGGCTCCGGGCATGTGACAGATCCTACTTCCAGCCCAGGAGAGTTGACAATTGCTGAAGCCAATCTGGGACCCAGTGCAGAGCAGGGAGCAGGGAGGTAAATGGGAGAGAGGTTTTTCCCTAAGGGGGGTGGTTTTGATCCGTGCGGTAAGCCATATGCAGGTATTTGTCTTTAATCTAGGGCTGCTTCTCACTGGTTCTGGGTGGCTGGGTAGACTCTCAGGGGCTGGGTCTCTCCCAGTGTGGAATATGCCTCCCAAGCACCGATGCTTGCCTGCCTCACAGCTCACCCCTGAGCTGATCAGGCCTGAGGGGCTCGGGCTCTCGCCCAGTCAGGTCTGGCAACTCCTTGCTGCTTCTGAACCATGTCTCCCTCCCCCTGCCACTCAATCCGGTTCCTCAGCTCTGCCTTTGATGTTCAGGGCTCCCAGATTGTCATATATAATCGAATCACTTGTTTTTTCAGGTCTTTGTTGTAAGACGGTTCACCGCAAGCATCTGACAACACTGCCACCTTGGCCTGCTTCCAATTTTTGTTTTTTAAAGCCACTTGTGGTATTTATGTTACAGCAGCACTAGAATGCTAAGATAGCCACCAATGAGATCTGGATCTCAACCCTCTGGGGAGGAGTCCTCTTCCTTAGGTTTTCCAGCTGAGCCCTGGTTAGTAGCTGCATGACCTGTCTGTGAGTCCTGTATTCTTTAGAGTTCTCTGTACTTCCTAGCCAATCCTCTGCTATTCCAAACCCCTATTACTGTCAATAATTCTTTATATTCAGCTTTCCCTGGTCAATTTACTATGTAGTTGCTGTCTCATGCTCGGACCCTGACTGTGATGATTTGACCTCCGTTGGGAAAGGGTAACTTTGATAAACAGTCACTAAAAAAGCGTGGTATCCTAAGAGATAATTTATACAAATTACACACTTTAAAAGAGAGAATGAAAACATAAGCTATACTTTAAAAATCTATATTTGACCATATCTTGTGATAAGAATTTTTGCCCATTTGCAGCTTGCTAATATTATTTTTGGAGCCCTGGTGGCATAGTGGTTAAGAGCTTAGCTGCTAACCCAAAGGTCAGCAGTTCAAATCCACCATCCACTCCTTGGAAACCCTGTGGGGCAGTTCTACTCTGTCCTATAGGGTGGCTATGAGTTGAAACCGACTCGAGGGCACCTAATAACAACAACAATATTATTATCAGAGAATAGAGGAATCCTACTGCTTGTTGTTGGAAATAAGAAATAAAAAGTGATAATTGAATGATACCACTGCCAATTATTCCTCCCTTCCCAAGAGGGGAGAGGTCACCTCACCCTCAGGAAGAGTGAGCAAGTATAGTCCACAGAGGCTGACAATTGATGAGGCTCTTTTTTCTTGATTCACCAAAGGCAGGAAGAGTCCTCACTAATGGAAACCATTCAAGAAATAAAATTTTCCATCTCTTAACAACTCCTCCCAAGAGCAGAAAATGAAAAGGCTTCATGGAAAACCCCTCTGGTTGATGTCCAACTCCTGGAGTTCCCTCACAGTCTTATAAAAAGTCATCTATTCATTAAATTAGGACTTGGCAAGGAGAAGAGAGTGTCCCTCATACTTGACTTTGAATTTTTCTAGAATAGAATCTTCCTTATTTACTTCCTTCTACCAGTGCTGTGTGATTAAGAGCTACGGCTGCTAACCAAAAGATCAGCAGTTCAAATCCAGGCACTCCTTGGAAACCCTATGGGGCAGTTCTACTCTGTCCTATAGGGTCAGTGTGAGTCGGAATCCACTCGATGGCAATGGATTTGGTTTTTTGGTTTTACTAGTGTTATAAACCCATTCCCATCAAGTTAATTCCGACTCATAGTGACTCTATAGGACAGAGTAGAACTACCCCATAAGGATTCCAAAGCCGTAATCTTTACAGAAGCAGACTGCCACATCTTTCTCCCTGATGGGTTTGAAACACCGACCTTTCAGTTAGCAGCCGAGCACTTAACCATTGTGGGACCAGGGCTCCTAAGCAGTGCTATAACTACCACTATTTGAAGATGCCATATCTTGGGCCAGGTCCTGAGTGCACTTTCCATTTATATCATATTTAGTCCTTTAAAAAAACTCCAGAAGACAAATGACTAAATTGAGGTTCAGAGAGATTAAGTGTCTTACCCAAAGCTACACAGCTATGGAAACCACAGACCCTGGTTGTGAACTCAGGTCTGCCTGACTCCAAATCCCAAATTCCCTCCATCCTGCCACTAATGTCACTGCTCACTTTAAAACCACTTTCAATTTTGCTGTTTCTCCTGGGAGACACATGTTGACTGGAAGAGAAGAACAGAAAGGGCTCTCAAGAACTAATGCTTAAGATAGATGGGACATTGGGGATGGTACGAGTGTGGTGATGACAGGACTATGGAGAGTAGGAAGAATGAGGACGACTAGGAATAAAGATGAACACATAAGACCCTCCCAAGATCTGAAGGTTTACACACTCTAACAAGACCGCTACAATTCTTTGGAGGATGGTTGTGACAGGACGGTGGTCTCCAGAATGCTGGGAAAATGGTGCATGAGAGTTGGCAGGGGAGGAAGCGTATTTGGATTGTCTCCTTGGGGATCCTAGTGACTGATGTTAACTCATGAAAATGTGGGAGGGTGCTATTCTTAATCTATAACCAAGCTGTGGTCAATCTGTTCTCAGAATCGTATACCAAGGATGGTAGATGGTTTAGTTTCAAGGTATAGAAACGGAGAAGGTATCCTCAGGGGTCATTGGCCCACATTTTCCATGTGTGAGAAAGGTTCATAATAAGAAGGTAAGGGGAGGAGAGACCATCCCCATCAACAGAAGATCCTTCCAAGGGAGTCTCTTGTGACACTGAGCAACGGCAACTTGCTCCTTGGAAAGGAGATGACGAGTCCTCTTGGTCCTTCTGGACTGGGGACAGCTCCCAGGATGGGGATGCAGCTTTCCAAAGGACTGGGTGTTCCTGGCCTGCAGGGGACTGTGCACCTCTCTGTGGGCAGAATCACTTGGAGAATCCTTAAAAGGAGGAAGTACTGCTGAGGTCGATGCTCTGGCTTCCCTGGGAAGATGGGATGCAACAGTCTTTATCCACTTACAGAAATCCGCTTATGCTGGGAGTGGGAACTACTCATTCAGTCTATAAACCTTGGTCCCTTAGCTGCCCAGGACCTCCCTCCCCAGTCCAGAAATTAAGCCAAGAATGAGAGTTGCTAAGGAGATGTATAATAATGAGGTAACAGTATCACTGATGATGTTAGTAATAGTAGCCTTATGAACACTCACCACTACCATCATTCACTGAGTGCTTACTACTTCCCATATACTATGCCCACTGTTTTTTACGTATTTATTGTTGTTACTGCCATTGGGTCAGCCCCTGACTCATGACGATCCCATGCACATTGGCAGTGTGCCTGGTCCTGTGCTATCCCCATGATTGGTCACAGATAGGATCTTTGTGATCCATAGGGTTTTCATTGGCTGATTTTTAGAAGTAAAACACCAGGCTTTCTCTCCAGTGTGTCTCAGTCTGGAAACTCCACTGAAATCTGTTTAGCATCATAGCAACATGCAAGCCTCCACTTACAGATGGTTGGTGGCTGTGCATGAGGTGTATTGGCTGGGAATCGAACCTGGATCTCCCTCATGGAAGGTGAGAATTCTACCACTGAACTACCAATGTCTCCTTATATATATCTAAGTCCTCTAAATGTGATCTTATTTAATTCTCAAGAAAACCATATGAGGTATGTATTAGTTTGCTAGCACTGCCAAAACAAATCACCACAAAGTCAGTGGCTTAAAACAACAGAAATGTATTATTTCACAGTTCTGGAGGCTAGAATTCTGGAATCGAGGTGTTGGTGAGCTGTATTCCCTCCACAAGCTCTAGGGGAGGATCCTTCCTCGAGTCTTCCAGCTTCTGGTGGTTGCTGGTATTGCCTGGCTTCCAGACACATCACTCCAATCTCTGGCTCTGTCCTCACATGCCTTCTTCTCTGCATCTCTCCTCTGTGTCTCTTTCTGAGATTCCAGGTGGACACGAACTTTTCTTAGGATACTATTCAACCCAGTATGAAATATTTTATAGATGCAAAAACTGAGCCGTAAAGAATTTAAGTAACTTGTCTAAAGTCACATAGCTCATTAGTTCTGAAGATAGAATTTGAATGCTGGTCTTTTGGACACTTGTAATCTTAATGTTATTACAGTGGGTACTACTTGTTGCCTGTCCTCTCCTTCTTCCATGCTAACATGACAGGACCTTGATGTGGTTCAGGTCTGAGCTGTCCTCCATTCAGTCGCATGACTAGGTGAACCAACCCCAGGCCCAGAAGGATCCGAATTAGTCAATAAGCCTATGGTATTTTCCTGGTCACCATTATTGGTCCAGGTGGAGGCATGAGATCTAACTGGCCCTGAACATGGCCTTGTATCCCATGATTGAGGGAGAGATTTAACTCTCTCCTACAGGAAATAAACAAGGTAGCAAGTGGTCCCAGTTGCTGCTGGTGGCATCTTGTAACTCTAAGGAAAATTACCCTGGGGACAAAATTTAAGATTGAGGACCTCAGAGGTGAAAGAACTGCAGACAAACAGAACCAGGGCCCTTATCATTTTGTGCCTGCAGCCCTATTGATTCTCTCTTTTGTAATCAAATGAAGTTTCTTATCTATTTAAGCCAGTTTGGTGAGAATTTCTGTTACTTGCTGTTCAATGTATCCTAACTGATGCAGCTATGTCCTCCCTCAGTAACCTGCACAATGGAGCACCCAGTACCTTTCAGGGGCAATGTGCTATTTCAACCTTATGAAACGCTTTCTTGTTCTCTTTAACCTTCATCCATTTCTTAGCCTCTAACAATGCTTTAAACATATGTCCAAGTCCACTAATGGTCCATACAACTGTGTTCTTGTTTTTCTCTTTTCACAAATATCCATTAACAGTAAAGGACCCTAATGATATCTCTTAGTGTGCTCTTTGTCTCCCTCTGATTTGATCAATATTCTAAGACAAAAGACCATAAGAAGTTATCTTTTCAAAGAAAGTAATGACAGGAATTGCAGGGAGCAAAGCATACCACCCCTAGCAAAGCCTGTTTCTTAGAACACACAATAACACTTCCGGCGTGTTTTCAAGCACCACCAACTGTTGAGTGGAGGGAAGTAAACGGTGGCTATCACTTACGAAGGGGGGCTTGGGCAAGGCTGAGGCTGCAGGAGGGGAGGGGGACCCAGAAAGGTCAGCCTCCAGGCCCAATTACTCCACTACTCTTAAGAGTAGAAGGCTGAATAGGGCTCATTAGTGCCCCACTCTTACGAAGCCCTGCTGAGATGGGGAGCAGCAACCACAGAAAAGCCAGTTAGAAATAACAGCAGTTCTATGTATGCAACCAGACATGCTGTGTGCTGTGACAACCCTTGGCTTAGGAGCAGTGGCTTGGGGGCTGGCTCGTTGGTTTTTTAGGGAAGATGTAGAGTAGCTAAGAAATGAGGTTAGTATGAGTTATTAGAGATGATAGGTTGTTACCAGTTTCTATATGACCTCGTAAAACCGAAACAAAAACCAAAAAACAAACAAACATAAAAACAACAAACTCTTTGCTGTGGAGTCCAAACTCTTTGCTGTAGAACTGCTCCATAGGGTTTTCTTGGCCGCAATCTTTATGGAAGTATATTGCCAGGCCTTTCTTCTGTGGTGCTGCTGGGTGGGTTTAAACTGCCAACCTTCAGGTTAGTAGTTGAGAGCAAACCGTTTGTGCTACCCAGGACCTTCTGGCACTTCCTTGATCTTAGAAAATTGCCAGTGGAGACGGAATTACTCTACTAGGCATCATACAGAGAGAAAGGGAAATGCCAGTTTGAGATGCCTGATAACATTCCAGTTTTGGGCCTGTGCTGTGATTTGTTTAGTACCATCAGGTCTGTATACGGTCAAATCATCTCTGCTTTGGAGTTTGGTTTTAGAGCATCTACTTTCTTATCAATATAAGAATGGGAAGCTTGAATGGGCATGACTGTGTTAATTATATCTCTTCTTTACAGTGGAGGCAGCACCATCCATTGTTTTCTTTTACTCTGTTGAAAAGAACAATGTCAATAGCTTTTTGGTATTCTCCTTTGTAGAAAACCGGAACTCCACTGCTCCCTGTTTATTTTGTCAGAGGACAGTGGAGGCTGGCTAAATAATTCAGGCAGGTCATTGCTTTAAGAGGAGTCCTTGGGTGGTGAAAATGGTTAACTTGCTCAGCTGCTAACTGAAAAGTGGAGGTTCAAGTCCACCCAGAGGTGCCTCGGAAGAAAGGCCTGTTGATCTACTTGTGAAAAGTCAGCCACTGAGAACCCTATAGAGCACCGTTTTTCTCCGACATACATGGGGTCACCATGAGTTGGAGTGAACTCAAAGGCAACTAGTATTTATTACTTTGAGAAGGGAAACTTGGTTAAAATAGAAAGTGGGAAGAGGTGGAAACAGGGGAAGGAAACTGAGTTCATCCACATTGCTACCTATTTTCTTTCTGTTTGATGATTGCACTAAATTTTTTCCTTTTTTGGCTTTTAAAAGAAATATTGTACATTAGAATTCTGTTCCTGGAAACCCAGTTCATAACGTAAAAATACTCAAATTGATCATAAAAATAAAGGAAAAACGTGTAACAGTGGCAATGTTTTGCAAACGATAACTGGATGCTTTTAAATATCTCTTGTGAACAAAGTTCCCCGCATCCTTTCATCTCTGCTTGATCACTTTACCAAGAGGCTTTTGAAAATAGGCTTGGGGAAAAGAGGATTGCTTACAATTCATTTAGAATATCAAGAACCAAGACTGGAGTATTCAGATCAGAAGGTTGCTTCTCTGCCTCTGAAGGCTGAGAGTGCTGCTTGCCTATGGTAGAGGAAGGGTATGTAGTAAAAAGAGTAAAAGACAAGCCCTGCCCTTGTTGATTGCAAAGAGCAACAAGGAAGACATGTAGAAATCTAGTCTGCAGTAGACCAGTTGTCCTCTGCAATCTTTGTGAACAATGAATCGGTACCATTACCAGTACAGTTGCTGTCCAGTTGATTCTGATGCATGGCAACCCCATATGTGTCTGAGTAGAACTGTGCTCCATTGGGTTTTCAATGGCTGAGTTTTCACAAGTAGATCGCCAGGCCTTTCTTTGGAGGCGTCTCTGGGTAGCTTTGAAGTGTCGACCTTTCTGTTAGCAGTGAAGGTATTAACTGGTTGTACCACCCAGGGACTCCAAACAATGATAGACCTAGGATATTTCTGCTGTTATCAAACATTAGTGAAAATGTTTTTCAATAAACTTTTAGTGAAAGCTATGGGATTAGAATGCCTGATGAGTGGTGGAAGGTTAGTGAAAGATGTAGTGTTTGTTAACATGGAAATAGTTAGAATTATTATTTCCACATTTCATTTTTAATGTATTTTTCCCTGATTATAAATCACATATGCTCATTGCAAAAAGAAAGACCCGTCATCACCCAGAACAATCACTAGGCTTTAGTGCATTTCCTCCCGCAATTTGTTAATGGAGATCCCAGATCCCAAGAAGCTCCCTGGAGTTTCCAGGAAACATGGATATGAATTTAAGAAGAAAAATTTAAGCAGAAAAAATAAGAGACAAGAGCATAACTAGTACATGAAATACCCAGAGCTGAATCACAAAATCTCAGAAATATGGGATGGAAACTATCTGTGATGGTTAAGGTTGTGTCTCACCTTGGCTGGGCCATGATTCTCTATGTTTTAATGTAATCACTCCCATTATTGAATATACTGTGAGTAGCCAGTCAGATGAAAGGGAGTCTCCTTGGGGGTGTGGCCCACATCTGTATATAAGCAGACGTTCTGGCTTTTTGCTGTCTCTGGATCCTGCGGCTGCTTCCTGTCATCTCATCTCCTGTTCTTGGGACTTGAGCTGTCAGCTTATCTGTCGAACCTGGGATTCGTCGATCTGCACAGCCTGTGAGTGGGAGCCCTTGTCTCCGACCTTCTGATCTTGGGCTTGCCAGCTTCTGCAGCTGTGTGACTTGGGAGAGGCCTCTACCCTGATCCATGGACTTGGGACATTCTAGCCTGTACAACTGCATGAGCTGTTTCCTTGATATAATCTCTCTCTCTATGTATATATTAATACACTTTACTGGTTTTTCTTCTCTAGAGAAGCCAGCCTAAGACACCATCTGAAGGAGTGGTTTGGTGTATTTTGTTATCTTGATTTATATTACCATGAGAATCAAAGCACAAATGGCTTCAGAGTCCTCATATTCTCTGAGGGTCTTAAGAATGCTATAAGAAATGACCCAACACAGAGAGAATTAATGAATGAGAACTAACACCCCAGAATTAAGGACATGTAAATATGATTGTCAATATATGAACACCATTTGAACATGACCGCAGCATGAATCGTCTTAAAGAAGCACTCAGTGATTACTTTTTACTTAAGATGTCTAATGGTCCTTGTCTAACACTAATTTAATTGTTACTGTTTCATTACATTTTTCCATATCTCAGTGACCTGGAAATACCTCAGAGAGTTGCATGTTTGGAGAAATTAAATTGCTGCTTAACAAATGTTGACTTCAGTAAGCTTTTGAGTTTTGTTTTGCATGAAATTCTTAAAATGCAATGAGAAAATATGGTGTAGACCAGTGGTTTTTCCAACCTTTTCCAGGGAAAGGGCCTTTTCTGATGTAAAATGATGTTATAGACCTCTCACATAATAATATTTTTGGTTACTTACTCTATTGTATACATGCCTATGGATCGGTGGTTTCTGTGAAGTAATTATTTGACCCCCCAGTCCATAAGTGGACTTATGTGGCTTCAGCCACTTAATTACTAAAGAGCCAATAACTTGCAAACAAATTGCTCTTACTGTGGGAAATGGAAGTATATCCAGAGGTCCTACTTCTGGAAACTTCCTCCTGTTTTGCTATTTCAAAAAGTTTTCCAGCCTTCTTGTTTTGTGAATTCACCTTATTTAGGTCACTCGTGTCATGTCTAAGCAGGAAATTATATCACTGATGTAAGTAAGGTTCAATGTATCCTCCCTTTGTTATTGTTAGCTGCTGTTGAGTGGCCCCCGACTCATGGTGACCTCATGCGCAATGGCGCATGCCTGGTCCTGCGGCATCCCCATGATCGGCCACAGGTAGGACCTTTGTGATCCATAGGGCTTCACTGGCTGATTTTTGGAAGTGGATCACCAGACATTTCTTCCTAGTCATCTTCGTCTGGAAGCTCTGCTGAAACCTGTTCAGTATCTTGGCAACACACAAACCTCCAATGAGAGGTGATGGCTGCTTGTGAGGTGCACTGTCTGGGAATCAAACCCAGGTCTCCAGCATGGAAGGTGAAAATTCTACCACTGAACCACCAGTGCCCCTCTCCTTCCTTTACTCTATAGTAGTATAGTAAGCACCGACTTTATTCTAGTGGAATTAAGCCGAATGAGTGACATGGCAAAGTCTCCCTTGGCCGGCTCTCTGTTGGTCTTGTTTTTATTGTTACATGCAGGCCAAGAGCCTCAGTAATTTCTTCATAATCTAGTCAGCGACTCACCTTGGTTGGCATTTGACAGCAAAATTCCAACCTCAACAGATCCCGCTGATTGTCCTCCAAAGCTGAGAGAAGAAATAGAATCACGTTTTTGAGAATATATTACAATGTTAACATTTCTTTTGATTTCTTTTGGGGCACAAATCCTGCAGCTTCCTGCCCTGTATTACCTTCTGATGTAACTGTTTCTGGTTATTATTAGTTCAGAAAAGACAGAGGAGTTGTGTCGCTTCAGCCCATTCATCCCGGGCTGTGGAACATTGACAGCGCAGTTGGAAAAATAGTCTGTTGCTTTTATTGAAAGGATGATCTTTCTTTTGACAGGAACAAAACTCGTATTCTATCTGGCAGAGAAACGCTTATGGAGTCAGAAAGACGGTCACTTTTAGCTTTAAAAAAACGTACCAATTGAGAACTGGTTTTGTGATGCAAATTTAGTGCCAAGGACTAAAGTTGCTTTGAAGAGAAGTTGAAGTTTCTTGGCACAGGCCTGGAGCCCTCCAGGATATTCTGAACAGATGCTAGAACTTTTGTCTTTCTCAGTTTTGAAGGTTACCTCTCTCACATTAAACTCAGTGTCTTTGTCAAGACAGTTTAGAAACATAGCCCTTTAAAATTTAACCACCTCTGAAAATAAACCATCAGGAGAGAAGTCAGTAGAATGATTCAAACTCTGTGGGTTTGAATGTTGGCTCCATTACTTATCAGTGGTGTGAACTTAAGCAAGTTACTTCATTAAACCTCAGTTTTTCCATCTGTGAAGTGGGGAAGATAATAGAATCTGCCTCAGAGAGTGGTTGTGGGGATTAAATGAGATACGGCACAGTGCCTGGCATGGTGTTGTAGCCCAGGTAATGCTAGGTCTTATTATTGCTGTTATTAGTAAGCTATCTAACAGGGGCTGGCATTTTATACACACTTTAAGTTCTAACTTTCTATTCTTGTCTCTTGCTTTATTGTGAAATGCCCTGTCAATGTTCTCCAGCCAAAGACTGGCAAAAACACACTTGTAGGGGCACAAGTTAGGTTTATTATTCTTTGCAGTGAGATAGAACTCGCACCCTGGGGAGTAATGGTGTATCTCAGTAGTGGGGTATCTCAGTAGTTAGACAGAACCTATTATGGGATTTGGGAAGAAAGGCATGGCCCTCTACTTCTGAAAAATCAGCCATTCTATTCTGACACACATGGGATCAGAATCTACTCAATGACAAATGGTTTGTTTTTTTTTCAAATTATGGGACTTGGACTTTGATTGGATAACCTGGGGGAAGGTCTAAGGAAGCAGAGTTCACCCTAGATTGGATGCTGTCAGAAAGCAGGGGCAATTATATGGTTGGGCATCTCATAGAATCTTATCTGTGGCGGGGGCGAGGGCAGGACTAGAATATGGATAAAGATGTAATTGGTAAAGAAGCAATAATCACACATTTTGGCCAAGAGAGGTGTGTTTGGTATTTTGTGGGTGGCACAGTGACCTTGTTCTTGTCTTGCTTAGGCAAAATTATGAAGTGGCCTTGCCTTGTCTCGTTTATAATGTTCTGGGTAGCCTTATCTGAGGTTGGTGGTCTGTGAGATTGTTTATGTCTAATGGGACACTGTAGTCTATCTTTGGTAGACAGGTCAGTTTCTGAATGTCAGGCGTTATTCTTTTTTCTTTCTCAACGCTTACAACTAGAACACCAAAGGAACAGTCCAGTGATTTAAGTGAATATCACCTCCTTCCCTCAGAACTGAATACGATCCTAGCCAAATTTTCAGGAAAAAGTCATCATTCATTTATTCATTCAACACATTTCTTTTGGAATCTATTCCAAGGTATTGTTCTATGTGCTAGGTCTCTGACAATGGACAAGAAATACAATGTGTATACACTAGAGGACTTAACATTCTGATCGGGGAGACAGAGAAACAAGGAAGCAAATGAACAGACCAAAAACAGTGAAAACTGTGAGAGCCAGAACTCACAGGGACTACCCTGTTTTTCTGGGTCTTGAAAGCTTTCCGTTATTGTCAGGATGCAGTCTTACCACTTTTCTTTTGCTTGTTTTAGTGGAAAGTATTTGAGTTTTCTTTCTCTGAAAGGTTTCTGCCTTACACAGGTCCCGGCTTTCTCAGGTTTTACTGTATTTTCCTCTCTTGGTTAGTGTTCTGAAGAAAGCATGTCTTCCCAAGTCAGGGTGTTGTGATAGAGAATAATGGAGAGGCTGTCACTCAGAGGGAGGACAACCACAGAGGGCTGACCGGGCTTTGTGGACCGGCCGAATCTAGAATTCAAACTTCCTGCTTGTGCTTAACTTCCTTAAACCAAATTGTCTGCTTGGGTTATGTAAGTTGGCTTTCTTACTGTACACACACACATGCACATACACCCACATTTTTCTACAGGTGATACCCTGCTTACCAACAGGTAAGAAAGAGAAGATTTTGTTGTTGTGTTGTAAGAATGCTTGTCATACTCTGGAGTCCCAAATCTGGTAGGGAAAAATGTAAAGGGTTGATGAAGCTTCTGAGAATCTACAGTCGTAGATTGTGGAGCTTGCAATGTACTCATTTATCTCAGATAGGCAGCATGAGAATCTGGAAGATATTTTGAGGAGTAAATAATACTTTTGCAGTCATTTTAATTTTTTGCATGGCAATATATTGGCAAATCCACTCTTCTTCCTGTCTTCTTGCAAATTAAACAACTTGAACTTAATTTTTCAATTTCTACTTCTCCATTTCCCTTTGGGTATTAATCAATTGAAATGAAATACAATTCTTTTCTTTTTTTTTCCCCCGGAAACCATAACTTGTTACTTAAAATCTGCTTAACTCTCTTGATTTTCTTTGGTCTCATTTACATCAAGTAGCTTCTCTAGAAGCCTAGGGTTAAACACCAATGAGCTAACTACTTCTTACATTAATTAATCTTTGGGATAAGGACAAAAATCCCTATTTCCATCACTTTTATAATGAAGTCGATGCATTTGAATTATGATGTTAGTGAAGAATCTTGAATATACCGTAGACTACCAGAAGAACAAGCAAATCTGTCTTGGAAGAAGTACAGCCAGAATGCTCCTTAGAAGCTAGGATGGCGAGACTTCATCTCATGTACTTTGGACATGTTATCACGGCATCACGCTTGGTGAAGTAGAGGGTCAGCAAAAAAGAGGAAGACCCTCAAGGAGATGGATTGACACAGTGACTGCAACAATGGGCTCAAACACAGCAACAACAATATAATCAATGCACACAAATTTGTAAAGAGAATTTATGTTACAGAAATCTTAGTGAAAAAACTATTGATGACCAGTATCAAATCAGAGATGCATTCTGTTAGAAGAAATTGTGCCTTCTGGTTGTGGCAATAGCAACAAGAAAACAAAAATAAAGATCACTCTTAAAAGCATATTAATATTTTTAAAGTTATAGGTTTAGATTTAAAGTAAAATTAATAATTATTCTCAAACTTCTAATTATATCTATTCTGTATTGTACTTAAAGTAAACATTAAGATAAAATTATTAAAGTTAGAAAAAATCCAGGAATATGATCATCTCCTTCACGCGTGCCTGTAGCATAGCAAATCCTTACTCTTTAACAAGTCTCCATTTGCCTTAACACCTTAATTATTTGTATTTTTCTGTTTTATATGTCCTGCTACTGAAAACTTGCTGATCCTTATTTTCAGATAGTTTTAGCTGGAAACACTTAAATGAACTAGTAGAGTACCTTTGGGCAGGAAGAAGAGCAGCACAAAGGTAAAAGCTGAAATGTTCCATCCTTCCTTAGCAATGAAGGATGTGTTCTTGTCTTAGTCAGGGACAGCCAGAGAAACAGAATCAGTAGGAGGTCTATCTAACTATCTGTTGGTCTGTCTGTCTGTCTACCTACCTACCTATCTACCTACCCACTCACCCATCTATCTATCATCTATCTTTCTATCTATTTATCTATCTATATCTCATGGAGACCCTGTGTGTTTCAGAGTAGAACTGTGCTCCATAGGATTTTCAATGGCTAATTTTTTTTTTAAATTTTTTTATTGTACTTTAGATTAAGGTTTACAGAACAAAGTTTCTCATTAAACAGTGAGTACACATATTGTTTTATGACATTGGTTAACAACCCCACAACATGTCAACACTCTCCCTTCTCGACCTTGAGGACCTTTTTTTTTTTGGTAAAAATATACATAGCCAAAGTTACACCATTTCAAAAGTTTCTACATGTACAATTCAGTGACATTGATTACATTCTTCCAGTTGTGCTGCTATTCTCACTATCCTTTTCCAAATTATTCCATCGCCATCAAAACTTTTGGGTTGCTGTTGTCAATTTGATCTCACATAGATAATTCTTTTTTTTTTTTTGTACCTTAGATGAAGGTTTGCAGAACAAATAGTTTCTCAGTAAACAGTACACATATTGCCCTATGACAATGGTTAACAACCCCATGACATGTCAACACTGTCCCTTCTCAACCTTGGGTTCCCTATCACCAGCTTTCCTGTCCCCTCCTGCCTTCTAGTTCTTGTCCCTGGACTGCTGTGCCTCATTAGTCCTGTTTTGTTTTATGAGGCTGTCTAATCCCCAGCTGAACGGTGAGCTTCCGGAGGGGCTTCACCACTGATCTACAAGGGTGTCCAGGGGTGATACTCTCGGGGTTTCTCCAGTCAGTCAGACCAGTAAATATGGTCTTTTTTTGAGTTAGAATTCTGTTCTACGCCCTTTTCCAGCTCTGTCCAGGATCCTCTATTGTGATCCCGGTCAGAGCAGTCAGTGGTGGTAGCCGGGCACCATCTAGTTGTACTGGACTCAGTCTGGTGGAAGCTGTGGTAGCTGTGGTCCATTAGTCCTTTGGACTAATCTTTTCCTTGTATCTTGTTTTCTTCCTTCTCCCTTGCTCCGGAAGGGATGAGACCAGTGGAGTATCTTAGATGGCTGCTCACAGGCTTTTAAGACCCCACATGCTACTCACCAAGCTAGAATGAAGAACATCGTCTTTATGAACTGTGTTATGCCAATTGAGCTAGATGTTCCCTGAGACCGTGGTCCCTGCGGCCCTCCTCCCAGCAATTCAGTCTCTCAGGGAGTTTGGAAGTGTCTATGGAGCTTCCATGACCTTTTCTTGTACAAGTTGTGCTGGCTTCCCCAGTACTGTGTACTGTCTTACCCTTCACCAAAGTTACCAGTTATCTATTTAGTCTCCCCCCCAACTCCTCCCATCCCTCATAACCAACAAAGATTGTTTCTTTTTGTGTGTAAACGTTTACATGAGTTATACAGTAGAGGTCTCGTACAATATTAGTCCTTTTGTGATTGACTTATTTCACTCAGCATAATGTCCTCCAGTTTTGTTCCTCTTACTCTCCTGTGCTGAGTTCCTTTTGTTTGTGGGTTTTTTTTTTTCTTTTGTTTTTGTAGGTTTTGTTTTTACTGAGACTTTGTTTTTCTTCTTTATTTTAATGAGTAGGTTTGTTAACTTTCTTTGTAGTTACCATGAAATTTACCCTGATCTTCCTAGATTTGAACCAGTGTATTATTACTTGTTATCGCTTGACCTCCTCTCCATTAGAAGGTTCTATACCTACACCATTTATTCCCTCTTTTATTGTTCTGATGCTGTTGTCATTTACAGATTAACCTCTCTGGTTCCCTTTTGTAATTCTATTGGTTTTGCATAGTCCTTAAGAGTTCATTTCCTAGGTTGGTATCTGGTTAGTACAATCCTGTGTCCTATATTCAGCCTGTGGTCTCATATTGTTTGTTCTGAGATGGAAAGTCTTCCTTTAATAAGTCTCGTAAGTTTGGTTTGGTTTTTACATAGTCCCTGAATTTCTGTTTATCTGGAAATGACCTAAATTTCACCATCATATCTGAACAAGAGTTTTGCAGGATATATTATTCTTGTCTGGCAATTTTTTTCTTTCAAGGTTTTATATATGTCATCCCATTGCCTTCTTGCTTGCATGGTTTCTGCTGAATAATCCGAGCTTAGTCTTACTGTTTCTCCTCTGTATGTGACTTTTTGTTTTTCTCGAGCTGCTCTCAGGATTATTTGTTTGTCTTTGGTTTTAGCAAGTGTGATTATGATATGCCTTGGTGATTTTCTTTTGGGGTCTGTCTTGTATGGGGTTCATTGAGCCTCTTGGATGGCCAGATTTTCATCTTTCATGATATTGGGGAAGTTTTCTGTCAGCAATTCTTCAACAATCCTCTCTGTGTCTTCTGTTTTCTCCTCCTGTTCTGGAACTCTGATCACTCGCAGATTTTTGCTTTTGATTGTATCCCACATAATTCTCAGGGTCTCTTCATTTTTCTTCATTCTTTTTTCTGATTTTTCCTCAAACAGAGTTGTATCCAAGTGTTTGTCTTCAATGCCACTGATCCTATCTTCCACCATTTCAAATCTGCTCCTCAGCCCTTCTATGCTACTATTTCTGAAATCTTGTTCTTCATCTTTTGGATTTCTAATTGTTGTTTTTGTATAATTTCT
>NW_004443980.1:6386961-6424446 GCF_000243295.1 Trichechus manatus latirostris
AAACAGGAGCCAAAAACATACAAACAAACAAAAAAGAATGCTAGGGGAGCTTGCCGTTGGAGTGGAGAGATGAGAGACTATGAAACTGAAAAAAAAAAAAAACAAGAAGGGGAAGAAGAAGAGAAAAAAAAAAGAAAAGAATGAATAAATAAAAATTAGAAAGAAAAAAGAACAGCAAGCTCCCAGGGATCCCACTGGTGCAGCTACGAGGTCTGGGGAAGTTGTTCCCAGGTGTTGAAGTACAGCCTGGGTAGAAGTATTCAGCACCAGGTATTCAGGGGACAGAAAGAGAAGGAAGGTATAGAGAGACAAGAAACTGAGTAATGAAGAAAGAGAAAAAGTGAAAAAGAGGTGGAAAAAAACCAAAATAAATTAAAAAAAAAAGAACAAGAAAAATCCCCCAAAAAACAGGGGGGGAAAAAAAAACCCATGAAAAAAGAAATGCTCTCAGGGATCCCTCTGTGCATCTGCGCAAGCTGGGGGGGTAGGTCCCAAGCCGTGTAGCACTGCCCAGCCAGAATAGGTCTCAACTCGGGAAAAGAAAAAGGAAACAAACAACAATTCAAAACAAGCAAACAAGCAATTCAAAACAAGCAAACAAACAAACAGAAAAGCCCCGGGATCCCACCAGTGTGGCAGCATAGACCGGGAAGCAGTCCACACTCTAACGGAGCTCTGCAGCCCCTTAGGAAGAAGCAAAGATGGTGACTGGAGCCAGGTATTTGAGCAAAAGGAGGGGGAGGTTGTGATAGATAAGGAAGAAATCAAAAGAAGCAGAAAAAAGCAACACTAGCAGCCAACAAATGGCACTCAGGGAGTCAGCCAGTGCGGACGGGTGGAATCCAAGCAGCCGGTGTTTCCTGGACAAGAGACTGTGGCCACTGGAAGCAGAGGAGGCCGAGTGGTGGTGAAGAAGGGTGGGGGGTGAGAAATCGTATATCACTGTTTACTGGTTGTTCTGTCTCCCGCTGGAAGCTCCTTGAAGTTGCTTTCTCATACCCCCGTTCACTGGTCTCCGATAGGAGTCCAAGATGGCAGATTCACACTGCGTTAGCTGATAGGGGACCTCTGCATGAAACTCTCCTCACTCTCCGTTCTCTGTCAGTTTCTCACTCCATTTGGTGCTTGGCTGAGTTCTTTATCTCTTCATTTGATGTTTTAGGGTTTTAGGATTGTTGTTTTCTCTGTTTGGCTTAGTTTTTCGGATCTTTGCTGTGGAGGGATGGCATGGTGCGTTTACCTAGAGTGCCATGGTGCTGGAAGTCTCGATGGCTAATTTTTTGAAGTAGATTACCAGGCCTTTCTTCTAAGAAAACTCTGATTGGACTCAAACCTCCAACCTTTCAGTTAGCAGATGAGCATATTTACCATTTGCACCACGCAGGGACAAAATTTTCACTAGATAAGTCTATTTTATCCCCAGCTGGGTAACAACCAAGGGTCTCCGCCTCCTTCCCCCCAGCTCAGACTTGTCCCTCCATTTCCTGAATTTTCTTTGGGGAACTTAAAAAATTTCCCTTTTTGTCCTTGAGAGCAACAAAAACTGTCACTAGGAGGAATTCTTTTACCGGCTATGATCAAAATTATTATCGTTTTCCCAGTATCTTGCACCAGTCAGCTTCATTCTAAGGCATTTGCTGGCCAGCTGCCCACCGCCCTTATTTGAAAGTTAATATGGGAAGTAAAATGGCCAACCTGTGTAAGTAAATATGGTTCATGTTTCCACAAATGATAGCCATCAGAATGTTCTAGTACATTTAAATATTCATTTTAGAGAAGAGAACAAAAAACACTCAAAAATATTTTTCCCACCATCTCTTGAATTCAGATCATCTTTCCTATCGTCTTTGGGCTTACTTAACTTGGTGGCTGCCTTTGCCATATTTAAAGATCTTGTCAATATATTAACCTTTTGATTATCTTTGTTTGGAGGTAGGAATTGAATGAGAAAATGAAATCCACAGCCCCTAAACTTCTTTGGATGCTAATTTAAGCTTCTTTGAGCAGAGTCACAAAGTTAACTTACCTGAGTTTTATTGCTTTTGCATCCCTAGCCTATCTTTGCTTGTGGTGAACACAGACATCTGAAATACGTGAGAAGTGCTATGTATTGATGATTTAAAAGTCAGAATAGAGGCCTGTTCAGAAAAATCAGTATTGAAATCTTTACAAGAAACTACACAAGACCTACAGTTGCTCCCACAGGCAGTCTTTTATCTTAATTGCTAATTATTTCATGGGCCCTTGGAAGAAATTTTTGATCAGAAGATAGTGGTTAGTTTCACCTTAGACGTCCCTTTTTGTCAGAAATGATTTACAGTGGGTGGCTGCGTTTTGTGTCTACCCATCCAACTCCTCATTTCTGATTGAGTTAGAATTTATCTTCAAGAGGCTCTGTAAGGGACATGTTAATGGTGTTAATAACTGCTCTTCAGTAGTATTTGGCAGTTTTTGTGTTTAAGGAAAAAACCTAACCCCTGGGGTAATATGCAGTGCCTCGTGCAAGTATGGAATGCATTCCTCTTCATGCTTCCAGTCCCAATGCTGGGACCATTCCTACTTGCTTGTCCAGCCTCCTTCTATGTACATGATGCTCCCAGCGACTGCTAGTGGCCCTGAGGTGAAAGGAAAGATCATCATAATAGTTATAATTGATTTCATTCACTTCATGTCTCTGTCTGCTTTGTTGAAGTACTGCACAAGGTGCATTATGAACCTTATCTTTAATTCTCACAATGATCATAAAAGGAAGGTATGAATATCCATCTTTATAGAAGAGAAACAGGCTCAGGAGAAACCTGAGGTCACACAGTTGAGAAGAAGCTAAGCTGGATTTCAAACTCCGTTTCTCTGGCTCCCTGGAAAAGCTTTCTATATTTCACCTTCTTCTCTACTTTTTTCTCAGAGCCACGATGCTGCTCCGCCTGGTTGTGCATTATCATCTAACCCACGGGCCCATCCGAGACTTACTCCTGCTCTCAAGGTCTGGCTACATTCTTTGGACAGTTTGGACCATCTGACTGAGCTTGCCTGACCAGCCTTTGCAGCCGAAACAGTTTTCCAGCTCTGCTCAGCTATGCCTTCTATCCTCAGTTTGCTGGCCCCTGAGTTGCCCTCCTGTCCCAGCAGGCCTTGCTTTTGAATTCACTTCCATTACGATAGAGCTAGGAGCTGAGCCATCCTTAGAGCTGAATTTTGCAAAGGAGTCAAAATAAGTATTTTAAAAACAAAGAACATCTTCCTATCCACTTGAGGTACTGAAGAATTTTTAAAAACCTTTAAGTAATAATAGTAGTAATAAAAACCACTCAGGTCAACAGTGTTGCTTAATTTGCTCTGAGGGAAACAGCTCAGCTGCTCCTGCTTTTTATCCTGGACAATAGGATATTGACTCACATGGCCTGGAAAGAAAGTGAGGGAGGGAGAGAAAGAAAGGAGATTTTAAACATTAGAGAAGTAGGTGTTACTTTTGTTATCTCTACTTCTGCAGCCCCTATTTGGGATCCTTGGTCGGGAAGTGGTTGCTCTGGCATAGGCAATGCCATCAGAAGCTGGCGAAAGAGAACCTTTCAGCAAGCCCAACAATCCTAACAATTTACCCTGCGTCCCATCCACAGCTGTGTTCTTCTGAAAGTAGGATGGAAGCAGAGGTCAAGCCAACTGATTCCCCGATGACTAAAAGAGACTCCTCTCTCCACCTCTCTCTCTCTCTTTACCTTCATCTCTGTTTTTCCCCCTCTTAATCTAAGTGTGAAACTTTGAAAACCCCCCTCCAAAAGAAAAAAAAAGAAAAGTTTAAGAAATCATTTCACTCACTAGATTTGAACTGAATTCCTGGAAATGACTAATACCCATTCTGAGCAGCTCCAGCAACAGATGCCAAGACAATAAATGAGAACTAGCCAAATGCTAATCACACATGAGCCTGGAGATATGAAACGACAGAACCCAAATCTCTGTAGGCCATCCCAGCTAGTGTGGCGGAGGGAAATTAGCCTGGGAGTTGAAGCCAGAGGACCTTGGTGGATCTGCCAGAACCTGTTTCTAAGTGTGAGTGATTTTGGACCATCAGATAATCTCCCTATGTTGGGATGATAAAAATACTCATCTCACTGGGTTGTTATTAGTATGACATGAGGATGAAGAGTATTAAAACACTTCGTGAAATGTAAAGACTCCACAAATATTTATTGCTTGTGTTCTTCTTCTCAACTCTATTAAAGAGAAGGGAACGATTTTATTTGAAAGCTGATAGTTCCAAAAAGTAAGAGAGGGGACTGTCATTTAACCTTGCAATCTCAAGATGTTAAAAATGAGTGATTCTTGGATTAGAGGAGTTTGGGCTGGGTGTCAAGAAGTCCAAAGACCTGAAAGCTTAGGAATTTCACTCTTGCCTTCTTGCATGGGCTTATAAAGGGAGTCTTCAGGTCTCCGTTCGGTTAGGATCAAAAAACCTTTCCTGAATTCCTTGTTCCAAGTACTGTTCTAGATGCTGTGATTCTGGGTTAAAAGATATTATTCCTGCCCTTTAGAAGCTAATAGGCTAGGGGAAAGACCAACATAAACAGAACATTTTGATACACTGTGGCAAGTGATAAAATGGAGGTAGGTTCATGGTGGTCAACAACGGTCTGTGGATCTCTAAATCCAATGGAGAATTTTCAATCCTTATCTTACGAGAACACCGCCTGTCTGTCAGTCTGTCGGTTTGTGGTGGCTTGCATATTGCTATGATGCTGGAAGATATGCAATCAATATTTCAAAGACAAACATGGTTATCCATGGTGAACAGCTTTCAGTGGAGCTTCCAGTCTAAGACAGACTAGGGAAAAAGGCCTGGGGCTCTACTTCTGACAGTTAGCCAATGAAAATCCTATGAATCACAACAGAACATTGTCTGACTTACTTGCTTTGGACATGTCATCAAGACAGATCAATTGCTAGAGGAGAATATCGTGTTTGGCCAAGTAGAGGGCCAGAGAGGGCAAGGGTGACCCTTGGTGAGTTGGATTGGACTTGAATATGCCAGCAATTGTGAGAATGATGCGGGACTGAGCAAAGTTTCATTTTGTTGTGCATAAAGTCACTATGAGTCAGAATCAACTTGACAGTGCTATCTTTCTCTCTCTCTCTCTACCTACCTCTGCTGATCCACCTATCTGTCTACCTACCTACCTATCTACCTATCAATCTGTCCGTCCATCCATCCAGCCATCCATCTAATTTATCTTATGCGAATGCTTTGCTGATTTCCCAACCTTGATACTCCTTCCTTCTTGAAAGTTAGTGACCTGTGTCTATTTTTTTACTTCCTTCATGACTTCTCTTTCTCTGTCCTACTCTTAAACACTGCTAGTTCCAAAGGTTTCCTCATTGTCCCTCTGATTTTCTCACTATACAGTCTCTCTCTGGTCTCTCATCTGTTTTCTTGTTTTTAATTATCACCTTATGCTATGTCTTCTTATCTGTATATTGCCACCCTTGACCTCTCCAATGAGCTACAAAGCCCAAAATCTAATTCGCTGTTGGATTCTTTTGGGTCTTCTTCATGTTCAACCCAGCCCACAGTAAGTCTAATTGCCATAAGTTGACACCTGAGTGTCTTTCTAGATTTCTAGGCATTTTGATTCCCACATTGGTAGTCTCACCTTTTTTTCCAGACTACTTTGCAGTTAGAATCTAAGAATGTGACCCAAGTACTGCCAATCAAATGCATCTGTGCAAGACTTAGATATGGAAGAAAGTAACATAAGGTGGCAGCTGTAGGAAGACTGATCTTCTGGCAAGTGATGGTGGAGGCATCTTGTTCTTGTGTGGTTCCTGTGGCAGAGTTTCTGGCATCTAATCCTTTGTGTGTTCAGGGCCAAGTGGCTGGGGGCAGGGGGGGTCCAGTCTCTCATGTAGTTAAACATTGCTCGTGGATGCTTCCAAGATGTGTAGCATTCAGATCGAGTTCTCTGGTTTTCCCAGAAATTCTTCAACTAGCAAATGTCCTTTTATTGAGGCAAGGTCTGAGGTTGTCAATAAAGACATGACTTACACACAGGTAATGGATGTAACAATGTTTTACTCACATAGAAAAGAGACAGAGCAAGGTCAGTGTAAATAGTAGGTGTTGGTCCCTCACGGCCAGCAAGTCACTATCTCCAGCAGTCGATGCAGGGATGATGGTCTGCACATACCCTTCTTGTGCTGCAGAACGGGGGACTCATTTCCTTCCTGCTGGGAACTGATCTAGAAATGGGATTGGCCAGGTGCCACATAATGCACGCATGTAAGCAGAGCAAGGAAAGTTTACTGTGTACCCAGAACAGGGAGGGAGTTTCCCCCATAAGGAAGAAGAAGAAACTGGGACAGAGAAAGCTCAGCTCCCAGTCCCCATTATTACATAACATTCTAGGCCCAAGGCTTCCCACTAGGTGGTCCAGGTGGGGTCGGAAGGCTGCCTGGCAGACTGCTTTCCCATTTTCCCAACACCTTTAATAAGTGATTTTCTGTTTAAACCAGCTAGAGTTATGTTTACAACTATCAATACTGACTGCTATAGGCCTCAAGTTAAGAGTTTTGATGTTGTCTCAGTGAAGCTATAGACACATTTGTATTTGTGTGTAAGCATGCTAACAGCATTAATTTGTAAATCATAAATTTGCTATACTTTCTTGACATTTCTTTATATTCCATTATGCTGCGAACCTAAAAAATAGGAATGGCTCAGGGCTTTCTTGAGCTCTGAGAGACTCTGCTATAGGTGGAATAGGGAAGAATGGGGTGAGAGACAAAGCAAACGGGAAATAGTACTGAATACGTAGTTTGTCAGATGTATAGGATAGTAAAGTTAAAGACAAATTCTCCTGAAAATGAAATGCTAAATAGACCAATATCCTTTCCTTTTGTGAAGCTAGCTATTTACTTCCAGTTGAAGAGTGAGCCCATCTCTTGAGTGTCTAGCCAGCTTTTAGCTGTTTGGTGAGCAAGAGAGAAGCTGGAAAATGGGTGTTTATGTGTAGTAGCTCCCCAATACCCTCAGGGCCTAAAAAACCCAAAAACCCAGACCCATTCCTGTCAAGTCAATTCTGACTCATAGCGACCCTATAGGACAGAGTAGAACTGCCCCAGTTCTTTCAGCTTGAGAAATGATGAGCATGTTCTTTCCTTTTGGTTTTCTTACTCTAGGTCTCTGCACATTTCATTATAATACTTTACTTTGTTTTCTCCAATTGCCCTTTGAAATCTTCAGTTCTTTTACTTCATCATTTCTTCCACTCTCTGTAGCTACTCTACTTTCAAGAGCAAGTTTCAGAGTCTCTTCTGACATACGTTTTGGTCTTTGCTTTCTTTCCTGTCTTTTAAATTACCTTTTGCTTTCTTCTTGTATGATGTCCTTGATGTCATTCCACAACTTAGTGTTCAATGCGTCAAAGCTATTCTTGAGATAGTCTCAAATTCAGGTGGGATATACGCAAGGTTGTACTTTGGCTATCATGGACTTGTTTTAATTTTCTTCAGTTTCAACTTGAACTTGCATATGAGCAATTGATGTTCTGTTCCGCAGGCAACTCCTGGCCTTGTTCTGACTGATGATATTGAGCTTCTCCATCAACTCTTTCCACAGATACAGTCAATTTGATTCCTGTGTATTCCATCCAGTGAGGTCCATGTGTATAGTCACCGTTTATGTTGTTAAAAAAAGCTATTTGCGATGAATAAGTCACTGTTCTTGCAAAATTCTATCATGTGATCTCTGGCATCATTTCTATCACCAAGGCCGTATTTTCCAATCACTGATCCTTCTTTGTTTCCAACTTTCACATTCCAATCACCTGTAATTATCAATGCATCTTGATTGCATGTTTGATCAAGTTCAGACTGCTGAAGTTGGTAAAAAAACTTCAATTTCTTCATCTTTGGCCTTAATGGTTGGTGTGTAAATTTGAATAATAGTCATATTAACTAGTCTTCCTTGTAGACCACCAGGTCCTTCTTAGTGTGTCTTAGTCTGGAAGCTCTGCTGAAATCTGTCCACCATGGATGGCCTTGCTGGTATTTGAAATACTGGTGGCATAGCTTCCACCATCACGGCCACATGCAAGCCATCACAGTGTGACAAACTGACAGACATTTGGTGGTATTCTGGTGTTGGTGGAGAATATTGAATATGCTATGAACTGCTAGAAGAACGACCAAATTTGCCTTAGAAGAAGTACAAACAGAACGCTCCTTAGAAGCGAGGATGGCAAGACTGTTCCACGTACTTTGAACGTATTATCAGGAGGAACCAATCCCTGGAGAAGGACATCATGCTTGGTAAAGTAGAGGGTCAGCAAGAAAGAGGAAGACCCTCTATGAGATGGATTGATACAGTTGCTGCAACAATGGACTCAAACATAGCAACGATTGTGAGGATGGCACAGGGCAGAGCAGTATTTCATTCTGTTATACACAGTGTTGCTATGAGTCAGAACCAACTCGATGGTACCTAACAACAACAACAACAATGTCATAAGTGGAAAGAAAATAATAAAAACAGCAGTTTTCTTATTATCTTCAAAAGCCTTCAAGTGCTATCTTAAATATCTCTTTGTTGCCTACATTTCTTTTTGATTTTACAAAGATAATTTGTTCTCAGTAATTTTCTTAGAGTAGATCTTAAATATGATTATATTTTAGGATAGAACACCCTAGGAAGTGACTAGAAAAAGAATGCTGGGTTATATTCTTTGTTGTTTTTCCTAAACCTTTATTATACTTGATGTTTTTGACATGAGGCATTGATGGTTCAATGGTAGAATTCTCTCCTCACATGAGGGAGAACTGAGTTCAATTACTGGCCAACGCACCTCATGTGTAGCCACCACCTGTCTGTCAGTGGAGGCTTGTGTGTTGCTACGATGATGAACAGATTTCAGTGGAGCTTCCAGACTAAGACAGACTAACAAAAAAGGCCTCACAATCTACTTCTGAAAATCAGCCAGTGAAAAGCCTGTGGATCACAACAGTCAGATCCACACCTGATCATGGAGATTGCACAGGACTATTGTGCATGGGGTCACCATGATTTGGTGCTGACTTGATGGCAGCTAACAGTGTTTATAAGAAGAGGTGGCAACAATAATGATGCTTTCATTACATCATTAAAGACCAGCAATTGATAACACTTCAAGATTGTGGGAAGAAATGTTTTAGGCCAAATTTTCACGTGCAAATGCATTAATTCTTCCAAAGTTTAACACTAGTTAGACTTCTTCTTTTTTTTAAATTGTGCTTTAGATGAAGGTTTACAAAGCAAATTAGTTTCTCATTAAATAATTAATATACATATTGTTGTGACATTGGTTGTCAACCCCAAGACGTGTCAAAACTCTCCCCTTCTTGACCTTGGGTTCCCCATTTCCATTCATCCAGCTTTCCTGTCCCTTCCTGCCTTCTCATCCTTGCCCCTGGGCTAGTATGCCCATTCGGTTTCGTATGCATGGTTGAGCTACGTGTATTATTGCTTGTTTTATGGGCCTGTCTAATCTTTGGCTGAAGGGTGAACCTCTGGAGTGACTTCAGTACTGAGTTAAAGGCGGGTCCGGGGGCTGTGATCTTGGTGTTTCTCCAGTCTCTGTCAGACCAGTAAGTCTGGTCTTTTTTGTGAGTTTGAATTTTGTCCTACACTTTTCTCCTGCTCTGTCTGGGACCCTCTATTGTGATCCCTGTCAGAGCAGTCAGTGGTAACACTAGTCAGACTTCTGATTAATGTTTAAATAAATTAATGAATGTTGACATTGGCCAGTTGGATAATTAGCCGCTGTATAACGTAACACACTGCTCTAGCTTCTGTAAATTTCGGAAACATTCATTCATCCACATTTGAATGTTACCAAGGTTACGGAAGTCTAAAATATCTCTAGATTTCCTACTTTGGAATAATACTGTGCCTTCAGTAGTTGTATTTTCAGGCCCAGGGTGAGACTTTTCCATCCTGAAGCTGAATAGTTTTGAGCCGATCGTTTGCTTAAGACTGGTGTCTAATTCTGAAGGCTTCAGGAGACTTTGATTTTTTTTCATTTCACTGGGAGGCTGCTTGGGTCTAGAGGGTGGCGCCATGTAACTCAAGCTAGAAACATTAAAAAGGCTTTTTTAAAAAAGATTCAATTTTTTATGGGTGACAAAAACCTTAACACCTTAATAATTGCTAAATCAACACATATTAAGATTTTAGTGTTCAGCACTGAAAAATAGACACTTGACATTTAGCAGTGGGAAGGGTCACCCAAGGGGTTGTGCCACTAGTGGAAAAACACACATGACCTTTTAGGAGAGGAAATTAGAGGTTGATATGGAATTTACATGACCCTATTCTGGGAAGCTGAGTGCTATGGAAAGTAGAAGAGAATAGAAGAAAAAATAAATTGGGAAAATGCTTGCAATGCCCAATCTATATTAAATGGATTCAGCAAGCCAATGGGACACATTGTTGGTGTTAGCTCTCATTGAGTTGGTCCCTGATTGACATGGTAACGCCATGCACAAGGGAAGAAAATGCTGCCAGGTCCTGACCCATCTCCATGATCAGTTGTGGATTGAACCGTTGTGCTCCATAGGGTTTTCATTGGCTGATTTTCAGTAGATTTCCAGACCTTTCTTCCTAACCTGTCTTAGTCTGGAAGCTCTACTGAAACCTATTATTTATCATCATAGCAACAAACAAGCCTGTCTTAGTCATCTTGTGCTGCTACAACAGAAATATCACAAGTGGATGGCTTTAACAATGAGAAATTTATTTCTTCCCAGTAAAGTAGGCTAGAAGTCCAAATTCAGGGCATCAGCTCCAGGGAAAGGCTTTCTCTCTCCGTTGGCCTTCTCATCAATGTTCCCCTGGACCAGGAGCTTCTCTGCGCAGAGACCCCCTGTCCAAAGGACACACTCTGCTTCTGGCACTGCTTTCTTGGTGGTATGAGGTCCCCCTGTCTCTCTGCTCACTTCTGTCTTTTATATCTCAAGAGATTGCCTCAGGACACAATCCAGTCTCGTAGATTGAGTCCTGCATTACTAACACAACTGCCCCCCATCCTCCCTCATTAACATCACAGAGGCAGGGTTTACAACATATAGGAAAATCACACAATACCAGGAATCATAGCCCAGACAAGTTGATACACACATTTTTGTGGGGACATAATTCAATCCATGACAAAGCCTCCACTGACAGACGAGTTGTGGCTATACATGAGGTGCATTGGCCGGGAACCGAAGCTGGGTCTCCGGTATGGAAGGCGAGAATTCTACCACTGTGCAAGTTACATTTAAAGCACCTTTAAAATGTGTGTAACTTGACATATCTAGAACTGAATTCTACATCTTCTCCACCTTGCCCCATCCTCCAAACAACTTTTTATCTTGATTCTCTTTCTCAAATAGTGCCCACACTCTCTCAGGTGTCCAAACTAGAGCTCCAGAAATCATCTTAGAGACCTCATTTGGCACAAAGTCTTATCATTGTTACCTCCTACATATTTCTCAAATTCATTCTTTTCTCTGAATGCATCAACTTCATTAAATTATGACAAATGTTCCTGTCTTTTCTCATGTCGCTCCTCTCTCCCACCTAGAAAATATCTACTTATTTTTCAAAACTTTCCCCAAGGATTGCTTTTTTTTTTCCCCATTAAGATTTACTTGACTCCAGCTCCTGGACTTCCCAATAAAATAGTGGTTCTTAGCCTTGGCTGCACTTTGGAGTCACCAGAGGTGTTTCAAAAAACAGAGTCTGGGTTCCATCCCCAGATATTCTGATGTAACTCCTCTGAAGTTCATCTTGGGATGGGATTTTTAAATATCCTTCCCCAGGTTATTCTAAGGTACAGCCAAGGTTGACAATCACAACAATCAAATAATCTCTCCCTTGTTTTTGCTTCCTCTGCTATATCTTATAACAATAGCTCTGAAGCCTGCTCGAACATTGACATCACTGGGGAGCTTTAAAAAATATAGATTCTTGGGGCTTGCAGTGGATAGACTCTAATGTGACCCCCAATGATCCCAACATCTAATGTCCATGCCCTTGTAAACCATCAGTCCCCCCTAGAACGTGGGTGGGACCTGTGAATTTCTTATAAGCAATATGATACGGCAAAGGTTATGGGATGTCACTCAAGATTATGCTGTTATGTAAGACTCCTTCTTAGCAGACTTGCTCATTTTCTCTTGCTGGCTTTGAAGAAGAAATCTGCCATGTTGTGGGAGGGCTTATGAAGGGGACCCTGTGGCAAGGAACTGTGAGTTGCCTTTATGAGTTGAGGGAAGCCTCCAGTGAATAACCAGCAAGAAGCTGGGGCTTTCAGTGTTAAACAACTGCAAAGAAATGAATTCTGCTAACAACCCAAGTGAGCTTGGAAGCAGATTTGTGGCCAGCTGTGCCTCCAGATAGGAACCTAGCCCTGGTCAACAAATTGGTTGAAGTCTTGCAGAAGACCCAGCTATGCTGTGCAGACTCCTAACCCGCTGAAACTGTGAGATAATAAATGTGTATTGTTTTAAGCTGTTAAGTTTGTGGTAATTTGCTACACAGCATAGAAAACTAATATAGGGCCCTGTTACCCTTTTTGTTTATAACTACCCTACTGTAGGTCTCATTTTAAGTTGAAAACGTGCAGACTATTTCACTGGTTAAATGTCTACTGCCCTCTAGAATGGCATAATAGCCCAAATCTGTTGCCGTCAAGCTGATTCCAACTCACAGTGACCCTATAGGACAGAGTAGAACTGCCCCATAGGGTTTCTAAGGAGCGGCTTGTGGATTTGTACTGCTGACCTTTTGGTTAGCAGTCGATCCACCAGGGCTCTGGCATAATAGCAGCCATCCTCAAATTTGCTAAGTTAAACCCTAGAACCCAAATCTAGCTTTTCCACTCCCAAAGCCTTTGTATGAGTGGAATGTGCCATTGCTGAGTGCAAAAGGTAAACCTTTGGCATTTTCAGGGACTTCTGATTTGCTGGTGGTGCTTGGTGGTTACTTCATGTAGTAAGAAATCCCAAGGTGTACAGTCAGAGATTCCTGGTGATCTACTTCTGAAAAATCAGCCACTGAAAAACCTAAGGAGCACAATTCTACTCTGGGTCACCATGACTTGGAGTTGGCTTGATGGCCACTGGTTTACTGTCAGAGAGGTGGATCTGAGGTCTTAGGGGGTTATTGCAGAGACCAGTGGCGGTTCAGTGGTAGAATTCTCCCCTTCCACGCTGGAAACCTGAATTAGATTTCTGGCTGACGTACCTCAAGTGCAGCCACCACCCATCTGTCAATAGAAGCTTCCGTGTTGCTGTGATGCTGAACAGGTTTCGGTGGAGCTTCAGGCTAAGACAGACTAAGAAGAAGGGCCTGGTGACCTACTTCTGAAAATCAGCCAGCAAAAACCATGTGGATCATAATGGTATGATCCACAACTGATCATGGTGATGGCACAGGACTGGACAGCATTTTATTCCATTGTGCATGGGGTTGCCATGAGTCAGGGGCCCAACTGGACAGCAGATCACAACAACAGCAACAGGGGTTTATCACAATAAGAGGGCTAACCTGGGTAGTGAAACTAGTTCTGGTAAAGAATCACCATTCATCTTTTTTTTTGATGTGAAATCTTCCTGTTGAGGTTTAAAAACCGAGGGAAAGGAAATAATGTTGAGAGACCTCTCTGTAGGACTTCTTCAGGATGCACCAACTGGAATGGATTTGGGGGTCATGTTCCTAACCCAGCAATGGAATAGGTGCCAAGAGCTTCCTGTTGTCAGCTGTATCCAGACAGTGGTACGGTAGCCAAGGCAGAAGGGTGTGGTGAAACTTCTACACTGGGTAAGATACTGGATGGTATGCCTTCCAAGGTCCTTTCCAACTCTAAGATTATTTGATTCTAGGATCCATGCTATTCCTAATTTGTTGTTGTTGTTGCTAGGTGCTGTTGAGTCTATTTCAACTCATGAGACTCCATGTGACAGAGTAGAACTGCCCCATAGGGTTTTCTAGGCTGTAATCTTTACTGGAACAGATCACCAAGGCTTTCTCCAGAGGAGATGCTAGGTGGGTTTGAACCGCCAACCTTTTGGTTAACAGCCAAGTACTTAACCATTGAGTCACCAGGGCTCCTTAAAATAATTTAGTGGGAAGAAAATTAGCATACAGGCAAATAAGATGGTCCCTAGTACTGGTCTTCTGACAAATGTCCACTCAGCTCTTTTATTCCAATAACATCTGTAAGTTGGCTGGACATTTTCTCGGATTTTCTAAATCATATGCCCATTCGAGTTCCGTTGATGTTGTCCTTTCTTCATTGTTTTCGATTTCTTTTTATGCATATTATAAAAAATGGGGTATTGTCTTAGTCTCAAAAGAATGTATTTCTGGTAATTTACATTTGGTTTTCATGAGTCACCTTACACATTACCATTTAATTCAGGATTTTTTAATAGTAAACTTTCTAGTAATTTCCTAACTTAAATTTTGCATTTAGAAAGAAATCTATTTTCTTTTTAAATTACAGTAAAAAATAAAATATGCATTCAATAGATTTTCTTTCATTGTAATAGATTAGAGACACTGAACATACTTTGGAATGCCTAAAAGAGTCACAGAGAACTTTTTTCTTATCATTTCTTGAAATTAAAAACAAGTGGCTGTGTTGACTCCAAATCATGGTGATCCCGTGTATGTGAGAGTAAAACTGAGCTTCATAGGGTTTTCAATAGCTGATTTTTCAGAAGTAGATCACCAGGTCTTTCTTCTGAGGCACTTCTGGTTGAATTCAAACCTCCAACCTTTCAGTTAGCAGGCAAGTGCTTTAACCATTTGTACCACCCAGGGACTCCTTTCTTGAAATTGTTGTTGCTAGTTACATTTAGTAACCCTTTAATACTTCTGAGTCAGTCGAGTATATTTTGTGGGTCTACACTGGATCAGGAAAAAAATAGTACATGGATTCAATACTCAGGGAACTTCAGGCCAGTTGAACAGAAAAGATCTACACATGGGAGACAACAGAAATCAATGAGACAATTGTGCACAAATGAGAGACTCAGGGAGGTAAGAGATAAAACCAGGTTTGATGATTCAAGAAGGATTCTGGAACAAGTACTGGTCTGCTTCAACGGGGCCACAAGGGTTTTGTAGAAGGTGGATGGGAGAAAGAGAGGGAGTCTGGTGCTGCAGGTTGGGGTGGAGCCCTAAGGAGGGAAGAAGAAAAGCTTAATGACATCTATGCGAATTATTTAGGAAGCCTAGGACCAGCCCTTCATACACCTTAGGGCTTCAGATGTGGGCACTGGGGAACCTTGGTGGATATTGAACATGTGTGCTTGTGGTGAAGGAGGGTGACTTGCTGAAATCATTGTTCTTATTGTTGTTAGCTCCTCTGACTCATGGTGACCCCATGCACAAGAGAAAAAAACACTGCCTGGTCCTGCGGAATCCCCATGATCAGCTGTGGATTGGACCATAGTGATCCATAGACTTTCATTGGCTGATTTTTGGAAGTAGATATCCTGGTCTTTCTTCCTAGTCTGTCTTAGTCTGGAAGCTCCAGTGATATCTGTTCAGCATCATAGCAACATGCAAGCTTCCACTAACAGACAGGTTGTGACTGCACATGGTGCATTAGCTGGGACTCAAGCCCAGATCTCTTGCATAACCACTGCCCCCCCCCGGCAAAAAAAACAAAAAACCAAACCTGTTGCCATTGAGTCAATTCCAACTCGTAGTCAGTGATTTAGGACAGAGCAATACTGTCCCATAGGGTTTTCAAGGAGCAGCTGGTAGATTTGAACTGCCAACCTTTTGGTTAGCAGCCAAGCTCTTAACCACTGTGCCACCAGAATCTCTCCCATGGAAGGCAAAAATTCTACCAGTGAATCAGCACTACCTCTAGCTAAAAGCACAGAGGGACATTAATCTGATAGCTGTCGGCTGGGGGAACTGGAAGGACGAATGATCGCAGGATGGTGGACCCGATAGGTAGAGCTGGAAGGGACCTCATAGGTAAGGTCTCTGAATGTCACTTTACGGATGAGGAATTAGATAGGAGATAATGACAGTGCTGTGAGTGTGGACGTTGGGGCCCTAGGAGTTAATGACAATGGTGTGAGTGTGGACGTCGGGGCCTGGCCTGGTTCCTGCCTCTGCAGCTCTCTTCTTGCCTCACCAGAAGCCACTCGACGGACCCCCTGCCCCTCAGGACAGATTTTAAGAGATCTAGCCACATACACGGAGGCCTGGTGGTATGGTAGTCAGCGTTCGGTGGCTAACTGAGAGGTCAGTGGTTGGAACCTACCAGCCGCTCCACGGGAGAAAGATGTGGCAGTCTGCTTCCTTAAAGATTACAGCCTTGGAAACCTTATGGGGCACTCCTACCCTGTCCTGTAGGGTTGCTATGAGTTCAGAATCCACTAAACGGCACACAGCCACAGCAACAGCCATATACAGAGGGATTCAGCATCAATTCCCCATCTAACCTTGGGCCACGGTCCTAATAGTTGGGCCTCTGCTTTGTTTGGGGGCCACGGTCCCTGTGTGCTTGCTCTGGGATTGGTTCCTGTGTCCACCTTGGGCCAAGTCCACGTCCTCTGGGACTGGGCCTCGTCTGACTCTTGTCAGGCCTTCCCCAGAGCCTTTTCCTGACTCTTGGGCCCCACAACCTGCTGAAAGTCCACTGCTGTGCCAGTTCTCTGTGTGGGCACATGAAGTACAGAATGTGCCTCCCCCTGAGCCTGGTACCATGCCTTGCACCCCAGATGGGATTGTCTGCTGCCTTTTGTCTTTCTGGATACTTTTTACTAACCCTCTGGACTGAGTTTCCAGTACCTTGGTTTCACTGCTGCCTGGCCTGCTTCAGAAGGCAGGTGATATTCTAGGTCTCAGCCTTTCCAGCCCCCATCCCTGTCCCCCAATTGACTAGAGTGGGGCCACCGTGTCCAGAAGAGACAGAAAAGCCTGGACTCGTGACTGATTGTGAGGTTAGGAGAGTATTTCCTAATTAATAATTTTAATGCACCTGGGGGGAGGGAGCAAGATGGAGAACAATGTGTAGAGCATGATACAGTTTATATTTAAAAGGTGATGTATTCTTACATATGTAGAGAATTTCTGAAAGAATCTAAAATCTGGCCACAGTAGTTGCCTTTGGGAAGGGGCACTGGGGGGCTTTTGGGACTGAGGTGGGAGCTGAGACTTACTTTTCCTGATATAATCTTTGCTTGGATTTTTTTTTTTTAATTTTTTACGGTGGCTATGGATTACCTCTACAAAGGAAGGCTAGGCTGCTCTGGTGGCTTCCCTCTGGCAGTGGTGGTGGTGGGAGGAGGGGAGAGAGAGGTAGACTTGGCAGCTTGAGGGGCCACTGCACTGCAGCCTGGCAGAGTGGAGTAATGTGCATAGAAGTAGTGTCTGCCTTGGGTGTGTGACGGAAACTGCTGTTCCTGCTGTGCTTTATTACCTTTGCCTCCAGTCCATGGTACAAACAGTTAACGTCCTTGGCTGCTAACCCAAAGGGTGGAGGTTCAAGTCCACCCAGAGGCTCCTCGAAGCATCTCCTCAGAAGAAAGTCCTGACAATGTACTTCTGAAAAATCAGCCTTTGAAAATCATATGGAGCACTGTTCTACTTTGACACGCATGGGGTCACCATGAACAATTGGTTTGGTTGCCTCCAGTTCAGAAAATTCAGAGCATTAATTAGTTGTTATGAGTTGAAATTGACACAAGGCAATAGGTTTTGTTTTGTTTTCCCCAAATGAGACAATTTAGCAGTGTTTTCCAGAACGAGACTACCAAATCCTCAAGCAAAAGAAAACTGCAAAAATCCAATTCTTGGACTTCATAATCTTTGGGCAGCTTAAACGTTGGAAGCATTTGAGATTGGGGCAGAATAACTTTAATCTAGGTCTAAAATTTTCATTATTTTTAACTCCTTCAATTGAAGAGGCTCAGAATGCTTTTGGGGAGACCACCCCTGCTCTTGCTCTTTGGTCATCCCTGGATGCCCAGTGTTCTAGGGGACTGTCACGAGGAAATGGGATCGTCTCAGAGCCTGGGAATTAATCAACTAAATTCAACACACTTACTGACACCAGTCATGTGCCAGCCACTGGTGAAGATAAGTTAAGGCATGTTTCTCAGGCTTAAGAATTCAGTCTCTGGCAGGAAAGACAGACATAGAGGTAGTCCCCGACTTATGATGGGGCTCCGTTTCAATGACTCCGTCGTAAGTCAGTTCTGACGTAAGTCCAATACCTCATTCTTTTTTTTTTTTTTTTAAGTTTTCATTATTATTGCCTTTTATTATCAGTATCTTTATAAATCTGATTTTTATTTGTCTTTGGGAGTTGGAAACATTACATATAAACTTACAGATATGATCACATTAGCAAATTATGGGCTGCAACACTATGTAGTACGTAGTACTAAGGATAAGATGAAAAATAAAAAACAAATGGATGGTCATAAGTGTGGTTCCTCGTAATTTGAATGCATTGTCAATCAGGGACTTCCTGTATAAACAAATACAGGTCCACAATCTTTTATTCAGATTTTTGAAATCTAAAAACATCACAAATTGATTTTTTTCCCCATAACTCATCTGGCATCAAAATTTGACTTGTAGTCACAAATAGATAAATATTGTATGATCCAACTTAGATGAAATACAGACTTTGTATTTGTATACAGACCAAAGTTTACTAGTAATTATCAGGGGCTGGAGGGAGGCAGGAAAAGGGAGTCTTAGTTTAGGGGGTACTGAGTTTCTGTTAATGGCGGTGGAATAATTTGGAAATGTATAATGGTGATGGTTGCACAACACGATGAACGTAACCAACGGTCACTGAATTGTACATGTAAAAACTGTTTTGCTATGTATATTTTATCTCAATAAAACAGTAAAAACAGAAGAAAACAAATAACAGCAACAACAACAAAAACCCCAAATCTGAACTGATGTGAATCTGCTTATATCCTTTATTGGCCCCACTTAGTGTGAATCTTCTTATGTTTTGCTTAACAAAGATTAACGGGGTGTTACTCCTGGCCCCACTGAGGATGTCATATCATGTTCTTGGTTAGGTACCGCATTTCTTTTCTAAAATCCAGAAAGTTCATAATTCTAAAGCATATCTGGCCCCAATGGGTTAAGATTAGGAAGGATGGACCTGTAATTGCTCCACGCCTCTTTCTCTGGAGCAGACTCTGTTGCCAGGGCATCTGGTATCTTCGAGGACAAGGACTTACACTATGCCATCTCTGGTTATTACAGGACTGTAGGGCCCTGGTGGCACTGTGTTTAAGAGCTTGGCTGCTAACCAAAAGGTCAGCAGTTCAAAGCCACCAGTTGCTCCTTGGAAACCCTAAAGGCAGTTCTACTCGGTTCTATAGGGTCAGTATGAGTCGGAATTGACTCTATGGCAATGGGTTTGGTTTTTGGTTTTTAGTAAGCAGCAATCTTAACCAGGCTTTCTCTAGAACTAACGTCTTCTTCCTCTCTGGTTCCAATCCCATGATTTCCTTAGGTTTTTTGAATAATTTTCTTTTTTCCCTGGAAGTTTGCCTTGCCAAGGACTTATTCCCTTTTCTCTTTTCCTATCAGAGATTAATCTCTCCTGGGTTTCTCCTTGCAGACATTGTTTAGTCCTGGCATAGTCTGATTGTTTCTTTCAGAGCTCTAATTAGTCTGTGTCTTTGTGAAGCCACGGGGACTCCATTTAAAATATGAGGTCTGGCAGCAACACCCAGAAGTCGTCCTCAGACACAGGGCAGATAACATAGCCTTCTGCAGTCTTAAAATAAATGTTTTTTAATAGCGTGCACTCCCCTTTCTCTTGTCCTTCCCCTTTTTTCCGATAGACTAACATGGGTTTGTTTAAAGTTTAGCCCTAATAGGCGCCACATTCTCTTTCTTCGGGGCTATCAGAGCAAGCTCACCTCAGAGGATCCCTGGAAATGCAGTTCTCTCACAGTGATGGGGGAGACTAACTTGAGGTGGGATCTCTCCTGTGGGCTCTAAAGGAGGAGTCTGAGGTAGAGTGGGGGGAGTGTGGGGCCCCTTTAGCATTCTCTGACATCTGAGATGTCAATCACTCATTTGAGGGGGTGGAATCCTCTTCAAGAGCTTGATAAGACTTTGTTATTTGCAGCCTTGGATTCCAGACCTTAATAGTAGGGGGCCCCTTGTCTGGTCCAGAGGGATACATGGGATCCAAGGAAGGGGCGGCCTGGATGAGCACCCCCTACAGGAATCAAAGAGAAGAGCAGGAAAGCTTTAGGTTTTTAAGAAACATCCAGAAAAGAAAAACCAGGATTCAAAGCAGCAAATACATTTGTAATATTTTCTGTTAACATTGTTTTCCACTTACAGTGGTTAGGTGAAAATCTGGTAAAAAGAAAAAGAAAAGCAAATGTGATTATTTTTAGAGATAGCAAGGAGAGTTCCTTTTATTAATTGAAATCTGCCCCCCTTTAAAAATGCATTCCAAAATATAATTCTTCATAGAAAATTCAGAAAACAAAGGTCAGTCCTAGAAGAAAATGAAAATCCCCTGTCATCTTGCTACATGCTGTTGTTAGGTGCCGTCAAGTCAGTTCCGACTCATAGCAACCCTTTAGGACCAGTTTTGGCGGTTCTTCAAAAAGTTAAACATAGAATTATCATATGACCCAGCTATCCTATTCCTAGGTATATACCCCAAAGTACTGAAAACAGGCACTGAAACAGATACCTTCACACCAATGTTCATTGCAGCATTATTCACAACAGCCAAAAGGTGGCAACAACCCAAGTGTCCATCAACAGATGAATGGATGAATAAAATGTGATCTATACACAGAATGGAATATTATTCAGCCATAAAGAGAAATGGAGTTCTGGTACATGCTATGACATGAATGATCCTTGAAAACATTACGTAGAGTGAGATAAGTCAGACACAAAAGGACAAATACTGTATGATTTCATTTGTATGAAATATCTAGAAGAGGCAAGTGTGCTTAGAGATGGACAGTAGATTAGAGGGATGGGGAAAGGATAAATGGTTAATGGGTACAGAGTTTTTACTTGGAGTGATGTAAAAGTTTTGGAAATAGTGGTGACGGTTGCACAAGATAGTTGATGTAATTAATGCCACTGAATTTATCTTTAAAAGTGATTGTAATGGCAAATTTTATATTATATGTATTTTACCAGAATAAAATTTTTAAAAAAGAGATGCAAAAAACAAAACAAAAAAGAAAAAAAAGGGAAACTTACAATACCCTAAATTCATACTTCAGGTAGCTTAATGCATTTTAAACCACGTTTGCTTTAATTTATGAGGGACAAATTCATCTGTAACTCCTTCCAAAAGAAACGGATAGTTCAGCTCATAATGGACTTCCAGAATGCACAGTCCCTTCTACTAACAATAGTCTTTTAGTGGAGTCATTTGTTCTGTTGTGAAAATTAATTTTTGAGCTTGAAACAAAATGCCAAGTGATTTTTTTTTAGCTCGGAGGATAGTTATTTTAAACATTTTCAATGGAAAATGAAACGTTCTTTCAGTGTTTCATACTTAGGACAAATCCAGACTCAAGAAAACAAGTTCTCTGGTCACTGACTGGTGGGCTGCTCTTTGTCCCTCAGGAAGCGACTCAGAGGCACACAGTGTGTGTTTGCTTACAACTCTTGTTTCTTAAGAGTCTATTGTTCTAGTGGGATGGAGACCAGTCTCCTCGTATGGCGAATCCAGAGAAATTGGAAGACAATACAGGCGGCTGATAATAGCTTTGAAATCAGAATATGCAGAATTCTTTTAATTTTGCCCCATAGGAGCAAAATAGGAGGCTGATCAAAATCCTGCTGCTCAGTAGAAAAGAAATTTCTGAAATAACATGGAAGATAGGGGAAAAGGTTTGGGCATGGTAGAAGAAATCTGTGCTTTAAATACTGGGGTCCCCTTTTGCTACTCCCCAGCTTGTGGGAAGCAGTGTGGCTATGTGGAAAGAACAATGTTTTGAGGTTTAGATTCCTACAGGGTCTGGGCTAGGCTTCAAGGGGGTTGTAAAATGTATGCATGGAGGAGTCTTTACCTTTTACACATTTTCAGAGAAGTCTGTGGCCCTGAATGAGTTGAGAACTAATGCTTTAGAGGTGGACTATCCTGCTGTGCCAGGCATTCACCGTGGGGCCATAGGCAAACTACTTGACTTTGGAGACTCAGTTTCCTCTTCTGAGAATGCCTTTGGATGCATGATAATGTTTACCTTACAGATTTGTCATAAAGGCTGTTGTTAGTTGCCGTGGATTCGGCTCTGACTCATGGCTGTTGTTGTTGTTGGGTGCCCTTGAGTCTTTTGCAACTCATAGCAACCCCATGTACAACAGAATGAAACACTGTCTGGTCCTGCACCATCCTCACAATCTTTGCTATGTTTGAGCCCATTGTTGCAGCCACTGTATCAATCCATCTCATTGAGAGTCTTCCCATTTTTTGCTGACCCTCTACTTTACCAAGCCTGTTGTCCTTCTCCAGGGACTGGTCCCTCCTGACAACATGTCCAAGGTACATGAGACAAAGTCTCACTATCTTCACTTCTAAGGAGCATTCTGGCTATACTTCTTCTAAGACAGATTTGTTCGCTTTTCTGGCAATCCGTGGGATATTCAATATTCTTCATTAACACCATAATTCAAAAGAATCAATTCTTCAATCTTCTTTATTCATTGTCCAGCTTTTGAATGTATATGAAGCAATTGAAAATACTATGGCTTGAGTCAGGCGCACCTCAGTCCTCAAGGTGACATTTTTGCTTTTTAACACTTTAACAAGGTCTTTTGCAGCAAATTTGCCCAGTCTAATGCGTGGTTTGATTTCTTGACTGCTGCTTCCATGGGTGTTGATCGTGGATCCAAGTAAAATGAAATCCTTGACAACTTCAGTCTTTTCTCTGTTTATCGTGATGTTGCTTATTGATACAGTTGTGAGGATTTTTGTTTTCATTATGCTGAGGTGCAATCCATACTGAAGGCTGTAGTCTTTGATCTTCATCAGTAAGTGCTTCAAGCCCTCTTTGCTTTCAGCAAGCAAAGTTGTGTTATCTGCATATCACAGGTTGTTAATAAGTCTTCTTCCAATCCTGATGCCATGTTCTTCTTCATATAGTCCAGCTTCTTGTACCTTTCCTTATTTTAAACCACACAATATTCCCTTGTTCTGTTCAAAAGACTGAGACTGCCTCTTGATCTATGTACAGGTTCCTCATGAGCACAATTAAGTGTTCTGGAATTCCCATTCTTTGCAATGTTATCCATCATTTGTTATGATCCATACAATTGAATGCCCTTGCATAGTCAATAACACAAAGTAAACACTTTTTGGTATTCTCTGCTTTCAGCCAAGATCCATCTGACATCAACAATGATATCCCTTGTTTCATGTTCTCTTCTGAATCTGGCTTGAATTTCTGGCAGTTCCCTGTCGATGTACTGCTACAACCGTTTTTGAATGATCTTCAGTAAAATTTTACTTGCGTGTGACATTAATAATATTGTTCAATAATTTCTGTATTCTGTTGGATCATCCTTCTTTGGAATGGGCACAAATATGGATCTCTTTGTCAGTTGAACAGGTAGCTGTCTTCCAAATTTCTTGGCATAGACTAGTGAACACTTGCAGTGTTGTATCCATGTGTTGAAACATCTCAGTTGGTATCCCATCAATTCCTGGAGCCTTCTTTTTCACCAATGCCTTCAATGTAGCTTGGACTTCTTCCTTCAGTACCATCAGTTCTTGATTATATGCTACCTCCTGAAATAGTTGAATGTTGAACAATTCTTTTTGGTACAGTGACTCTGTATTCCTTCCATCTTCTTTTGATACGTTCTGTGTCGTTCAATTTTTTGCCCATAGAATCATTCAATATTGCAACTCAAGGCTTGAATTTTTTCTTCAGTTCTTTCAGCTTGAGAAATGCCAAATGTGTTCTTCATGGCAACTCCATGTTAAAACAAAACAAAACAAAACAAAACAAAAAAACTGTTGCTGTCAAGTCAATTCTGACTCATAGGGACACTGTAGGAAGAGTAGAAGTGTCCACAGGGTTTCCAGGGCTGAAATCTTTAGGGAAGCCGACTGCCATATCTTTCTCCCACAGGATGACTGGTGAGTTTCAATTGCTAGCTTTTCGGTTAGCAGCTGAGTGCTTAACCATTGCGCCACCAGGGCTCCTTACAATGGAACAGAACATTGCCTGGTCCTGTGTCATCTTCATGATTGATCGTTGGTGTGCTCAAGTTCATTGCTGCTAAGACAGAGGTCCCCCCAGTTCGGAAAATTCATCTGTCTCAAGCAGCTTGCTTGGCATGCCCCAGAGCTTTACATTAGAATCCTGGTTCCTTTCCTTGACATGCCCCACCTCATAGCTTTACATTAAAATCCTGGTTCCCCTCTCATTAACTGCTGCCCCAAAACTAGAGGAAACTGGTGGAAACTCGTTTAGGCGCCATGTTCACATTCAGAATAACCTTTTAGACCTTATAAGTAGTAACTTCTCCATCACTGGGCGGAGTTTAACTGCCGTTTTCTGAACACACGACGCATGAAGTTATATGTAAACCCCATTGCGCCTGCGTAATATGTTTAAGAATTCATAACTTGTATGAACTTTGTACTTGTAAACCCCTTAAAAGTAACTTTCCCCCTCATCCTCGCTGAGCAGTCTTGGCAGCAGCAGCCATGACTGCTTCTTTCCTTGCGCAATGAAATAAAGTCACCTTTCTACCCTCCCACCTCGGTCTCTCGTTTATTGACTGAGACGAGTTGCGATGAGCAGAACCTGGGGTTTCCACCTAGGAACATTGTGGTCACTGTGTATTTTGAGTGCCTTCCAACCTAGCGGGCTTGTCTTCCAGCGCTATGTTGGACATATGTGATGTGATCCATAGGAGTTTCACTGGCTAACTTTCAGAAATAGATCACCAGGACTTTTTCCTAGTCTGTCTTACTCTGTAAGCTCAGCTGAAACCTGTCCACCATAGGTAAACCTGTTGGTATTTGAAATACTGGTAGCATAGCTTCCAGCATCATCGCAACATGCAAGCCACGACAGTACAACAAACTGACAGATGAGAGGTTGCCCCAGCATTTAGAGGCATAATTGTTTAGTCCTTTCTTTTTTCCTTCCTCCCAAACTTGTTCAGAGCACAGCCTATCTTTGGAGAGTTAGGGAGCAGTGTAAGTTCTACTCTGAGCTCATTCTAAGAAATGTTTAGCCAAGTAATTTTGAAGTTACCAGAAGAATTCCTTATAATTTCACGTTTAACACCCTTTGTTGCTGTGATCCCTTACCGGAAACAAAGCACTGGAGATGAACATGTAACAGGGAGTCATGGGGGAAGCATTTGCTAAATTGCTGCCAGGGCAGGGATGGTTCTGGCAGAAAGTTACATAGGCCTCACCCTCAAAGACCTTCCCTGGGGCACTATTCACACTTGCTAATGAAGGACATTGGGGGCTGCAAGAGTCCACTGAGCTCCATAGGGGAGGCAGAAACTGATTACTGCCTAGTTTAGACCCCATCGAAATCTTTTCTGTTTGTTTTACAAGTGTAAGCGTCTCAGTTTTGTTGTTGAGTTTTAGAGGGGAACTAATTAGAGTTATTCAGTGACCCAGTACATAGTTTGGATCTTCATAAGGTTTGTGAATTGTGTGAGCAGTTTCCACTTAATAGTAAAGTACTTCAATAAATCCATATTAAGATCCTCAAATGTTCCTTTTTAGCAAAATCACTGTTTTGGTAAAATTGGAAATATGACATTATGAAGAGATGATCTAGTGGTTGATTTGGTGTTTTTTTTTTTTCTTCCATATATTTTTGCAAGGATTGGCCAACAGCTCTGAGGGAGATAGACCTGGTGATCTGCTGTCATAAAGATGACAGCCACGGAAACCCTATGGGGCAGTTCTGCTCTGTCACACTGGGTTGCTATGAGTCAGAATCCACTCGATAGCATACAACAACAACTTATTTTTCCATCTCAGATAACCAGCTAATACTTGGTGATAGAGAGGATGCTGCATCTTTTGCTTCCTGTCTAAGATGGAGAGTATGTAAATGAAGTGCTAACAGGAGGGCATTTGAGAAACTATCTGGATAAGGTAAATGCTCACTCAGCTGTTGGAAAGCCAGCTTTCTTTCTTTTAAAATTTTATTGTGACAAAACATATATAACACAAAATTTACCATAGTAACCATTTTTAAGCATACAATTTAGTGACATTAATTACATTCACAATGTTGTGCAACCATCACCACTACTTCCAAATTTTTTTATCTCCTCAAACAGAAACTCAGTACCCTTTAAGCAATAACTTCCCATTTCCCTTCCCTCCCACTACTAATCCACTTTTGTCTCTATGCACTTGCTTATTCTAGATATTTTATATAAGTGGTATCATACAGTATTTGTCCCCACTGGCTCCTTGGGAGAAAGACCTGGCTATCTGCTTTGCGAAGATTCAGGGAAGAAAACCCTGTGGAGCAATTCTACTTTGTCACGTGGACCTGCTATGAATCGGAATCTATTTGACAATATCAAACAACAACAATATTTGCATAGCCAGCTTTTATGTTATGGATAATTTTTCACTCAATATTTACCTAAGGTGTGTTAAGATACATTTAACATTATTATAGGACATAGGTGGCTCAGTGGTAGAATTCTCTCCTTCCATGTTGGAGACCCGGATTTGATTTCCGGTCAATGTACCTCATGCGCAGCCACCACCTATCTATCAGCCGGTGCTTGTATGTTGCTATGATGCTGAACAGGTTTCAGCAGAGCTTCCAGACTAAGATGGACTAAGAAGAAAGGTCTAGGGATCTACTTCTAAAATGAGCCAATGAAAACCCTGTGGATCACAGGTGTCTGATCTGTAACTGATCATGGGGATGGCACAGAACCAGGTAGCATTTTGTTCCATTGTGCATGGGGTTGCCATGCGTTGGGGGGCCGACTCAACAGCAGCTGACAACAACAAATATATATATATATATGTATATACACACACACAATATATACACGTATATACATGTGTGTATATATACACATATATGTGTGTATATGTATACATATATATACATGCACATGAGGTATATATAAAATTTAAAAAACTGCTTCTTCCTCTCATTAAACCATATATCTGGCTTGAAGCCTTTGGAAATTGCTCCCCTAGAAACCTGGAAGGGAGCTTATTTGCACGTATTTGCAGAATTAGTCATAGTAATTCTCTAAGCATGCTCACAACTTGACATGTTCAGTTTCTATCTCAATTGCCAGCAGGTGTTTCTTAAGGAAGAAACGCTTTCACTTGTTAAATTTCCTCCAGCAGTTCTGAGTCACATTGTGTTATTTTAAATTGCTCTGGTGAGTTAAATACCGTGCTGTCACCGTTCAGAATTCTCTTTTCTTCAGGGGTCAGATATTATCCAGATGCTCATTGAGTATATATACCTGGCATGTTTTTATCTCATTGTTAGAATGCGAATGAATCCACCTCAGTTTCCCATTTTACAAGGTAAAGCCTCTCAACTAAAGATTTTTTTTTTCTAAGACGGTAGACAAAAGTTAAAATTTTAGGAACTTCTTAGAACTGAAATTTTCTTTAGCCTTTCCTCAATGAAAAATCTGCAATGATAAATAAATCATTTGTTAAACTTTAAAGGCAATATTTAGTTCTGCATGGTAACATCCTCTGGCAGCTCGTTTGCATTTGATATTCTCTCAGGATTTCCATAGCTCCAGATCATAGGCTTGTGTTTATGAGCCTGCTTTACAAATCACAGCCCAGGGCTGAACAATTAAGATTTTAATTTTATGTAACTTGATTGTGCTCCTTGACTTAAAAAAAAGGAAGAAATGTCTACACTGAAGAGAAAAATCTTATTAACTTTTACTTTGTTTATCAACCATGTAGAGAGCATGCATTGAAATACTCATCTAATGCCACAGAATGACTTATTTTACTGTTACACATTGGGAATTTTCTCCATAATTTTACTGATGGTGGTTTGCATACAGCAGGCACTCAGTATATTTTATAACCTGATTACAGTTCAAACCAGTATTTATTGCCTTTTTGATTGTATTACATTACATTAATTCTTCATTTAAAAATTTTAAATTGCTATATATAATTGCTGTCTATATGTACCATATATACATATACTTTAGTGATATATAACTCACATATCATGTAATTAACTCATTTAAAGTGGACAGCTTAATGGTTTTCAGTATATTCACCACCCATCCGTCAGTCTGTGTATAGTGGTGTATGCTATGATGCTGGAAGCTGTGCCAGCAGAATCAAGCCCTCTCCTTACATTTCCTCTCCATCACTCCCCCTGCTCCCTTATTCCTGCATCCTGGGAGCGCCTGGGAATCGATACCTGCTCTCAGGTCTTTCTCTCAGGCTTTGCTGCTGAGAGAACCTAAATTAAGTCATCCTTTGTGGCTTCCACTCATCCATCCCCAGTGCCCTGGGCTCTCCTTCCGTCTCCTGCGCTTACCTCTGCAGAATCCTGTGGGACCTAATCTCTGTCTTTCCTGAGTTCCTCTGACTCAATGAATCTTCTGTATCCTGTATAGAATTTCTTCTGAACCTGCGTAGGTGGTTGTATAACTACCTTGCTAAATGATTTTAGTTAGCGAGTTCCTACTAATAGCTTCACCTCTATACCTTCTGGGAATATTTACATTTTCCCGAAGATTTTTTTCCCAGTCTGTCGGTTGTTTTTTACTCCTTTGCTGAAGTCTTTTGATGAGCATAAGTACAGTGAAACCTGTGGGAGCTGGAACTTGATAGGACCACCTTGTTTTTCCAGGTCTTTTAAGTTTTCTGCCTTGACAGGGTGCAGTCTTACTGCGTTTCTATTACTCTCTATTAGTGGAAACTATTTGAGTTTTCCTTCCCTGACAGATTTCTGCCTTGCACAGGTTCTGGCTTTCTCAGGTTTTACATATTTAACTTTTATGAGATCCTAGCTGTCATGGATTGAATTGTGTTCCCCCAAAAATGTGTGTATCAACTTGGCTGGGTCATGATTCCCAGTATTGTATGATTGTGTACCATTCTGTAATCTGATGTGATTTCCTTATGTGTTGTAAACTCTATCACTATGATGTAATAAGATGGATTAATGTGTTGTAAACTCTGCCACTATGATGTAACAAGATGGATTAGTGGCAGTTATATTGATGAGGTCTACAAGATTAAGTAGTGGTTTAAGCCAGTCTCTTTTGAGATATAAAAGGGAGAAGCAATCAGAGAGACAGGGAACCCTCATACCACCAAGAAAGCAGTGCCTGGAGCAGAAAGCAACACTACTATAACATATCTGTTATAGCAGCACTAGATGACTAAAACACCAGCTATCTGTTTTGTTTTCTGCTGCTCATGCATTCATTGTTGGGCTTGATAATCAGTCATTTAAAAAAATTAGGTCCCAAAGCTCTGCTCTTATATTTTCTTCCAAAAACTTTATGGTTTTAGAGTTAACATTTAGATCCTTGATCCATTGTGAATTTGTTTTTGTGTATGGCATTAGGTATGGACCTTGTTTCATTTTTCTGCCTGTGGAAATCCAGTTTTGCCGGCACCATTTGTTGAAAAGACTATTATTTCCCCATTGAATGGATTTGCCTCATTTGTCAAAAATCAATTGACCATAGATGTTTGGATTTATTTCTGGGTTTTCAATTATATTCCGTTGGTCTAGGTGTCTATCATTTAACCAGTGCTAGGCTGTTTCGATTACTGTAACTGTGTAATATGTTTTAAAATCAGGAAGTCTCTTGTCTTTCCATATAAACTTGAAGATTAGTTTTTCCATTTCTGTAAAGAATGCTTTGGAATTTTGATCAGGATTGCACTGTATCTGTAGATCACTTTGAGTAGTACTGACATCTGGATTATGTTAAGTCTTCTAATCCATGAACATGGGACCATCTTTCCATCTATTTAGGTCTTCTTCAGTCTCTTTCAGCAGTGTTTTATAATTTTCATTGTATGAGTCTTTTACATCCCTGGGTAAATTTATTCCTAGATATTTTATTCTCTTAGATGCTATTATAAATGGAGTCATTGGGAACATTTATATTTTAAAGGGTAACTTCAGTGACTTTCCTTTAAGTGAGAATTTCTGAGAGAAGATAGAGGGAACTGTTTTGGTGAGAGCAATTTCTTCTCCCTCCTTCTTCCCAAATCACATCCTGAAGGTGGCTGTCTTTTCTCAAGTATGAGGCAGACTTGTTTTGACTATTTCCCTTAGTCATATTGTACTATATCTCTGCTGCAGACAATGATTAAATTATAAATGTTGTATGTAAGTGTGCAGTCCCTGGATGGTGCAAACAGTTACATACTTGGCTGCTAACTGAAAGGTTGGAGGTTCGAGTTCACCCAGAAGCATGTTGGAAGAAAGTCCTGGTAACCTACTTCGGAAAAATCATCCATTGAAAACTCTACGGACCATAGTTCTAGTCTGACACACACAGGTTGCCATGAGTCGGAATCGTGGTGGTGATCTATCTAAGTATAGGCTTAAAATATTACTTTGTAATGAGTTAAGTTGACCTGAAAGAAATAAAAATGTGGGATTATTTTGGGGGCCAGAAGAGAGAAGATGCCTGGCAAGACTCCAGGAAGAGACTGTAAAAGGTACAATAAGGGAAAGAATAAGGCTAGAAAACATAAGGGATAAAATACACCAAAAGGACTGGACAAAGCAGTCATTTAGAACACATCCTTGGGGGTGGTAAGGACTGTAATATAGGCTTATTGAATGAATAAATCCATGAATAAACAATTTCATCTTTCACACCAGGAAAGAAAATGTATGTATCATACTTACCACGGTCTTTGTAATATGGTGTAGTGGTTTTAAAAACATGTCTACAAATTCTTTGATAGTCTTCCCTTGAAGAGGTGGAATCAAATTTCCCTTTATGAGTGTATGCTAGGGTAGATTTGGTGACTCACTTCAAAGAAAGATTAAAGCGGAAATGATGGTGTGCAACTTTGGAGAGTAGGTCATAAAAAAGGCACTGTGGTGTCCATCTTGGTCACTCCCTCCTTGGATTGTCCACTTTGGGGGAATCTAGCTGCTATGTTGCTCTATGGAGAGGTGCACATGTTAAGTAACTGAAGCCTCCAGCCAACAGCCATATGAGTGAATCTTGAAGTGGATCTTCCAGCCCCAGGTAAGCTTTCAGAATACTGCAGCCTGTCTTCCCCTTTCCCTCCAATAGACTGCAACCTTATAAGAGACCTTTAGCCAGAAGTACCCAGCTAAACTATTTCTGGATTCCTGAGCCTCAGAAACTGTGTGAGATAATGCATATTAGTTGTTTTAAGCTGCTACATTTTAGGGTAATTTGTACACAGCAATAGACAACAAATATATATGGCAAAACTTCAATAAATGGTGGTGGTGATGATGATCGTCTTAGTTATCTAGTGCTGTTATGACAGAAATACCACAAGTGGATAGCTCTAACAAACACAAATTTATTTTCTCACAGTTTAGGAGGCTAGAAGTCTGAATTCAGTGCGCTGGCTCTGGGGGGAGGCTTTCTCTCTCTGTCAGCCCTGAAAGAAAGTCCTTGTCTCTTTGAGCTTCTGCTCCTGGGCAATCTTCATGTGGCTTGGCATCTCTCTTCCCCCATCTCTGCTTCCTTAGTCTGCTCCTTTTATATTTTGGAAGAGATTGACTCAAGACACACCCTACACTAACCTTGTCTCATTAACCTAACAAAGACAACTCATCCCCAAATGGAATTATAACACACAGGTATAAAGTCTAGGATTTACAACACATATTTTTTTGGGACACAATTCAATCCATGACATTTCACCCTTTAGGCCCCCAAAATTCATGTCCTTACCACATGCAAAATATACTCACCCCATCACATCATCACAAAAGTCTTAAATCAACTCCAAGTTCACAATCTCATCTTCTGAATCATTTAAATCAAATATGGGTGAGACTTAAGGTATATTCCATCCTGGGGCAAGATTCCTCTTCATCTGTGAACCTGTGAAGTATAATCTACAAGTTATCTGTTTCTAAAGTACAATGGTGGAATAGGCACAAAGTAGACATTTTCATTATAAATGGGAGAAACTGGGGAGAAAGAAGGGATAACAGGCACCAGCAAGTCTGAAACCCAGCAGAACAATTTACCTCAGCTCTCAAGTCTTGAAAATAATCCTCTCTTCTCTGAGAACATCTGGGTAATGGCTCAAACATCTCCTTTGTCCTGTTTCCTGCCTGTAGAATTCTAAGAGATAGACAGCTTTCATTCTTTTTGTTCTGTCTCCGTCCCCTTCAGTCTAAGTTGATGGGTTTTCTGCTGTGCTTGTTGGTTAGATCCATTAGCCAGAGGCTTAATCTCTTTACTGTGTAGCCACATCCTTGGTAAAAATTCTAGGAAACCTGTCCTTAGTTTGTACAACAGAATTTTTCAAATCTTTAAGTTTTGTTTTCATTTTGTAGAATTCATTTTTAAGTCCATCTCTTTCCTTTCGAATTTTGCTGTAAGCGGCAAGGAGAAACCACACGGCTCCTTTAAGATCTTGCTTAGAAATCTCCTCAGGCAGATAGATTTGGTGACTCACTTCAAAGAAAGATTAAAGTGGAAATGATGGTGTGCAACTTTGGAGAGTAGGTCATAAAAAAGGCACTGTGGTGTCATCACTGTAATTGTAAGTTCATCACTTACAATCCTACCTTCCACCAAACATTTGAACATAATTTAGACAAGTCCTTTGCCACTGCATAAAAAGTATTGCCCTTCCTCCATTTCCCAAACCTATGTTCATTATTTCCTTTTAAAGCATCACCAGAGGCACATTTAATGTCCACATTTCTAGCTACATTATGTTTCTTGTGACATATGTATTCTCTAAAATAATAGAGACTTTCTCTATAGCTCTCCTCGCTTCCTTTTGAGCCCTCACCAGAATTGCCTTTGATGTCCATAATTCTACCAAAAGTCTCTTCAAGGCAATCTAGGCTTTTACTATTAGACACCTTAAAACTCTTCCAGCTTCTACCCATTACCCAATCCCAAAACCATTTCCACAATGTAGGTATTTGTTAAGGAGCACTCCTACTTCAAAGTGCGAAATTCTGTCTTATTTATCTAGTGTTGCTGTAACAGAAACACCACAAGTGGGTGGCTTTAACAAACAGAAATTTATTTTCTCACAGGAGGTGTCATGGATTGAATTGTGTCCCCCAAAAATATGAGTATCAATTTGGCTAGGCCATGATTCCCAGTGTTGTGTGATTGTCCACCATTTTGTCATCTGATGTGATTTTCCTATGTGTGATAAATCCTACCTTTATGATGTTAATGAGGGGGGATGGGCAGCAGTTGTGTTGATGAGGCAGGACTCAATCTACAGGATTGGACTGTGTCTTGAGCCAATTTCTCTTGGGATGTAAAAGAGAGAGGCGAGCAGAGAGACAGGGGGACCTCATACCACAAAGAAAGCAGTGCTGGGAGCAGAGCATGTCCTTTGGACCCAGGGTTCCTATGCAGAGAAACTCCTAGTCCAGGGAAAGATTGATGAGAGGGACATTCCTCCAGAGGTGACAGAGAGAGAAAGCCTTCCCTTGAAGCTGATGCCCTGAATTTGGACTCCAGCCTACTTTACTGTGAGGAAATAAATTTCTCTTTATTTAAGCCATCCACTTGTGGTATTTCTGTTATAGTAGCACTAGATAGCTAAGACACCTCCTGTTTCTCTCACATTTTAGGTGGCAAGAAGTCTGAATTCAGGGCGCCAGCTCTAGGGGAAGGTCTTCTGTCTCTGTTGACTCTGGGAGAAGGTCCTTGTCTCCTTTCAACCTCTGTGGGCCTGGCATTACTTGGAGATCCCCATATATCTTGGCATCAATATTCCCCTGGGTCTAGGAGGTTCTCAGCACAGGGACCCATGTCCAAAGAATGCATTCTGCTTATGGCTCTTCTTTCTTGGTGGTAGTGAGACCCCTTACCTCTCTGCTTGCTTCTCTCTTCTTTCATCTCTTGTAAGATAAAAAATGTGACTCAAGCAAGGTTGTGACTTGAGTAAGGGTGTGACTTAAGGGTGTGACTTAAGTAAGGGTGTGACTTGAGTAAGGATGTGACTTGAGTCACACCCTCCTTTCTGAGTCTCAAGAACACCCCACACCGATCCTTCCCCATTAACATATGGAAGTTAGGATTGACAACACATCACAAAATGGAGGATAATTACATCAGATCACAAAATGGAGGACAACAACACAATACAAGGAATCATGGCCTAGCCAAGTTGACACATATTTTTGGTGGACACAATTCAATCCATGACAGGAGACTAGAAATCTGAATTCAGGGAGCCATCTCTAGGGGAAGTCTTTCTCTCTCTGTCAACTCTGGAGGAAAGTTCTTATCTCTCTGAGCTTCTGTTCCTTGGTGATCTTCATGTGGCTTGGCATCTCTCTTCTCTCATTTCTGCTTCCTTGATCTGTTCCTTTCATATTTTGTAAGAAATTGACTCAAGTCACACCCTACACTAATCCTGTCTCATTAACATAACAAAGACAACCCATTCCCAAATGGGATTATAACCACAAGCGTAGAAGTTAGGATTTACAACACATATTTTTGGGAGACAGAATTCAGTCCATAACGATGATGATGATGATTATAGAAGAAGAGGAAGAAGGTGGTAGTGTTAGGCTGCACACACCTCTTGTTGGGTAGAAGAAAAAAATCTTCCCTTCATGTATCTTCCTTTTTGGCCAGTTTCGTGTGAACCATGAGCCAAGGAGTGCTGTGATGTTGCTTCAGGGGTGAGGCTCTTGTTGGTGAGTTGAGAACCTCTACTTGTTTATGACTGTGTTGGCTTCTGTCTTGGCACCCTGGTCCTGTGATGCTTTATGAGAGGATACACAAAGGTGTGATTTCACTACACACAGAGCTCTGCCTAGGTGTCAAGAGACATGATGTTTCAGTTTGTTGAATAGATGATTTTCAGGGCCACTGAGCTGAGAGATGGTCTTACCAAAATTATATATCTAGGACAAAATTCAGGTACAATCTAGAAGCATGTGATTCTTATGCATAGAAGATTATAGTTTTTCTGTCATCTTCATGCATTAAAATTGTATTTATGTTGTTAGTTGTCATCGAGTCAGTTTTGACTCACAGCGGCCCTATGTAGAATAGAATGAAACCCTGCCTGGTCCTGTGCCATCCTCACAATCGTTGTCATGCTTCAGCTCATTGTTGCAGCCCCTGTGTCAGTCCATCTCATAGAGGGTCTTCCTCTTTTTTTCTGACCCTCTACTTACCAAGCATGATGTCCTTCTCCAGGGAACTGGTCCCTCCTGATAACATGTTCAAAGTACATGAGATGAAGTCTCACCATCCTCACTTCTGTGGAGCATTCCGGCTGTACTTCTTCTAAGACAGATTAGTTCACTTTTCTGGTAGTCCATGGTATATTCAATATTCTTTGCCAGCACCATAATTCAAGGGAATTAATTCTTCAGTCTTCCTTATTCACTGTCTAGCTTTTGCACACATATGAGGCGATTGAAAATACCATGGCTTAGGTCAGGCGCACCTTAGTCCTAAAAGTGATGTCTTTGCTTTTTAACACTTTTAAGAGGTCTTTTGCAGCAGATTTGCCCAATGCTATACATCATCTTATTTCTTGACTGCTGTTGCCATGGACGTTGATTGTGAATCCAAGTAAAATGAAATCCCTGACAACTTCAATATTTTCTCCGTTTATCATGATGTTGCTTATTGGTTCAGTTGTGAGGATGTTTGTTTTATTTATGTTGAGGAGTAATTCATACTGAAGGCTGTATGTAGTCTTTAATCTTCACCAGTAAATGCTTCAAGTATCCTTCACTTTCGGTAAGCAAGGTTGTGTCATCTACATATCGCATTTTTTAATCTGTCTTCCTCCGGTCCTGATGCGGTATTCTTTTTCATATAGTCCAGCTTCTCGGATTATTTGCTCAGCATACAGATTGAATAAGTATGGTGAAAGTATACAACTCTGACACACACCATTCTTGACTTTAAACCAAGTGGTATCCCCTTGTTCTGTTCGAAGAACTGCCTCTTGGTCTAAGTACAGGTTCCTCATGAGCACAATTAAGTGTTCTGGAATTCCCCTTCTTTACAACGTTGTCCATAATTTGTTATGATCCACACAGTCAAACGTCTTTGCATAGTCAATAAAACACAGGTAAACATTCATCTGGTATTCTCTGCTTTCAGTCAAGATCCATCTGATATCAGGAATGATAGCCTTCATTCCACAAGTGGTGGGCTTTAAAATAGAGATGAGAATAATTGTCTTTCTGCCGATCACTAATCTTGGCTAGACGAGCTGTGGAGGATTGCATAATAGTAATAATAATGATAATAATAGCCACTAGGTATGGGCCAAATACTTTACATAAATATGTACATCATCTTTTATGTTCATCCCAACCCTGATTACTAAGAGGAAAATTTTGTTTCAAAGATGTTAAAAGATTACTAGTAGTGATGAAGCTGGGTTTCAAACCTAGTTCTGATGGTCTCCAAAGAATGAGTTCTTTCCACTGTACCACAATTCCTTTCTTACTACACAAACCTTGTCTACTTTAAGAAGGTAAATACTTGTGTTCCGTTATACATAAGGTTGCTGTGAATCAGAGCCGACTTGATGACACCTAACCTAACTTGTCTCAATTATTTGTAGTTTATCTGAAATTCAGTCTAACTGGGTGTCCTGTATTTTATCTGGCATCCTTACCCTCAGTGCTCTTGCCTCCCTTTCAAATAGACCCAGAAGACAGTCCAGCAGACCACTGCCCAAGGAGGGAGTGAAACGCTAGTCTCCCTTCTGGTGGGCAATGTAATGATTCTCTTGTCCCCTCCTTGCAGGACTTGAGGTGGGGAGCATCGAGAAAGGAAGGAAAAAACTCTTATGAATAGTGAATCTTCTTTGACTTGTCCTGCCAATGATTTCTTTGGTTCTTAGGTTTGCTGTTATAGGCTAAGGGTATGGGCAATGAATTTGGGGGGTACTTCAGACACTTTTTAATAGGTTTTATGAGGTGTCTGGCATCCCAGGGTAACGGAAACAGTTAACACGCTTGGCTGCTAACTGAAAGGTTAGAAGTTCGAGTCCACGCAGAGGCACCTCAAAAGAAAGTCCTGGTGATCTACTTCTGAAAAATCAGACATTGAAAACCTAATGGATCACAGTTCTCCTCTGACACACATGGGGTTGTCACCATAAGTTGAAATTGACTCAATGGCAACTGTTTTTTTTTAAATTTAATTTAATTTAATTTTTTTTATTGTATTTTGGGTGAAGGTTTACAGAACAAATAGTTTCTCATTAAACAGTACACATATTGTTTTATGACATTGGTTAACAACCCCAC
>NW_004443980.1:6424546-6444984 GCF_000243295.1 Trichechus manatus latirostris
ATTCTCACTTTAGATGAAGGTTTACAGAACAAAACAGTTTCTCATTAAACAGTTGGTACACATGTTGCCCTATGACAATGGTTAACAATCCCACTACATGTCAACACTGTCCTTACTCAACCTTGGGTTCCCTATTACCAGCTTTCCTGTCCCCTTCTGCCTTCTAGTCCTTGTCCCTGGACTGCTGTGCCTCACTGCAACTGTTCTTTATGGGGGCATATGGCCCAATTGAGTCCTGTGAAGTACTATCTTGGCCTAAGCTTTATGTCACAGGCTCCAAATCTGGGGAGACAGGACAGAATCTCTTTGACATGCTACTACCCAGGTTACCGCACAGTTGCATGAGGGCAATCCTGTGTTGTCTTTACTGACGCTGTGATTTAACTTGCCACTGTTATCCTAAGTTATCATTTGTTTTGCAACAGCATGTGGATTTGGAATTTGTCAGTTTCCACATGGTGAAAATGAATAAACTTACCTTATTTAGCTTTCCTCCCTTTTCCTTGCTTAAATATTTTTAAACACTCTTTTCTTGGTGCCGTTCTGAGAACTTGAATCTTCATTAAGACGTCTGTTCTTGACTGGATGAGGTGTTGCTAGACTCTGAGGTATCTGATGTTCTTTATCGTGTGGTCCCACCTGTCTTCCTAAATGTATCTGTTACTGTGGCCTTCCTTGTCTTTTTTACTGTGGTCACCAGTTGCTGAGCATGGCCCAGATGCCCCAGGCAGGGCCCAGGCACTCATTTTCCTGGCTGCCAACAGCTCACAGCTCAGCTCCTTCCAGGGACTGACCTGGCTGAAGGGAACTGCTTCCCTCAAGGTTGTGTCCCACCCCTGAGGGAAGCCACATTTAACAACTGGTCCCTGGGGGTGGGGTGGGAGGGCATGGTACGAAGGCCTGGCTGCTTGAGGCAATTTGTGACAACTGCATCTCACTTTCAGAGTCCTTCCTTCCGTTTGGTGTGCCCTTTGTTGCAGCTGTATTGTTTAAATCCTGCACATTTTAGTTAAAAATGTGTTTTATGCTAAACTTTCTGCCACAACTAGCATGGAAAACACTACAAGATTAAATTCCAAATGTTTTGTTTGAAAAGGCTGTTTTCCTCAGATTTTTCTTCAAGACTAGCTTGAAAACATGATATTCATCACACCACACTTAAATTCCAAATTTTCTTTTAAAAACATTGTTTTCTACCAGAATTTTACTGAAAAGTCACTTGCAAATTTTACTTCATTTTCATCACAGCAGGCATCCTGCACTTTTAATTTCTTTTATTAGATTTTTCCTAAAAATTCGCTTGGTAACATGGCTTTTTATTACGATAGGCTTAAATCCCTTACTTTTTGGTGGAATTTAAACTAGTTGTGATTAAAATAATTCTTCCAAGCTGAGTTTGAGGAAAAAATCTAGTGTAAAACAACTTTTACAGCAGAAAACTGTTCAACCAAAGAATGTTTTGACAATAAATCACTTTTCCAAGGTGTTCAAGATTAGCTTTCTTACTAGGATTAGAGGTCCTTTGTTTTTGATAATGATTGACAAATAGATTTTATATTTACAAATAGATTTAGTCAGAATGTTTTGTGTGTACTGATGTCTTATATCGTTCATGACATTACACTTGTCAAAAGGCATATCTGTCCTTTGATGAAATTCTTATAATCCAGCTGTCTTGTCGCCAATATTGCCTATTCTCATGCCCTTAAATACATCCTCTGCCATATGCAGATGACCTAGTGATGTCATTCTCTGATTTACATTCTTAAAGGGCTTTCGGTCATGAAGAAAGCGGGTTTTAAACTATGTTCTGCGGGGCTCTGGGGTTCTGTGGAGGAGCTCAGGGATTTTGGTTGAGGACGGGGGCAGGCACAAGGGGAAGTCTGGGTCAGAGGGGCTTCAGGTTCCCAAATTTTACGTCAACCATAACAACTCTGATCATATATGTTCTGTATAGATTCAGAGTTTCATATACAATTTCCCTTATGAAGAGGTTTCCAAGGACTTTTTTAAAGCCCTTTCTTTGAATAGTAGCAAATATTTTTTTCCTAGTTTGAATTGCTGTATATTGTAGAGGACACTTCCAGTCATATCTCCTTTATTTTTTATTCTAAAACAACAGTAACAAAGTAGCTGGAACTCCCATGACAGATAAAGAGGAAGTTCAACGTCTTCCTTTTAGGGTGACCCTGATATTTTATGAACCCTAGGAACTTGCATGATCAAAAAGTTGAGGTTAGTTGGGGGAACATGGAGATGGGTCAGATACTGTCATTATTTCTTGTGCCACATGGTGTCACTGTGGACAACTGGTCATTTTGACAGAAGCTGCTGGGCCGCTTCTGACTCAGGTCTATGCAAACCACTGAGAATGTCTGAAGGATAATCTACACTGGGGGACAATCGCACTGTCTCTGTGTCATCCTTAGTTAAAGGTATCCCACACCTGAGGTCCCAGGAATACAACTCTTGACATTCAGTTCTTTCTGGCTCATCTGCAGTAATCTGCTAAGGCACTAGAAACCCCATGAACACTGTATATGAACAGGTTCTGGCATCTTCTCACTGTAACACAATCCCTTATCTCTCTCTGCCAATCCATATTATTAGGAGTCGGGAAGCTCTTCATCCTTTTAACTCTTGAACCACAAAGGGTCTCACTGCATTAACTTTCTTGGTGAATAGGACCATATACCCTACTCGCTCGCCCGATGCCTTCCAGGGTCCCGAACACCTTCACTCCAAGCCCTTCCTTCCATGATGATTTTCGTCCCCTAGGTAATCAAGGTGATTTTTTGGCACCCCTTGAAGGAGAAGAGAATGACTCCTTACCTTCCCTCACCCTTTCATGTTTGCTCTTTAGCAGAACATGCTACTACAGGATCGTAGTCAGTTCTTTTGAGAAGTTATTATCTGGCACAAGAGGAAAAGATATTGTTATGGATTGAATTGCATCCCCCTAAAATACTGTTGTTACTCTTAACCCCCTATTATCTGTGGCTGTAATCCCTTTGGGAATAGGATTTTCTTTATGTTAATGAGACCATATCAATGTATGGTGTGTCTTAAGCCAATCACCACTGACATATAAAAAGATCAGATTAGGCACATAAAAAGCGAAGAAAGCACAGAGGGGTGGATACACAACACATGAAGATTGCCAAGGAACAGAGCAACAGAAGCTGAAAAGAGACTAGGACCTTCCCCAAGAGCTGACATAGAGAGAAAACCTTCCCAATGGAGATGGTGCCCTGGATTAGGACTTCTAGCCTCTTAAACTGTGGGAAAAAAAAAAAAAAATCTGTTAAAGCCATCTGCTGTGTTATTTCTGTTATAGCAGCAGTAAGAAAGTAAGACAGATATAAACCTATAATTATTTTACATCTTGATAAGTACAATAAAAGAGTAAAGGATTACAAAAGCAGATGCTGGAGCTGTTGGGGTCAAGATCGTGAAGGGTCATATGTCATGGCGCAAGTTTGCATTTTAGTCTGTAAGCAATGGGAAGTCAGAAGAGATCTTTAAGTAGCAGAGAGACATGATCAGATCTATTTTTAGGAAACTAATTCCAGAGGCTGTGTGAAAGAGGAACTGTAGAAGGTAGGGAAAGATCAGTGTTAGGGAGGTTATCTTAGTCAATAGTTAAGGCAAGAAATGTTGAGGGCTTAAACCAATGAAGTAGCAGTGGAGATGAGAAGGAATGGTGGATTCCAAAGATTTTTCTGGGGTAGAATTAATAGAAATTGGTGAGGTTGTGGAAATCAAAAAGAGGAGAAGATGAGGAAGACCCTATGATCCTGGATGTGATAACGTAAGGAATATAGTAAATTTCAGGGAAATAAAAAAGTTTTTTTTTATATAGTTTTATTTACTTTATTGTTGTTGTTGAGAATACACACAGCAAAATATACACTAACTCAACAATTTCTAAATGGACCATTTAGTGACTTTAATTATATTCTTCAAGTTGTGCAACCATTCTCACCCTCCTTTTCTGAGTTGTTCCTCGCCCATTAATGCAAACTCCCTGCCCCCTAAGGTTCCCATCTAATCTTTCGAGTTGCTTTTGTCACTTCGATCCCATATAGGTAGTTCTTAAAAGAGCATAATGCTCAAGGCAGACCTTTTTTACTAGTTAAACTAAACTATCGTTTGATTTGAAGAAGACTTCAGGGAATATTTTCAGTTAAAATTTAAAGATTATCTCAGGGCAATTGTTTCAGGGGTTCATCCAGCCTTCATGGTTCCAGGAAGTCTGGAGTCCATGAGAATTTGAAACTCTGTTCTGCATTTTACCCCTGTGATCAGGATTCCGCTGTGGAATCTTTGATCAGAATTGTCAGTAATAGTAGCCAGGCACCATTCAGTTTTTCTGGTCTCATGGCAAAGCAGGCAGTTGGTCATGGAATCCATTAGACACACATTCCATATCCTCCCCCTATTCCTGACTCTCTTCTTCCTCTGTTGTTACAGGTAAATAGAGACCAATTTTTGTGCCTTGGATGGCTGCTTGCAAGCTTTTAAGACCCCAGGCATTGAACCAGGAGGTAGAACAGAGACACTAAACATGTTATTAGGCCAATTAACTGGGATGTCCAATGAAACCATGACCCTACACCTCCAAACCAAGAAACCAAATCCCATGAGATTTTTGGTTCTACGTAAGCAGCCTCAGCAGCTTTTTTTTTCCGTTGTTGTTGTAAATATATCACACAACTTTCGCCAATTTAACTTTTTACAGGTGTACAACTTACTGACAGCAATTAAAATAATTAGTTGTGCAACCCTACCCTTAATCAATTCAATATTTTCATTGCCGTTAACCCCCCTTTTCTCCCTCCCTCCCTCCCCTGGCAACCACTAATAAAGTTTGTTCTCTATACATTTGTCTTTTCTTGTCTTTTTATATAAGTGATGTCATACAGTATTTGTCCTTTTGTGATTGGCTTATTTCATTCAGCGTAGTGTCTTCCAGCTCCATCCATATTGTAGCATGTATCAAGACTTCATTTCTCCTACTGGCTGAGTAGTATTCCATTATATGAATGTATTACATTCTGTTTATCCATTCCTCTGTTGATGGACATTTAGGTTGTTTCTACCTTTTGGCTATTGTGAATAGTAACGCAGTGAACATTGGTGTACAAGTCTGTTTGAGTCTCTGCTTTCAAGTATTTTGAATTTACACCTAGGAGTGTAATTGCTGGGTATCTTAGGCTAGGTTCTCTAGAGAAGCAAAACCAGTGTATAAATGTATATATATAGAGATTTATATCAAGGATATAAATCCATATTGCCCATGTGATTGTAGAGATTGGAACGTTCCAAGTCCGTGGATCAGGATAGAGGATTCTCCCAATTCACATAGCCACAGGGGCTGGTGAACCCAAGATCGGCAGGTCAGAGAGCAGGGGTCTTGCTCACAGGCTGTGAAGATCAACAGATCCAAAGATTAGCAGTCAAGACTGCAAGGCTTCTCTTGATTCACATAGCTGCAGGGGCTGGCGAACCCAAGATTGGCAGGGCTCCCACTTACAGGCTGTGAAGATTGACAAATGCCAAGATTGGTAGATAAGCTGATAGCTCAAGTCCCAAGAACCAGAGGTCAGATGAACAGGAGGCAGCTGCAGGATCCAGAGAAGAGCAAAAAGCCAGTCTGCTTATATTCAGATGCAAGCCATGCCCCCTTCAGCTGATTGACTATTCACAGCAGATCCAATCATGGGAGTGATCATATATAAACACTGAGAATCATGGGCCAACCAAGTTGACACACAATCTTAACCATCACACTGGGTCATAATGTTGTTCTAAGGAGCTCTGGTGGTACAGCTAACCAAAAAGTCAGTACAAAACCCACCAGTAGCTCCATGGGAGAAAGATGTGGCAGTCTGCTTCCGTAGAGATTTACAGCCTTGGAAACCCTATGGGGTCACTATGAGTTGGAATCTACTCAACAGCAGTGGGTTCAGTTTTTGGCTTTTTTATGGTAGTACTATATTTCAGTTTTTGAGGAACTGCCGCACTGTTTTCCACAATGGCTGCACCATTTTGCATTCCCACCAGCAAAGTGTGTTCCAATTTCCCCACATCTTCACCAATATTTGTTGTTTTTTGTTTTGTTTGTCTTAGCCATCCTAGTGGGAGTGAAATGGTATCTCATTGTGGTTTACATTTGCATCTCTCTAATGGCTATTGATGCTGAGCATCTTTTTGTGTGTTTGATGGCCATTTGAATGTACTCTTTCATGAAATGTCTATTCAAGTCCTTTGTCCACTTTATGATTGGGTTATTTATCTTTTTGTTGTTAAATTGTCGAAGTTTGAGGATCCAAGTAAAATGAAATCCTTGACAAATTCAATCTTTTCTCCATTTATCATGATGTTGCTTATTGGTTCAATTGTGAGGATTTTTGTTTCCTTTATGTTGAGGTGCAATTCATACTTGGAAACCCTATGGGGCAGTTCTACTCTGTGCTATAGGGTCGCTTTGAGTCAGAATTGACCTGAAGGCAATGTGTTAGTTGGTTTGTATTTCTTGAAGAGACTCTGCTTTCCTCATCAAATAGACTTAGCACCCTTGTCAAAAATTAGTTGAGCATGGATATGTGGGTTTATTTCTGGACTCTCAATTCTATTCCATTGGTCTATGTGTCTATTGTTATACTGGTACCAGACTGTTTTGATTACTGCAGCTTTATAGTATGTTTTAAAACCAGGAAGTGTGAGTCCTCCTACTTTGTTCTTCTCTTTCAACATTGCTTTAGCTATTTGAGGCCTTTTGTCATTCTATATAGAGTTGAGGATTGGTTTTTCTGTTTCTGTAAAAAAGGCTGATGGAATTTTTATCAGGATTGCATTGAATCTATAGACCACTTTGGGTGGTATTGACATCTTAACAATATTAAGTCTTCCAATCCATGAACATGGAACATCTTTCCATTTATTTAAGTCTTCTTTAACCTCTTTCAGCACTGTTTTATACTTTTCGTTGTATAAGTCCTTTACGTCCCTGGTTAGCTTTGTTCCTAGGTATTTTATTGTCTTATATGCTATTGCAAATGGAATTGCTTCCCTAATTTTCCTTTCAGATTTCTCATTGCTAGTGTATAGAAATCCAACTGACCTTGTACCCTGTAACTTTGCCAAATTCCTCTATTAGCTCTAGAAGTTTTCTTGTGGACTTTGGAATTTTCTATGTATAGGAGTGTATCATTTGTGAATAGAGATAATTTTACTTCTTATTTTCCAATCTGGGTATATTTTATTTCTTTTTCTAGTATTATTTCTCTGGCTAGGACTTCTACTACAATACTGATTTCAAGGGAAAACTTTTCAGTCTTTCTACATTTTATATTTTATACTTTCTACAAGTATATTGTTGGCTGTTGGCTTTTCACATATGTTCTGAATCATATTGAGTAATTTCCCTTCTATTCAGTCTTTTCATCAAGAAAGGGGTTGGATTTTATCAAATGCTTTTTTCTGCATCCATAGAGATGATCATGTGATTCTTAGCCTTTGTTCTATTGATGTGGTGTAGTACATTGATTGATTTGCTAATGTTGAACCATCCCTGCTTTCCTGAATAAATCACACTTGGTCATGGTGTATAATTCTTTTAATACGCTGCTGGATTCTGTTCATTAGTACTTCGTTGAGATTTTTACATATATATTCATAAGAGATATTGTTCTTGTTGCTCTTCTGTGTCTGTCATTTTAACTATCTTATCCTCTAATTTTCTGATTCCCTCTGCCTGATTAAATCTGTTGGTAAGTCCTTCTATTGTGATTCTCATTTCAGTTATGTCCCTTTCAGTTGCAATATCTGTTTCTTTAATCCTCATTTTGTTTGTGCACTGTTTTCCTTATTTCTTTTAGCTCTTTGTCTGTTTTCACTTAGTTCTTTAATTATGTTTAATGTTGTTGTATTATATTCTTCCATTTTTTTAAAATTATTTGGTCGTCTCTAGATGTGCTTTCACTCTCTTTGTCATGCTCATTTGAATGTGTCATTATTTCTCTGTTCTTTGTGTGTCTTGTGATTTTCGATGGGACTTTGGAATTTTGAAGGTGTTCATGCTCAGTTTTCTCCAGTATTTGGTGTTTTTGCCCAACTACTTTCTACTCCCATGTGTCTGTCAGTTTGTCGTACTCTAGGGGCTTGCATGTTGCTGTGATGCTGGAAGTTATGCCACTGGTATTCAAATGCCAGCAGGGCTACCCATAGTGGACAGGTTTCAGCTGAGTTTCCAGACTTAGACTAGGAAGAAGGACCTGGCAGTCTCCTTCTGAAAAAAATTAGCCAGTGAAAACCTTATGAATAGCAGTGGAACATTGTGTGATATAGTGCCAGAAGGTGAGCCCCTCAGGTTGGAAGGCACTCAAAAGACAACTGGGGAAGAGCTGCCTCCTCAATGTAGAGTTGACCTTAATGATGTGGTTAGGGTCAAACTTTTGTGACCTTCATTTGCTGATGTGGCACAACTCAAAATGAGAACAAATAGCTACACACATACATTAATAATTGGAATGTGTTATGTATGAAGTATGAATTTAGGAAAATTGGAAGTCATCAAAAATGAAATGGAAGACATAAGCATCAACCTACTAGGCATTAGCGAGCTGAAATGGACTGGTATTAACCATTTTGAATTGGACAGTCATATGGTCTACTATGCCGGGAATGACAACCTGAAGAGGAATGGCATTGCATTCATTGTCAAAAAGAACATTTCAAGACCTATCCTGAAGTACAACACTGTCAGTGATAGGATAATATCCATATACCTGCAAGGAAGACTGGTTAATACAATTATTATTCAAATTTATGCACCAACCACTAAGGCCAAAGATGAAGAAATGGAAGATTTTTACCAACTTCTGCAGTCTGAAATTGATCAGACATGCAATCAGGATGCATTTTAATTACTGGTGATTGGAATGCAAAAGTTGGAAACAAGCAGGATTGGTGATTGGAAAATATGGCTTTGATGATAGAAATGATGCTGGAGATCACATCATAGAATTTTGCAAGATCAATGACTTCTTCATTGCAAATACCTTTTTTCAGCAACTTAATCTGTGACTATACACATAGACTTTGCCAGAGGGAATATACAGGAATCAAATGGACTACATTTGTGGAAAGAGAGGATAGAAAAGCTCAATATCATCAGTCAGAACAAGGCCAGTGGCTGACTGCAGAACAGACCATCAGTTGCTCATAGGCAAGTTCAAGTTGAAGCTGAAAAAATTAGGACAAATCCATGACAGCCAAAGTACTACCTTGAGTATATCCCACCTGAAATTAGAGACCATCTCAAGAATAGATTTGACATGTTGAACATAATGACCAAAGACCAGACGAGTTGTGGAATGACATCAAAGACATCATACATGAAGAAACCAAGAGGTCATTAAAAAGTTAGAAAAGAAAGAAAAGATGGATTCAGAAAATGGATGTCAGAAGAGACTCTGAAACTTGCTCATGCATGTGCATGTACTCTCATACGCCTTTCCACACCCATATAATATACGTATCTACCTATGTAACCACTCACATATTTTTTGCTTGTTATTACCATTGTTGCTAAATTATATATGTTGTAGCATTTACAGTAGTTGTCCTTTATTCTTGCGTACCTCTCAGTGTCTTCATTTACCTTGGTCAAGTTGTGCTGATTTCCCCTTTATTGTATATTGCCTTTGCCATCACCAGAATTAACATGTCTACTATCTAGTGAGTGACACCCCCTTCTTCCCCCTCCCATTCATGGTAACCATCGAAGAATGCTGTTTTCTGTGTGTATACCTACTTTTGACTTTTTACAATAGTGGTATGCAAATATTTGTCCTTTTGTGTTTGTCTTATTTCACTCAGCACAATGTCCTACAGATTCATCCATGTTATAAGATGTTTCACGGACTCATCATTATTCTTTATTGTTGTGTAGTATTCCATTGTATGTATATACCACAATTTGTTTATCCATTTATCTGTTGATGGGCAGTTGGGTTGTTTCCATCTTTTGCTATTGTGAATAATGCTGCAATGAATGTGGGTGTGCATATGTCTATTCGTGTCACTGCTTTTTTGTCTCTAGGATATACACCTGTGAGTGGGATTGCTGAATCATAAGGTATTTCTACTTCTAGTTTTTTGAGGAGGCATCATACTGTTTTTCATAGTGGTTGGACCATTTTACAATCCCACTAGCAGTGCATAAGAGTTCCAGTCTCCCCACAACCTCACCAGAATTTGTTGTTTTCTGTTTTTTGACCAGTACCATTTTTGCAGAGGTGAGGTGGTATTTCGTAGTTTTGACTTGCATCGCTTTAATACCTAATGTTTGTGAGCATCTCTTTGTGTGTGTTAGCTGCCTGAATGTCCTCTTTGATGAAGCTGTGTATCTTCTTTAATGAGAGTCTGTTCAGCTCTTTGCTTATTTTTAAATTGGATTGCTTGTTTTCTCATTGAGTTTTAAGAGTTCTTTGTATATATATGGAACTCTGGTGGCACAGTGGTTAAGAGCTTAGCTGGTTTAGTGTTTGTCATTAATTTTGAAAATTATCATCCATTATTACTAATATTTCTTCTGTTCCTTTCTCTCTTCTCTTTTTGGTATTTCTATTACACATATGTTACACTGTTTGTAATTATCCCATAGTTCTTGAAGAGACTGTTACCATTTTTTTCAGCATTCTTTCTCTGCTTTTCAGTTTGAGAAGTTTCTATTGACATATCTTTGAGATCAGCGATTCTTTCATGGCCATGTCCATGAAAGGCATTCTTCATTTCTGTTACAGTGTCTTGATTTCTAGCATTTTCTTTTTATTCTTTCTTAGTGTTTCCATCTATCTGCTTGTATTATCCATCTATTCTTTTTCTTTTGTCCACCTTTTCCTTTAAATCCTTAGCATATTAGTCATAGTTATTTCAATTCCTTTTCTGATAATTCCAAAATCGCTGCCATTTCTGAGTCTTGTTTTGATGCTTGGTTTATCTCTTTAGGCTGTTTCTTGCCTCTTAGCATTTTTTGTTGAAAGCTGGACGTGATGTATTGGGTAAAAGGAAATAGGCCCATATTAGGAGATTTTTTTTGTTTATTGGTTAGGAGTTAGGCTGTGTTTATTGTTTTCTCTAGCTGTGTCAGAGGCTAATGTTTCCTCGAATGTTCTTGTTTTTGTCTCCCCATTGTCTTTGGATTTATCTATAGATTCTTCTTAAATAGAGTCTGAGCCTTGAAGTTCCTTCAGTTGTAATCCTCTGTTATTATCTGGAAGCTCTGTTGATGTGGTGGTAAAGTGTGGGGAAGGAAAAGCATTCAATAATTCTATAATGACCAAAGAGCAGTTGAGTAGAGGAATGACATCAAGGACATCATACATGAAGAAAGCAAAAGGTCATTAAAAAGACAGGAAAGAAAGAAAAGACCAAGATGTATGTTAGAAGAGACTCTGAAACTTGCTCTTGAATGTGGAGTAGCTAAAGACAACAGTAGAAATAATAAAATAAAAGAACTGAACAGAAGATTTCAACAGGCAACTGGAGAAGAAAAAACAAACTATTATAATAAAGTATGCAAACACCTAGAGTTAGAAAACCAAAAGGGAAGAACACGTTTGGCATTTCTCAAGCTGAAAGAACTGAAGAAAAAAAATCAAGCCTCGAGTTGCAATATTGAAGCATTCTATGGGGAAACTATTGAACGACACAGGAAGCATCGAAAGAAGATGGAAAGAATACACAGAGTCACTGTACCAAAAAGAATTGGTCCACATCGAGCCATTTCGGGAGGTAGCATATGATCAAGAACCGATGGTACTGGAGGAAGAAGTCCAAGCTGCACTGAAGGCATTGCTGAAAAACAAGGCTCCAGGAATTGACGGAACACCAACTGAGCTGTTTCAACACCTGGATGCAATGCTGGAAGTGCTCACTCGTCTGTGCCAAGAAATTTGGAAGACAGCTACCTGTTCAACTGACAAAGAGATCCATATTTGTGCCCATTCCAAAGAAAGATGATCCAAAAGAATACAGAAATTATTGAACAATGTCATTAATGTCACACACAAGTAAAATTTTGCTGAAGATCATTCAAAAACGGTTGCAGCAGTACATTGACAGGGAAACGCCAGAAATTCAAGCCAGATTCAGAAGAAGACATGAAATAAGGGCTATCATTGCTGACGGCAGATGGATCTTGACTGAAAGCAGAGCATACCAGAAAGATATTTACCTGTGTTTTATTGACTATGCAAAGCCATTCTACTGTATGGATCATAACAAATTATGGATAATATTTCAAAGAATGGGAATTCCAGAACACTTCATTGTGCTCATGAGGAACCTGTACATAGAGCAAGAGGCAGTCTTTGAAAAGAACAAGGGAATATTGTGTTGTTTAAAATCAGGAAGGTTGTATCTTTTCACCATGCTTATTCAGTCTGTATACTGAGCAAATAATTCAAGAAGCTGGACTATATGAAGAAGAATGGTGCAACAGGATTGTAGGAAGTCTTATTAACAACCTGCAATACGCAGATAACAGAACTTTGCTTGCTGAAAGCAAAGAGGACTTGAAGCACTTACTGATGAAGATCAAAGACCACAGCCTTCAGAATGTGTTGAACCTAAACATAAGGAAAATAAAAATCTTCACAACTGGATCAGTAAGCAACATCATGATAAACAGAGAAAAAATTGAAGTCGTCAAGGGTTTCATTTTACTTGTATCCACAATCAATGCCCATGGAAGCAGCAGTCAAGAAATCAAAAGACATACTGCATTAGGCAAATCTGCTGCAGAAGACCTCTTTAAAATGTTAAAAAGCAAAGATGTTACTTTGAGGACTAAGGTGTACCTGACCCAAGCCATGATATTTTCAATTACCTCATGCATGAAAAAGCTGGACAATGAATAAGGAAGACCGAAGAAGAATTGATGCCTTTGAATTATGGTGTTGGCAAAAAATATTGAATATACTGTGAACTTCCAGAAGAACAAACAAATCTGTCTTGGAAGAAGTACATCCAGGATGCTCCTTAAAAGCAAGGATGGCAAGACTTTATCTCAAGTACTTTGGACATGTTATCAGGAGGGATCAATCCCTGGAGAAGGACATCATTCTTGGTAAAGTAGAGGTTCAGTGAAAAAGAGGAAAACCCTCAACAAGACGGATTGACACAGTGGCTGCAACAATGAGCTCAAGCATAACAACGATTGTGAGGATGGCACAGGAACAGGCAGTATTTCGTTCTGTTGTACATAGGGTTGCTATGAGTGAGAACCCACTTGACAGCACCTAACAACAACAACAACAATCCTATGATTTGGTCCTAGTCTTTATTAGGCCTGTGTCCCTGGACTGTGACCTTCACAAGTACTTCTCAGCTCTTTTCCACCCTCTCTTGGATAAGACAGGAAGATGAATGGGCTGTAGTTGGGTATTTCCCTTCATGTGTCAAAGACTAGAGGAGTCTGGAGTTGGGAATTTCACTTCCCTCATGTTCGTTCAGCTCTTGTAAAATAGTTTTCCTTTAAGGAGGGCGTTTATTAAGGAAACAGAACCTTCTGGGCATATCTCAAAATGGTTACTTTTCTCCTCCTCCTGCCGGTGGCTGGTGGATTCAAACTGATGATCTTTTTTGCTTAACAACTGAGCTCTTAACCACTGTGCCACGAGGGTTCAAAAAAAATGTATATTACAGTAGGGTTCAATTTTGTGAGGAAAGTAAAAAGTTCAAGGACAAAAAGGAATGATGCAAATTTTCTATCTATTAAAGGAACTTGTTTATGTATTTTTAAAATATATGATGATGAGTATTATAATGGTATGCTATTTTACCTTATTTGGTACATTTAAAAGAGTGATAGACTAGTTTTATGAAAATATCAATATTTACAATATGTTGCAAAAGGCATCTTTTACAAATTTTTAGACGTAAGATGAAAAATTTCAGCTGTCAACTTAAATAATTTAGAGGAGATCCAATTGCTTAAAATTATTTTTAGAGATACTATTAAAAAGTTTAAAGACCATTGATTGCATCCGTCAAGTATAATCAAAGGAGTGCTGGGTTAACAAATGACTCCCAAATCTCAGTGTCTCACAAGGAAGGTTTGCTTCCACTCATGTTGCTTGTAACCATGCTCCATGCTCTCGCCACTCCAGGACTCGGGCCAAAGGGCAGCTCCCACCTGGTGGTGGGAAAAGAAAGACCAAGTGGTCATGTGTGGGCACTCTTAAAGCTTATACTCGGAATGGCACCATGATTTCCACTCACATTTTAAGGTCTGACAATGAGGCAAGAAGTAAAATCCTCCCACTGGAAGGGTAATCAAATATCTGGGAACAAAAATAAAATCTACCATGATGATCTACAGAATTATAGAAGTTCACCTATAATAGGGAGTTCCTGGGTGGTACCAACAGTTATTGCGCTCGGCTGCTAACTGAAAGGTTGGAGGTTTGAGTCTACCCAGAGGCTCCTTGGAAGAAAGGTCTGGCAATCTACTTCCAACAAATCAGCCATTGAAAACCCTATGGAGCACAGTTATACTCTGACACACATGGAGTCACCATGAGTCAGAATCCACTTGCCGACAACTGTTTTTTTCTCTATTAAGGCAACATGTGTAAGGATCCTATGGAAAAGGAGCTGGGCAAAAGAGAACAATAAAGACATACTTCAACATGAAAATAGAGATATCAGGGCACAAATTAAGACGCTTTTCAGAAAAAATGGGTTTGCTTATTTAGAATGGGAAATTTTCTGACTCCTTCCAAATGATTTCAGTTGTAGTTATTTAAATACTTCATGGAACAGAGCTTTTAGGCTGCTGACACATATGTGAATCAAGTCCAATCAACAGCAAATTCTTTATCAAACACTTTTGAAATTTGATGTTTTGAGTTGACAGGTTTGTTTCATTTTTATCTCTTCAGTAAGTACAATTTCACCATTTTCCACTGGTGAAATGATTTGTTCTTGTATTTGGAAGCAGCATGTTAAAAGATTGTCAGGGAAAATGATGAGACAAGTTCTGTTTTGAAATCTTAAAGTTTCCCAGTGCAACAAAGTTCATGGAAACCTTCTGGAACTCTAGGATGAGAACTTCAAGGATCAGTTCATCACCCAAGTTTTCATGCCAGTCTGTAACATAAGTGCTTCCAATAGTCAAAGCTGTTCTGTTACTTGATATATTTTAATGTAGAATCTCACCTCCTACAACTGTATTGGGAGTTTGTGCCATACGAAAATGTCATATGAAGTTCCCAGAATTTTATGAGTTTAACATATTTAAACATGTTTTTTCCTTTAATTTCAATCTGGAGTAGTAGAATGATTGCTAGATTATGATTTAAAGAAAGCTTAAGAAAAAACATGAGCAGGAACCATTATCTATTTGTTCTTTTTTACTCTCAATAAGCTTATTCCATAACCACTATGATGTAATGTTCTATAATATACATTGACTATAATGATCCTTTCCCTTTGGTATACTCATGCAAAGTATCTGCAGTGTGCCAGGTATACACTAAGCACTCAATAAATCTTAGCCAATACAAGCAATAAGAACAGTTTAGCAGTTTGATGAAGAGGAGGAGATTGTTTGGCCAACAAAGGGCCAAAAGGAAAGAATTTAAACCTTATTTTAATAAGTTGATTATTTTTCTTTAACGTGCAGAGCAATGACAGTGTTGATGAATAGTTTAAGAGAACTGATTTTGCTCGTGGCTCCAATCAGAAAGGTGATGTGATCAGCAGGATTCTACGGGTCAATTGTTATGCTGGGAGTTCTCGGAAGGCTTCTCAGAACTGTTCCTTTTCCGGGTGGCCTTGATGTAATATCAATGTTTTGAATTTTATCCTAGAAATTTTGCAGATAGCACTAGAATAAGGAACACTTTACTTGTTCTGCTTTATAGAGGCAGTGAAACAACTGTGCCTGTTAGTCACCCTCTACTTAAAATTCTCCCCGTAAGCTTCAGAGAAATGTAGTGATTATTCGTCCCTGGGTGGTGAAAATGAGTAAGCGCTGAACTACTAGCCAAAAAGTTGACAGTTCAAACTCACCTAGAGGCACCTCTGAAGTAACGCCTGGCAATCTGCTTCTGAAAGGTCACAACCTTCAAAACCCTATGGAGTGCCATTCTACTCTGCAGATATAGGGTCACCAAGTCTGAATCGACTAGAGGGCAAACAACAACAACAAAAATAAGTGATTATTATTATTTCAAGATCACTCAGCAAAAAGTGATGGAATTGGACCAAGAAGCCAGGTCTATGGATCTAGACTTCTTTTTACTAAACTATGTTAATGGAGCCCTGGTGGCGCAGTGATTAAGAGCTTGGCGGCTAACCAAAAGGACAGCAGTTCGAATCCACCAGCCACTCCCTGGAAACCCTAAAGGGCAGTTCTACTCTGTCCTATAGCATCACTATGATTTAGAATCGACTAGAAAACAATGGGTTTTTGGGTTTTTATGATGTTAATGAAAGGTGATCAAATTCCCACTCTTCAAAAGATTGTCCCCATATATAAAAAATAATTGCTACAATAGAGTCTTTTCCTATAACATTCCCAGAGTATTTTTGGAGTTGGCTAATTGTCCTACTTTACTCATTAGTTGAGCCCTGGTGGCACAGCGGTTAAACGCTCAGCAGCTAACCAAAAGGTTGGCAGTTCAAACCTACCCAGCCGCTCTTTGGGAGAAAAGACCTGGTGACCTGCTCCTGTAAAGATTACAGCCTAGAAAACCCTATGGGGCAGTTCTGCTCTATCCTATGGGGTTGCTATGAGTCAAAATTGACTCGAAAGCACACACTAACAACAACAACAACAAAATACACCCTTTGCTGTAGAGTTGATTCCTACTCATAGCGACCCTATAGGACAGAGTAGAACTGCCTCATAGGGTTTCCAAGGAGTGGCTGGTGGATTCGAACTGCCGACCTTTGGTTAGCAGCCAAGCTGTTAACCACTCTGCCAGCAACCCATTAGTTAGTACAACTTAGTCGTTTGTAACTTGACATCTAAATAAATCTCAAAGAATTTTAACTACTTGTGTTTTCAGGATTGTTGGATAGGTTTAGGACTCTTCAGCACTATTCTGAAAACAAATTGGACTCATTCCCTTTTTCTTTGAAGATCACAAACCTAGTCAAAACAAAGTCAATAATTTGTTCCTGAACTAATCAGTTTAAATATGCAAAGTTAGTTTATAATTGTCTTAAAATGCTGGAATAGCACCATTCAAAGGGGATGGTATAAGCTTCAGAAGTAGGAAGGGGATACTGAATTTCTTTTGCAATCTTTTTGATGACTATCATCAACATTTCCCCAGTTTAAATTGAGTATTGAGTTGTCTTCCAATGTCCCCAGTAGGGGAGAGGTGGAAAGAACCAATGTTTAATTGGATCACAGCTACATTACCCCAGCACTTTTCATTAAGTCAGTGAAGAATCAGCCAAATCAGTTTGATGTCCTGAAAGTAAAACAATTCCTTGATTAACTAACTTTCTCACTTTTTAAATTTGTGTCTTTCTTGTTGCATGGATATAACACTAGATAAACCCCAAAACTGGAGATTTTCTGCAAACCAAAGGAGGCATTTACAACATCTATCAAAGCTCAACAAGGCCAGGTTGGAAGCCCTTGAACTTTGTGGAGAAGGTAAAATTGGCTTCAGGTCCTCCCACCTCTTCTCTAACCTCTCTGTCCTGGTGACATAACCGCAGGTAACACTGGTATGTTCTATGGAGCCATCTACTCAGCAGTTGCAATCCCAGAAGGCTATCAATCCTGTAATTCTAACTGAGCTGCTAATTAGTAAATGACTGTGGGCTCTCAGCTTCCAGGGGCTATTTGAATACTAATGGGGCACTGGAAGAACAGAACCACTAATGATTATATTTCATGTAGATGGTGGGTGAAGTTTTTGGAGTTAGGGAATTCTTCAGTCCCACCCCACAGATAGTAGTTTAGCTGTACTGCTATGGAGGCTGGTCCATGCAGTGAACACATCTGTAAAAAACATAGCTAAGGTTCTAGCATAGCTAAAAGCATAGGAAACGTTGAGGGTGTTAGTCCAATTCTTCACTCAGACGCCCATTATTATTCCCATCTGATTCGGGAGGAAATGAGGATGAATTCTAAGAATTTGCACGTTATAAATGAAGAGCCAGGGAAAGGAAGGGCAAGGACATATACAATCAGATGTACTTGTTGAATACGAATATGTACAAACACTGAACTAGAGTAAAACCCAGATGCAGTCCTTGTCTTCATGGAACTTAACAGGCTAGTTGTGGGAGCTAAAATTGAATCAAATAAACATACAAATATATAACTGCAAATTATAATAAATGCAGTGAAGGAAAATAAAAAGATGCTAAGAATTCATGGCGTCCCCGGGTGGTGCAAACAGTTGATGCACTTGTCTGCCAACTGAAAGGTTGGAGGTTCAAGTCTACTCAGAGTCACCTTGGAAGAAAGATCTGGCAAACTACTTCCAAAAAATCAGCGATTGAAAACCCTATGGGGGTACAGTTCTACTCTGACACACGTGGGGTCACCATGAGTTGAGGTCAACTCCACAGCAACTCTAAACACGGAGGGAACCTGTCACTTTTCTCACATTGACATACGGGCAGATTAACTAAGTGGTTAAGCTCACAGACTCTGGAGACAGAATGCCTGAATTCAAATCCCAGTTCTGTCACTTTTTAGCTGTATGATCTTGGACAAATTACTTAAAGCTTTTGGTGCCTCACTTTCTTCATCTGTAAAATGAGGATACTAATAGTACTCACTTGATAGAGTTGTGACGATTAAATGAATTACTATGTGGAAGTGATTACAACAGAACCTCTAGCTATTATTATTATTATTATTGGGGACAGAGAGAGCTTCCTTAAGGAAATGATCCTTGAGGAAGATTAGAGGAAGCCCCATGAGCACGGTTGGGAAGTGGAATCCAGGTGGAAGAAGAGCTTCTGAGGCAAGAAAGGGCTTAGCACATTTAAGAAACAGAAAGAGGCCAACGGGAGTAAATGGCTTGAGATGAGACTCAAGAGGTGGACAGCGACCTGATTGTGTTGACCTCTGAAGAACATTTTAAGGATTTTGGATTTTAGTCTAAGTGCAATGTGAAGCTTAGACATGTTTTCTATTGGAAAATGATATCATATATTTGTTTTACAAAAGAAGACTCTGGCTACCCTGTGGTGAATGGACTGAAGAGAGGAGATGGGGAAACCACTTGGGGGGCTATTTCAGTGGTCCAGGTGAAAGAAGATGGTGGAGTAGGAGGATGGCTGTGGGGATGGAGAGAGGTAGCCGGATCCAAGATTTAGTTTAATAAAAGAATGAACATACTTGTCCTTTTGTGACTGACTTGTTTCATTCAGCATAATGTTTTCAAGGTTCATCCATGTTGTAGCATGTATCAGAATTTCATTTCTCTTTATGGCAGAGTAATACTCCATTATATGTATGACCCCACTTATATAAAATATCTAGAATGGGCAAATGTAAGAAAGAGATCCAAGTTTATTAGTGATTACCATGGGTGGGTAAGAGAGAGGGGAGAAGAGGCCTGACGTTGCGTAGGGGGCACTGAGCTTCTGAGAGAGTGATGGAAAAACTTGGAAACCGATGACCACAATTAATGTCACTGAACTGTACATGTCAAAATGTCAAAATGGCAAGTGTTTTATTATCTATATGTATACACATATATGTATATATATATATATTTAACACACACACAAAGAATGAACAGGACTGGATAATAGCTGAATGTGGAAGGAGATAAGAAGCAGAAGGACTGGAGAACATGTACTTTCTGGCTTAAGCCAAAGGCACAGCCCTACCTCACTCGTCCCAACACATGCAGGGGGTGGGGTGGGGGAGAGGAAGTCAAAGGAGGAATGGAGAGAAAGAACCAGTGGTGGGCCATCCTTTCCTGTGCAGAGGCTGTACACAGGTGAGCTTAGCACACAGGCACAGGAGTTGCAGAAGCACGTGTTTCACCTGGGGACTGCCACCATGTTGCAGAGAGCAGGAGACTGTGCCATGCATGAGCAGCGACCTTTGATAACAGTGACCTCACTTAGTAAATGTGGTCCAATGGATATCAGATACTCAAGGGAAGGACTGTGAACCAAAGGAGGAGTCTGGAGAGAGAAGGATGTGGTTTCCTTTTTCTATAACTTGGGGAAAATTGTTTCAAAAAAAAGAAGACAGCAGTCAGCTGTGTCAAATGAAACTGAGAGATGTAGGACTGAAACGTGACCATTCAATTTGGTACTTAAAAGAGTAGTTCTTGCTCTGACCAGGATCACAACAGAGGGCTCTGGACAGAGCTGGAGAAGGATGTAGAACATAATTCTAACTCACAAAAAAAAAAAAAGACCAGATTTAC
>NW_004443980.1:6445084-6486840 GCF_000243295.1 Trichechus manatus latirostris
GATTGTTAACCATTGTCATAGGGCAACATTTGTAGTAACTGTTAAATGAGAAACTATTTTGTTCTGTAAGCCTTCATCTTAAGTGAGAATAATAGCACAGTTGGAAGAGCGTAGTCAATGTCACTGAACTGTGCATGTAGAAATTTTTGAAATGGTGTATCTTTCTTTGGCTATGTGTATTTTAACCAAAAAAAAAAGAAAGGTTGAGAAATTAGAGGGTTGACATGTTGTGGGGTTGTTAACCAATGTCATAAAACAATATGTGTACTACTGTTTCATGAGAAACTATTTGTTCTGTAAGGCTTCACCTGAAGTACAATTTAAAAAAAAGAAAAGATTTCAGTAAAAACAAAAAAAAAAAAGAGTAGTTCTATTGGTGGTCCCATTCTTCAGGTGAGGAAACTGAGATTAAAAAGGTAAACTAACTATTACCAGTTCAAGCCAGCAGTCCAGTGTGTCTGGCCCAGAGGCCATACTCTTCATTTCTGTACATGTTTCCTCCCACTGAGAATGTGCCCTGGTTTTGCACCTTTTCTTAGTGTGGGTGGAGGGGAGGCGGTCTCTGATTCTGGACTTTAGTCCAGAGAAGGAACTGGATCTTCTGAGAACATCTCAGAGTTCTAATATTGAAGACGCCTTTACCTAACTCACGATGTCCCCAGGTGGTGCCAATGGTTTGTGCTCGACTACTAGCCTAAAGGTTAATGGTTCAGACCCACCCAGCAGCACCAAGGAAGAAAGGCCTGGTGATTTCCTTCTGTAAAGATTACAACCAAGAGAACCCCATAGAGCAGTTCTACTCTGTAACACATGGAGTCCCCATGAGTTGCAATCGACTTGACAGCAAGGGGTTTACCCAACTTTTAGCATTTGGTAACATTTTCTTAAAGTTTTAGTGGTGGTATATTATCAATTTATAGTATCAATTCTTTAAAATTCTTCTTGGTTAGGAGAACCATGCAATTAATATGAATTTATTAATATAGATTTTATATTTACTCAGTCTTATAACAAAATTTAACCCCAAACTAAGAACAACTACTTAACCATATTGAAGAGCCAATTTAATTTCAACTCAGCAATTTTGTAATAAGTACTTGTATCATAAAATTTAAAGTACAGTAGTTCTTCTCTAGAAGTTGCTGTGTATATTTTTATAACTTCATAGTACATGCTATTATGGCTGATTTAATATTCTGTTATTTCCAACTCACATTAAATTCCTTCTGTTTATTTGACTTCTCCACCATCTGTCAGTTTGTCGTACTGTGGTGGCTTGTGTGTTGCTGTGATGCTGGAAGCTATGCCACCAGTATTTCAAACACCAGCATGGTCATCCATGGTGCACAGGTCTCAGTGGCGCTTACTAAGACAGACTAGGAAAAAAAGCCTGGCTATCTACTTCTGAAAATTAGCCAATGAAATTCTCATGGATCACAAAATATTCTCCAAGACTTCTACTTACTTACTTTGGATGTGTCATCAGGAGGGATCGATTGCTAGGGAAGGACATCATGTTTGGCAAAGTGGAGGGCCAGCAAAGGTGAGGGAAATCCTCAATAAGATGGATTGACACCATGGCTGCAATAGTGGACTCAAACATACCAATGATCATGAAGATGGTGCAGAACCAGGAAACCCCATCTATATGAGGTTGCCATGAGTTGGAGAACAGCAACTAACAACAACATTCGATTTCAGGAGTTCATAAGTGTTTGTGACTCTCTGCCATGTTTCATGTTAAGATGGTTGGGGTTGTCTAATTCGTATCTATGGTAATGATGCCTTTTGAACCCCCTAGAACATATTCAGAAAAATTCACGTTATTCATAGTCATTCTAAGTAATACAAACAAAAACAAACAAACAAAAAACAAAGCAGTTAGTGGTTGAAACACAAAAGACAGACTAACCCTTCCCCACTGCCCCATAAAGCAGACCAGATGGATGTGGCCATGCTTAGCCAGACCCGTGGTGAGACAGACAGGGAGCCAGCCAGCCAGAGAGAAGAGAACCAGGAAGTTCTTTATGAGTACTTCTCTAAAAACCATAATCAGTTTGTGGCATCTTACTTCAACCTTGAAACTAGTCTGTTTTATATGTTACCCTCTGCACCCCACTTTTCCAGCTTTTCTCTGCTCATAGTGATGTTTTTAGGATTCAGATAATGATTTCCTTCTAAACCAGACTTTTGAACTTACTTTTTCCTTATGTCTTTGAATACTGGAAAAAACTTATTAAATGCTTAATCCATACCTGCTGGTTTGGGACAGTATTGCCTTCCCCGAAACCAAACCCAACCCATTGCCATCAAGTTGATTCCAACTCATAGCGACCCTGTCAGACAGAGTAGAACCGCCCCATGGGGTTTCCAGGGAAAGGCTGGTGGATTCAAACTGCTAACCGTTTGGTTAGTGGCTGAACGCTTAACCACTGTGACACCAGGGCTCCAGTATTGCCTTAGTTCGATGAATATCCCTGCTATTAGTTGAGGATGTAGTTAATGTTTTTGCTGTAGGCAGCAAGGTGATTCCGGGTTACTTTCTATGTCTGCCATACCTGGGGTGGCTGGGCACAAGGGTTTCACTTTTGATCGCAGGATAAAAGACCCCTAATTTTCACAGAAGAGTGAAGTCTCTGCAGAGTCGGTATCTGGCTGAAGGGTTATGTGCACCAGGACAACCTGCTCTCCAGTCTTTTTCCCTCTACTCTTTCCATAGGCAGTTCTCCTCATCTCTTCTGGCATTCTGTGGGGGAGTTCTGGATGTACTCAGCATTTCCCTGTGAGTCTGATCATTAAGAATCCATAAAACCTTATCAGCAATAGGTTCATCTTTTCATTTGAAAAGATTGGGTTTATAATACTTCCCTCTTTCATGAGGAATCCGTTTGCTGTAGGCCTTAAACGATCCCATGCACTGGTGAGGGCATGCTAATACTCTCTGTGACCTTATCCAATTTCCATATTCCAAAGAACAGCTTTCATTATACATCTCTCCTTGATCTTTTGGATAATTATGTAATGCATAATTGTATCAGCCAGGGTCCAGGTAGGAGAGAGAAACCATACCACTTATGTTAACAGAGAGAATTTAAAGTTTTGTTAATTAGGTAAATGAAAGGCAAAAAGCAAAACAAGACAAGACAAAACAAAACAAAAACAAAACCCTCTAAGCTGTCACGGAGGTGAGGCGGTAGCGGTTCAGTGGTAGAATTCTCACCTTCCACGTGGGAGATCCGAGTTTGATTCCCAGCCAATGCACCTCATGCACAGCCACCACCTGTCTATCAGTAGAGGCTTGTGTGTTGCTATGATGCTGAACAGGTTTTAGCAGAGTTTCCATACAAAGACAGACTAGGAAGAAAGGCCTGGTGATCTGCTTCCAAAAATTAGTCAATGAAGACTCTATGGATCACCACGGTCTGGTCGGTGACCGATCATGGGGATGGCACAGCACTGGGCAGTGTTTCCTTCTCTTGCATGTGGGGTTGCTGTGAGTTGAGGGCCATTCTGACGGCAGCTAACAACAACAACAGCACGGAAGGAGCAACTGCAGGAAGCAGCTAACACAGTTAGGGCGGAGGGAACCAAGAGGAGAGGTTGGAATTATTAAACCTTAGAAACTTGGAAGAGATGTCTCATGGAGCTGAAAGTCAGGATTCCGAGAAAGAGCCACTGCTTGGCTGGCACTGGTGAGTCTGAGCTCAGAGAAGGTTCCCTGACTTCCAAGGCAGGGACACTAACTGGCTGGTGTTGGTGTCTCTTGGGGGCTGTGATGAGGCTGGGTCTGCAAGTGCTGGAGAAAAAAGCATTCTGGATTCAGCTGCTGCTCTGGGAAGAACCTGCAGCTGCTGGAATGAAGAAGCAAAGCAGGAAGCAGGAACAAGGAGCAAGAAGGAGCAACTGCCTTTTCCTTCTCTAGCTTTGCAATCTCCCACTAGTCCTCCTCCTGAGAGAACCGACCAGGGAGGAGCTGGCCAGCAGAAAGGGGGCTGCAGAAGCTCAGCCCCAGCATCATACACAGAGTACAGAATGGTGGGCTTGCAGGTGAGAGGAATAGCTTGATATCTGGCACAATGAGCCTATACAAATGCTCTCATTCATATAGGACCTTTATTCAAATTCTGAATTGTGAAAGCAAAAAGCATGCCACACATAAAGGATGACTGTGACCAAGGTATTTTATCACTTTCAAGGCATGCTTATGAAATGCTTAATAAATGTGTATTGTTTCTTTTTTTTTTTTTAAAGTGAGAATATGTTACTGAACACAAGAAATTCCATTTGAGGGGCTAGGTATGTCAGGACTATATAAACTTGTATGGTGGTTTTAAAATATGCCCATGAATTCTTTAACATTCCTCCCTTCAAAAGATGGGACCTAATTCCCCTCCTCTTGAATGCAGGTTGGCTTAGTTATTTGCTTCTAACAAAAAGAATGTGGTGGAAATGATGGTGTGTGACTTCTAAGCCAAGGTCATAAAGGCATTGCTGCTCCTGCCTTGCTGCCTTGGATTGCTCTCTGTAGGGGGAAGTCAGCCGCCATGTTTTGAGGATGCTCAGGCAGACTGACGAAAGGCTCATGCTGGGAGAAACTGAGGCCTTCTGCTACAACCAGCACCAAATTGCCAGGCATGAGAGAGGCAATCTGGAGGCAACTCTTACAGCTCCAGTTAAGCCGTTAGCTGACTGCAGATTTAGTCGACATTTTGACTGCATCTCATGACAGACCCTGAGTCAGAATTACCCAGTTAAGCTGTTTCTAAATTCCTGAAGCTGTGATAATAAATTTTATTGTTTAAAGCCACTAAGTTTTGGAGTAATTTGTTATACAGCAATTGATATACAATGACTTTGGAAACCACAGAGAATTATCAGTGTTTTAAAAAGATTCACTGTCCTCATTTGGGTTGTCCCTGTCATTATTTTTCAGGGGTCTGCCTCCCATTACCATCACTTTTCCAGGGAAGTGCATATAAAACAGCACTGCCATGTGTGTTTAAAAGCAAGCTTGTAGATTCCACACCAGATTTGCAGTAGAATATCTGAAACCTAGCAGATAGCGTAAGAGAAAAAGAAGTATTTCCCAAGTAAAGACATTATATTGTTGTTATAATCATCATTATCAGCATCATCATCATAATTGAACAGTTGTTGTCGTTAGCTGCTGACCCCCGGTGATCCCATGCACAATGGAACAAAATGCTGCCATCCCCATGATTGTTGGGGATAGGGCCATTGTGACCATAGGGTTTTCACTGGCTGATTTTTGGAAGTAGATCACCAGGCCTTCCTTCCTAGTCTGTCTTAGTCTGGAAGCGCCACTGAAACCTGTTTAGCATCACAGCAACACACACGCCTCCACAGAGAGTCAAGTGGTGGCTGAGCATGAGATGCATTGGCTGGAATCGAACCAGAGTCTCTCACATGGGAGGGGAGAATTCTACCACTAAACCACCAATGCCTCAATTAAACAGTTAGCCTCAAATAATATTATGACAAAAGATGTCCCTTTAAATGGAGAAGTCAACCAAAGGCCCCAAAGGGCAGGTATGGAGGTCCTTGATTATTTATTTTAAAAATAATTACTTTTCTCTTGTCTCAAAATCCCTCATATTTACAAGTGTGATGATGCTCATGTTTGTATGACGTCACCAGCATCCCATGGGAGCAGACTTTGTGAATCAAAGCACCCTCTAAGTCAGCATTCCATTGGAAGTGCTACTGTCAAGTCAGCCGTTAGCTTCATTTTGTAAATTGATTCTTGTTACTGTTACCCATATCTATTGGATGACAGAGGAAAGCAAAGAACTGGAAGGAAGAAGAATGCTTGCTGAGATAATTATGCTTTTCCCTCCTTGCAGGAAATAAAAATCTCCTTCATCCTTTCATTTCTCTAAGCATGCACTTCAGAGTGCAGTTCTGCAAAGAACTCAAATGTTGAAAAGCCAAGATGACATTTCCAGAGCAATAAATTATCCAACTTTTGAGCTCGGCCCAGACAAGGTGACTAATGGCTGGTGGGCTGGTCATATACCGGAAAGCAATGTAGTACGTCACGCTTTCAAGTGATTCTCTTTGGGGAGTCATTAGGATTTTGAAACCTATGATTTGTTTGCTAAGAGCTAGCCAACCATGGTGCCTCCACGCAAGGCTTGCGTTACACGCAGCGCAAGGTGAAGCAGGATGCACCTTCCTTTTCTACCCTTCAGTGTAGCGGTGCTCAGTTTGCTGCTTGAGAAGAGTATAGCGTCCCTTCCATACGTGGGTGCCAGGAGATAAGAAATTGTACTTTCTCCAACTCCTTCTTACAAAAGAACCTTGATGAGATGTTAGGTGATGCAGCTCCTCCCTCTGATAATAGGTCTTTTGGAAGAAGGTCACACGGACATGGACATTTATTTTTAGTTTAATACAATGTAAGGATAGAAACAACGGGGGAGGGGACAGTGTTCAGGGGAGGAGGAAAAAGAGGTTAAGGGGAGAAAGGCAAAGAGAGATTTACAACTGCAAATGGAGGCTGGAAAGAAATGCGGCAGAGGGCCTGATCTCTAGTGTAAACATTTTCAAGGCTCCAGCAGAGAGCCGCGGGGTGCGGAGCCCCTGCTCACCCCTCCACGCACCAACGTTCTCGAATCTCTTCTGAAGTTCCGGCGGCACAGTCCCTTCCATCTCTCGGGCTTCCTCCTCTTGCGCCGTGTTGGAAATACCAGTGCGAGGAGTGTGCTTATATGTCCATGTTAGTATGAATATAAGGCAAACTTTCTTTAAGAAAATCAAAACAAAAAAACCACAGCCTTGATTGTTCGTCAGGAGTACCCCTCAGGGCAGGGCTAAACTCCCTCAGAAGCTTCTGGTACAGGGGCTATTCCAAGAGGCCTCACAAACCTGACCTCATGAGAGGGGGATGGGGATATGAGGGATGATTAGCAACATGGAGGGAGGGATGCCACATAGTTTTAATCTCTATTGTTATATTATTATTATTCAATTTTTACATTTTTTGGATGTGGTAAATATATACGTAACAGAACATTTGCCATTTCAACATTCTTCACATGTACAGCTCAGTAACATTAATTAGGTTAATCATGTTGTTCCGCCATCACCCCTCTTTGTTCCCCAAATTTTCCATCACCCTTACCAGAAGCCTAGTGTCCTCTAAGAACTGTGTCCTCCTTTCCCCCTCCCTCCTGCATGCCCCTGCTAACCACTAACAAACTTTTGTCTTTTTGCCTACTCAAGATAGTGATATGTTATTAATGTTAAGGTTAAAATGCTTTGCCGAAAGAGACATTCGACTTTTAAGAGAACCATTTCTAAGCAGTTTGGATAGGTAGGAAAAGATGAACACAAGAGGTTGCTAGGTGCTGCTGGGAAAGCAATTTAATTTAAATTATGATAGTAATACAAGCTTCAATTTCAAACGGCAGAAGACTAAGTTACAAGGAAGGGGGCTTGTCACTCTCGATGACTGCAGGGCAGACGGAACTGAGCGTTTCATACGCCTGAAGGTATTTGTCTAATTAAAAGTTCTTTAAAATTTATTTTGGAAATTAAAAAAATATATATATTTGGAAATGTAAAGAGTTTAGCTTATATCCAGGCCAATAAGATTTAATCTTTAATGATGATTCTTATATAAGCTCTGGGAACATATTTGAAGTGTAGGCTTACAGTAATTTGCAAGGTATCGCTTGGTCATTTTTCCAGCTGGCCTCCTGCTTCCCTGAGGCTTTTCAACTGTAAGGTCACCTTTTCTCCTTTTTGCTAAGTAGATGTGTTTTGTATTGCAGGAATATTATAACTGCTGAGGTACTAGCCTTCTTTTCGACTATTCAGGTGGGTGGTAACCTACAGAAGATCTTATGTCTATTCCATTTTTATTGGAGTTGAGACATTGTCCACTAACCCGTACACCAACCCCCTGTCAGTTTGTTGAACTGTGGTGGCTTGCATGTTGCTGTGATGCTGTGTCACTGGTATTTGAAATACCAGCAGGGTCACCCATGGTGGACAGGTTTCAGCAGATCTTCCAGGCTAAGACAGATTAGGAAGAAAGGCCTCGTGATCTACTTCTGAAAATTGGTCAGTGAAAACCCTGTGGATCACAACAGAATATTGTCCAGTGTAGTTCTGGAAGATGAGCCCCCTAGGTTGGAAGGCAGTCAGATACACAGTGGCCCTAGCAATGGACTCGAGCATACCAACTATCATGAAGCTGGTGCAGGAGCGGGCAATGTTTTGTTCTCTTGTACCCAGGATCAACGTGAGTTGGAGCTGACTCTACGGCAACTAACAATTTAGCTTTCAGTCAATGAAAACCTTATGCATCTAATTTTGTAACAACAATTAAAAAATATATGTGCGTGTATATACTAGGCATATATATGTGTATAGGTATGTATATGTGAGTACATGTGTGTATGTAGGTGTATGCATATGTATATGCATGTATGTGTGTCCATGTATGTGTATCTTTATATATATAATAAAACACATAGGATACTTCTTAGATATAACTAAACACTTTGCAGGATTGGTTTTCTGGGTTTCAATGTTTAGGACCATAGTTTCATGGGACAACTTGGTCAATTGGCATAATATAGTTCATAAAGTTTATGTACTACATCCTAGTCTGGTGAGTAGTGTCTGGGGTCTTAAAAGCTTGTAAGTGGCCATATAATGATACAACTACTGGTCTCTACTCATCCGGAGCAAAAAAGATAGAAGGAAACCAAAGACTCAAAGAAGAAACTAGTCTACAGAATTAATAGTCTAAATGAACCACAGCCTCACTTAACCCTGAGAACGGAAGAATTCCATGGTGCCCAACTGCCACTACTAATCATTCTGATCAGGGGCACAATAGATGGATCCTGATTGAATGGGAGGAAAATGTGGAACAGAACCTCACAGTCTTAAAAAATCCACACTTAACTTGACAGGTTGAGATTTGAGGACTCCCTGAGGCTATTGCCCTGAGATACTCTTTAAACCTTGAACTGAAACTGGTCCCTGAGGTCACCTTTTAGTTAAATAACAGATTGGCTCACAAAATGAAGAACATCACCCATGAGTACTGTGCTCCTTTAAAAAAATCATCTATATGAGACTAAACGATACTTTAAAACAAGGATGAGACGGTAAAGGGCAGGGAAACCAGATTAATGGAAACAGAACAATGAGAATGGAAATAATGAGAATGTTCACGCATTGTGAAGAATGTAACCAATGTCACTGAACAAGTTGTGTAGGAATTGCTGAATGGGAACTTAAATTGCTTGTAAAACATCATCAAAAACATGATGAATTATTTTTTTTTTTAGAAAGGAACCTTATACATCGCAATAGAACACTGTCCAAATTGCTTGTTTTGGACATATCATCAGGATGGATCAATAACTAGGGGAGGACATCATGTTTGGTGAAGCAGAGGGTCAACAAGGGCGAGGGAGACCCTAGGTTAGATGGATTGGCATAATAGCTTGAATGATGGACTCAAACATACTGGCATTTGAGAGAATGATGCAGGACTGGGTAACATTTTGTTTTGTTGTACATAAGGTCATCATGAGTCGGGGTCAAGTCTACAGCATCTGTCTACCTACCTACCTACCTATCTACCTACCTATCTATCTATCTGTCTGTCTGTCTATCATTTATCTCTCTGTTTCTATCTGAGACATTATATTGAATTTATGGAATTTCTTCATAAGTGCTACTGTTAATAGTTTGAGGAATATTTTCATCATTTCTCATTAAAGTGGAAAACACATTGTTACAGTCATTGAAGTATTCAGAATAAGCCATGGTGGATAGAAGTACAGTGAAACCTTTGACAGCCGGAACGCAATGGGATTGCCTTGTTTTTCTGGGTTTTGCAAGTTTTCCGTCTTTGACAGGGTGCAGTCTTACTACTTTTCTATCACTCTCTGAATAGTGTAAAATTTTTGTGTTTTTCCTCTCTGACAGGTTTCCAGCTTACACACGTTCTGGCTTTTGCAGGTTTTACTGTCTATGTTCCTACATTTATTGTCTTGTGTTTCCAGTATCTTGTGGAAAACATCTACTCTCTGACAGAGACTCCTAATGTTCTCCCAAATCCAGTTCCTGTCATTCCAGGCACCTAGGAAGCTTATGCTTTCTTGCTACCTTGCAGTTAGGTAACTAGTTGTTGTCACTGGGTTGTGAGCAGAAGAGACAGTGTCACTTCTGGGCTAGAGCATTTAATTGCTGGCGTGTGACCCTTTAGCTCTACTTTTTCCTTGTAATGGTGAATCCTGAAGCATCATGTGGAAATGGTGGCATTATAAGATGCAGTCATTTTATGGAGCAAGGCTAACCCGCCAATCTGTACTAGGCGTATAGCACGAGTGAAAAATAAACTTTTGTGGTTTTAAGCCACTGAAATTTTTTGAATTGTTTGTTAGCACCACAGCATAACCTAACCTATTCTAGCTATCATATACTTGCTCTTCACAAATATGTACAAAGTTTATTCTAGAACAGGGGACAGCCAACTACAGCCTGTGGGTCAAATCTGGCCTGCTGCCTGTTTTTGTAAATAAACTTCTATTGGAACACAGTCACGCCCATTCCTTCACATATTTTCTATGGATGCTTGTGGGCTACAACAATAGAATTGAATAGTTCCAATAGAAACCATATGGCCCACAAAGCCTAAGCATTTGCTATCTGGCCCTTTACAGAAAGTTTGCCAACCCCTGCTCTAGAACATTAGAGCTTCTATTTTCACGTTCCCTAGGTAACCTAGTAAGTTGTTCTCTCCCTGCTGCTTCTTCTCTTTCCCCCTCCCCACCCCTATTTCTAAGACTTGAGACTTAGTCCATTGGTCAAGGCTGTGAAGAAAGGTAAAATTTGAGAGCTGGAAAGGAGGAGCTCGGACACTGTAGGAAAGACAGTATTTTAAGATCGTGAGGTAAAACAGGAAAGTGAGACTCCACAATGTTTATTTTTTAAACTAATATTTGTTGTTGTTAGCTGCCATTGAGTCGACCACAGCTGATGATGATCTTATGTACAACAGAATGAAATGTTGCCCAGTCCTGCATCATCCTCACTCAAACACCTGCATGTTTGAATCCCTCTCACCGAAGGTCTCCCTCGCCCTTCCTAGCCCTCAACTTCACCAAACATGCTGTGTCCTCCAGTGATTGATCCCTCCTGATGACATGTCCAAAGCAAGCTATTTGGGCAATGTTCTTTTGTGATCCATAGGATTTTTATTGGCTAATTTTCAGAAGTAGATCACCAGGCCTTTCTTCCTAGTCTTAGTCTGGAAGCGCCGCTGAAACCTGTCCACCATGTCATAGCAACACACAAGCCATCACAGTATGACAAACTGGCAGATGGATGACAGAAACTAGTATTTAGCCAGTAGTTTTAAGATGCCAGGTACTTTCTATGCATAATAACATCTCTGAGATAGATATTCTTCCTAATCTTATTTTAAAATGTGTATTGAGGTTGCTTGCCCAAAATTACTCAATAAGTGGTTGAGTCAGGATATGAACCTACAATTTGTCTGACTCTACAGTCTAGCTTACCCACTCAGTCATTATACTGAACAGAAACAAGTTGCATTTGGACACAGGAAGCAGATGAACTGGGTTGGAGCAAGACTCTGTGCTGGGAAAGAGGCAGATAAGGTAAGTGTAGTAGATTTGAACTGAATTTCAGATGGCCTTGAATGCCGGGCTGTTGATTTTGGACTTTATCCTGAAAACTGTGGGAGCTCAGATGATAAAAATCAGTCTGGAGTTGTGAGGTGTGAGAAGAGGCGAGGCAGAGAGAGCACTTGGCAGGCTGTGGTCGTCATCTAGCACAATGATAAAGGCTTGAGCCAGGATGTTATAAATTGTAAAGTGGAAAATAAAATATCATGAATTTGTTTCCTCAGAGTTATAACCTCTACAGTTACTTCTAGGTTAATTTGAGAGGAGAATGTAGGTCGCCTCTCTCCTTTCTATGTCCTTGGCTGAATTTTTCATCGACAATGTAGGATGCTGGGAGATATGCCGTAATAAAGGTGGGAAACAGGAGATGTCCTTCCCCGAAGTGCCTTTGCCTATGGCAGCAGGTACTTGCACCTCTCTTAAGCCTCTCTGTGGCTTTCTTAACGTGCACAGGGATTGAGATCCTTCCTGTTGCTACTAAGTTACGATCTTACTTCATTGCATGTGACAGATAGGATGCTCTTTATAATATTTCCATTAGTTTTTCCAGATAAGCAGAGAATAAAGGGTCTTAATTTATTTAGAAAGTTCTAAAGCTGAAGTCAAACTGTTGTAGCCACAATTGCTCAGAGGCCTGACAGGATTGAGAGCTGAGGCCTGTCTATGACCAGGAAGTTCCATGTGGCAGGCCATTAAGGTAAGTTTAATGAGGAACATTTAACAGCTGTCCTAGCTATTTATATTTACCCACATTTTATTTAAATTATTGCGGTTATAATACATAATTGATAAATGGCTTTTTTTAAGGGTAAATTCATCACTTTTATTTTTACTACACTGTTCAAGTAGCTCCCCATTTCCCACTAAAATAAAAACTAAACATTTATGCATCGCTTTTTTCCTTTACAGCTATCACCATCCCTTATTTCCAAAACTTTTTCATTACCCCAAACAGAAACGCTATACTCATTAAGTAATGACTCCCCATCCCCCGTGTTCCAGCCTCTGATAACCACAAATCTACTTTCTGTCTCTATGAATTTGTGAATAGCATTGTTTTTATAGCAAAAGCTTAATTTGGTTAACTATGGTGGCACAGAGGTTAAGAGCTCAGGCTGCTAACCAAAAGGTTGGCAGTTCGAATCCACCAGCTGCTCCTTGGAAACCCTACAGGGCAGTTCTACTCTGTCCTATAGGGTCACTATGAGTCAGAATCAATTTGACAGCAATGGGTTTGGTTTGATTTTGGTTGTGTGCTAACCTGTGCTTAGTGACCCCTGTCTTGGTCAGTCCAATCCTTGATGCCACACAGTTGTGTTCTGACTGGTAGGGATAAAGCTCAGGGAGATAGCAAGCGCTTGCTTTGCGAATCTAAAACCCTGCATGCTGGCAAAGGCCCTTTCACTATTCCAGGTGTTACTAGTCCTCATATTACAAACACCTACCCTACCACCCTATTTGTGAGAACTGACAACAGACTTAATTTACTTTTACCTTTCCTACATCACTTACAACAACGACAGCATGTGAAGCATGGAAGGGCTTTGATTTTGAGACAGGACTTCCATCATGGGAGAGCCAAGAACACAAGGAACTTGCCAAAGCTAATCTTGCATATCTCCCGAGACAGGACCATCAACTAAACAACTGCCAAGGACGATGCTGTTTGATGCAGCCGAGGGAATTACTAGGGCTTTGAACTGGTTTGTTCTGGGTGGAACCTCTGCTAAAAATCTGCATTTCTAACAAGTTCCCAGGCGATGCTAATGATGCTGGTTAGGGACCAATTCTTAAAACCACTAGTGGTTCTCCAAATGTATTATATGTAAGAATCACTTGGGGGATCTTGTTAAACTGTAGATTCTGATTCAGTATATCTCAGGTGAAAGTGCAAATTTTCAGCAGGGGTTCGAACCGGAAGGAACCTGTTCGAATCCTGAATTAAACTCAGGCATGGAAAAGCCAGCAAATCTAACCTGGGTTCTGCCTATAACATCTTGCTTATAAACCTTGACAAATTAAATTTTCACAGGTGAGAGCTAGAGATGTAGGAAGAATGACTCAGCTGGTTAATTGCAAAGCTCCCATACCATTTTGAAAACTATCAGGAGGGACCAGTCCCAGGAGAAGGACATCATGCTTGATAGAGAGTCAGTGAAAAAGAGGAAAATCCTCAAACGAGATGGATTGACACAATGGTTCCAACAATGGGCTGAAACATAATAATGATTGTGAGGATAGCATGGGACCGGGCAGTGTTTTGTTCTGTTGTCCATAGGGTTGCTATGAGTCGGGATCGACTCGACGGCACCTAACAACAAGAACAACAACATCAAAGCTCCATCATAATATATTCTTGCCCCACTGGGGCCATTTCGAACTGGAAGCAAGTACCAAACATGGAACTGAGTCCCAAACCCTGTAAGTCCAAGTTGTATTGGTGCTAGTTCAGGTCCTGTTCAGCCAATGGAAACAATTCAAGGTCCCACTTGGGACCCAACTCCTGCACTCCTTGAGCACCCAGAGGCCTCACAACAGTGTTGACCCACCCAGGCCTGCCCTCCGTTTCAGGGCCTTATGGTCCCAGACCACTCATTCTTCCTCCCTTTGTTTTCCAGTCAGGGTGTGGCCCATCTCAGCCTCATCTCAGCTTTTTGGAGGAGTAGACCAGCTTCCTCCAAACTGCTCTGGCCCACTTCAGAGCCGGTGAAGGGCTGCGAAGCATGCCACCTGGGGTCTTGACTTGCAAAGTGGAAGTGTTTGGACATTTGCAGCCCTTCTAACCTGCAGTGTTCCTGCAGGGCAGCTGGGCCTCCTCCTGATTTCTTCTAGCCCTTTCCATGCTGCCTGGAGTTACTATCAAAGTACAAACAGTAGCAGGTACTTACACCAGAAGTCCTGGGGAGGTAGATAGGATGACTTCAAGGGAGGAGGTACTTTCACAAAGAGCCACAGATATTTTGAGATACAGTATATACCACCTGGAGCAGGTGAAGCAAAGTAGGCAACTGATGCTGTTGGTGCTGAACAAACAGAGCCTCCAAGGACATTGCAGTGTTAATACACAGCACAGTAATGGGTGCCCATAATGGTAACGTTGTCCATCACTAATGTTAAATTCTGTTCAGACACACTACCAAGTAAGACACGATGTACAGCATTTTCAAAAAGATTTCCATAAGAATGATTAAAATATAGGAAGTTTTTAGCATTTTTGGAGAAAACTTATCTGCAAAATTCAGTTATGTGCAACATCTTATTTCTGGATGGGGCCAGGTAAACAAGACTTAATCCATTTCAGATGAATTGTTTGGCTAAAAGCCTTCTAGTTTTATGCATATTTCTATTCCAGCTCGGAAGAATTATAGCAAAGATTTTTCGGTGAGGTAACCCTCATGAGGAGGTGTGGCAGACACTCTTGGTTGGCTACCCTACAGCCATTCTCCTCCCCATTCTTCCATGATGCCTCTGCCAGGGCCACTTCTCACAGAAAAGGCTTAAAATCTTGCTCACTTTCCCAGCCTCTCTTGCAGCTAGGGGTAGGTGGGCGTGGGGCCAACATATAGCTTATGAGTTGTAAGGGAAAGTCCACTGGGAGCTTCTGGTAAAACTTTCCTCCTAGATAACAGAAGATTGAAGCAAATGGAAACCTGCCAGGAAAGTTCTCTGACCACCTTTCTTCCTGCCTTTGCCTGGGGTCATAATTCAGTCTGCTGTAGCCATCCTGCAGTCATGAAGGGACACATCACCTGTACATCAGGATGGCAGAGGGAGAGATGGAGGAGTCCTAAGTGCTTCGTGAGAGGGTTGAGCCACTGAACCTCCTTGGCACCCCTTCATTCAGACTTCCTGTTTTGTGAGAAAATTAAAACCCAAAAAGAGTTATTCTGGAAATTCTGATAACTGTACCTGTAAACTTCCCAACTGATTTGGGGGAGGAGGAAGGCAGAGGCTTCCTTTTTAAGGTTTGTGTGCTAGATTTACTCCTTGGTAAACACACTATTTTATAAGCAGAGGAAGAAAATGAGGGGCAAATTTCAGAGAAAATCAAGTGTGTAGGTTGTTCAGTTAGAGAAAGTTGTTAATGGTATCAGAGTTGGGGCTGAATCTGTGGGCAGTTTGGTTAGTGTCTATGTTCCTGGCCACCAACTGAGTCCCTAACACTCTGAACAACGACAACAACAACAATAATGATTATAGCTAACATTCTATTGAGTGCTTATGGTGTTCTGGATACTGTTCTAAGAGCTCACACATACTAACTTATTAATTCTTCCAGTATCGCTATCAGGTAGTGTGGCAGCCAGCCTCCGTGGCGGCCCCCAGTAATCCCCACCTCCTGGTACTCACAGCCTTGTGTAGTCACTCCCCACGTTGTACCAGGGCTGGCCTGTGTGCATATGGCAGAAGGGATGGTATGTCACTTCCAAGATAAGACTGTAAATGACTACAGCTTCCATCTTGGTGAGGAACTGAGGACTCCATCCAACAGCAGCCAGCCAGGAGCCAAGGCCTGCCAACAACCACGTGAGTGAGCTTGGACGTGGGTCTTCCAGTGCAGCTTTGACCAGCAGCTTGTCCACAAGCTCATGAACGACCCTGAGATTGACAGAACCACCTGCTAAGTTTCTTTTGGATTCCCGACTCACAAAAACTGTGAGATCATGAACGCTTGTTGTTTTATACTGCTAGGTTCTGGGGGTAAATTGTTACACAGCAATAGATAACTACTACAGGCAGGTACTATTATTTCCTTATGTTACAGGTGAAGAACGGAGGCACAGACAGGGTAAGGAACTTTCCCAAGTTCATACAACCATTAACTGGTGGAATTAGGGTGCAAACTCTAGCCAGTTTGGCTGTGGAATCCATGCCCATAACCTCTATACTAGATTGCCTCTTTGCCTTTTTTTTTTTCAATTTTATTGTGGTGAAGTTATTAAACAAAATTTTCATATTAACCATTTTTAAGTCTACAATTTGGTGACATTAATTACAATTCACTATGTTGTGTAACCATCACCACTATCTATTTCCAAAAGCTTTTCATTGCCCTAAACAGTAGCTCAGTGCCCCTTAAGTAATAACTCTCCATTCTACCCCCAACCCTGCCCCTGGTAACCACTAATAAACTTTGATCTCTATCCATATGCCTATGCTACATATTTCATGTCAGTGGGATTGTACAATATTTGTCCTTTTGTGCCTGACTTACATCACTCAGCATAATGTTTTCAAGGTTTGTTCATGTGGTAGCATGTATTAGAACTTCATTTCTCTTTTTTGCTGAATAATAGTCCATTGTCTGGTGGCACAGTTGTGGAAGTGCTTGACTGCTAACCTAAAGGTTGGTGGTTCGAACCTACCAGCTTCTCTGAGGGAGAAAGATATGGCAGTCTGCTTCCGTGAAGATTTACAGCCTTGGGAACCCTATGGGGCAGTTCTCCTCTGTCCTTTAGGGTGGCTATGAGTTGGAATCGGCTCAATGGCAATTGGTTTGGTTTTTTGGCTTTGATATAGATATACCACATTTTGTTTATCCATTTATCTGTTGATGGACACTTTGGTTGTTTCCACCTTTTGGCTATTGTGAATAATGCTGCAGTGAACATTGGTGTACACGTAGCTGTTTGAGCACCTCCTTTCAATTCTTTTGGGTATATACCTAGCAGTGGAATTGCTGGGTCATACGGCAGTTCTGTGTTTAACTTGCCCCTTGATATTTTTGCAGATGTGTACTATTTGATCACTTAGTGGGTTCCTCAGTGTGGAAGCAGTATAAATCCATCACCACTATGGGATGACGACGTTCTGCTGCTCATCTCTCTACATGAAGGACAATGTGTATGTAGGGCTCTTAGCCAACTCAGGACTATTCTTTTTATAGAACAGTGACTCCAAAAGCTAGAGTGATCCAAAGCCTGAGCTCAGGAGGTCTCTTACTCCAATATTTGGTGCACACCAAGGATTTGGAACTGTGTAGAGGATAAAGAGAATGTGTTAAAAATATGGGTTATTTTTGGGAGAGGCTTATTTGTACAGATTTGCTCCTGCTCCAAATAGTAGGTTAACTTAGAGTTCATATTTTTTTCAAATTTGTTTTAATTAATTCCTCTTCCCAATGACCTCTGTATGTGTCAGAATAAAAGCTCTTGGCAGGTCGATGTCCTGGAGGAGATGTCAGACATCTAGAGAAATCAATGAATATTCATTTTAGAGACAGTGCATTCCAAGGCTACCATCCTCTAGCTTAACAAACTGAGCGTGGCTTAAAAATAAAAAATCTCTTGGCAAAAACAAAAATTACATTATTTCACAATTTTTCCAGCTCTTTTAACTTTTCAGAATATCTCTATGTACATTGTTTCTTTTCAGCCTTAAATTATACTTATTCTGTCACAGATAAGGATCCCTGAGTGGCACAAACAGTTAAGCGTTTGACTGCTAATTTAAAGGTTGGCGGTTCGAACTCACCCAGAGGCATTGCGAAAGACAAGCCTGATGATTTGCTTCTGTTAAGATTATGGCCAATAAAACCCTATGGCGGAGTTCTACTCTCTAACACATGAGGTTGCCATGAGGTGGAGTCAACTCGACAGCAGTGGGTTTGGTAATGTTTTGTTTGTCACAGATAAGGAGAAGAGACTCAGAGAGGCCAGTTGATTTTTGAAGGTCATACAGTAAGAATAACTTATTTGTTGGGAAGTGCAGTGGATAAGCGCTTGGCTGCTAACTGAAAGGTCAATGGTTCGAACTCACCAGCCACTCTGTGGGAGAGAGACCTGGCGATCTGCTTCCGTAAAAATTATAGCCTTGGAAACCCTATGAGGCAGTTCTACTTTGTCCTATAGGTTTACTATGAGTCGGAATTGACTTGATGGTAACAGGTTTGGTTTTTGGATTATGTTCATGTATTATAAAAAATACTTTACATCTTTAAATACTTGTTTAATCCTAAAAACAACCCTATGAGCTATAGTCTATTATTAGCCTCATTTTACAGATAAGGGAAATGAGCCTCAGAAAGGTTGATTCACTTGTCTAAGATCGCACAGCTAGAAAGGGACTGAGTCAGGATTTGAACTCCTGAAGCCTGGTGCTACAGCCAGTGCTTTTGATCATTACATTTTACTGTAATTAGGTAGCAGTATAGGTTGGAATCTGAACTCAAGTTCACATTTTCAAATCTGTTATGTTGATTTCTCTCTGCTCAAGCTGGTAGCCATTTTGTTGTAGAACCAGATATCATATAATTTCATATGAGATTACCATTCATTTGCAGGTGGAAACATTTGTTCTTAAAAATAATTAACCAGTTTATTTGTACATGTGGCCTATCTTTCCTGCTAGGTTCCTGCCACGTTTGATTGAAAGACCTCTACTTGAAAGCATTGTGAACCATCGACAGCCTTGAAAAATTCAACCACGTGACTGTCACTGCTGGTTCCTCAGGGTCCCATGTAGACAAAAGGGCAATCTTGAAGTCACCAAGTCACTTCTCATTGCTAGCTGGGGTGTTGAATTTAGACAGCATGTGGACTTCTGACCTGAGGAAGGTAGGAGCTGGAAGGGCCTCTTCTACTTTTCTAGCCTAGGGCTTGGAAGTCCCTGGGTGGTACAAATGGTTAACACACTTGACTGTTAATCAAATGGTTGAAGGTTCGAGTCCACCCAGAGGCACCTTGGAAGAAAGGCCTGGCAATCTACTTCTGAAAATCAGCCATTGAAAACAGTATGGAACACAGTTCTACTCTGATGTATATGGGGTTCCATAGTAGGAATTGAGTGGAAAGCAACTGGTTAGCTTGCTTTATAACTTTTAAATATTTAGACCTAGTAGTCCCTGGGTGGTGAAATGGTTAGTGCACTCCCCTGCTAACTGAAAGGTTGGCAGTTTGAGTTCACCCAGAGGCACCTTGGAAGAAAGTCCCCATGATCTACTTCTGAAAAATCAGCCACTGAAAACCCTATGGAGCACAGTTCTATCTACTATAACGTACATGGGTTTCCATGAGTTGGAATCAACTCCAAGGCAACTGGTTTGGATTTTGGTTTTTAGCCTAGGGCCTAAATGCAAACCAGACTGAGGTCTTCTTGGTTGATTTTCCCAGGCCCCAACCTGAACTAGACTCTACAGGTTTTACCACTTTGATAGTGAGAACTGAGCTATGAGGCCGTTCATGCCTAGCCTTCAACCGGAATCCATTACCCTTTTGTGTGAGGATGATTATTTCAGTGTTACTTACAGGAGGCAGCAAGCCTAGGGGTTAAGAGGAAGGGGTGAGCCAGCCTGGGTTTTATCTATGCTCCACAGTTTCCTCCCCTAAAGGCGTCCCTTGCCTTCTACGACCTTATGCAAGATGAGTGGAAGCTGCATTTAAAATGGTGGGAGCCCATTCCTCCCAACAGATGTCAAAGGTTCAGCCTCTTTGTGCTTTCTGACACAGTGACCACCAGCAGTTCTGACACTTGGTGAGGGGTATGTGAGGTAGGGGGAGGGCATGGGGGGAGAGTGGCTGGGAAATGTTATATCTATACAGAAATAATAATACACCCACTCCTTACTTATCGACATGGTTAAGTTCCAAAGACCAGGTTGTTATGAGAAAATCGGTGTTATGCAAAAATGGAGGATGACCACATCAGATCACAATATATTATGCGGGACACATATGTTCCTCTGGACTTGAGAGGTGGAAACTGTAGATAGGTGCTATATATCCCAATGGTCATGGAAGGGTTACTGCCAGACATTCATCATTAGTGCGCAAAATAGTTGAATAGTAGATTTTTTAGTATTGTCAATGCAAAGTGTTGGATAATGAGATGGTAGATGAACAGGTGTGCTCCTTCTGCATGCACATGCAGTACTCCAATGTGGACTGTGAGAACTTCCCATACATTGTTTCACTGGATTTTCAAAACAACCCATCAAGTAGGACAGTTATTATTATCTTAAAAGACTTTAGAGAGGCTTTCAGATTTGTACAAGGGTTAATACCAGAATTCAAATTCAAATCTTTTGACCCTAACTCTAATCCTCTACTCATTATACAGCAGTTTTTCCCATTACTATCTTCTTTCAAGAATTTTTCAAGATGCTAGAAAGATCTAGAAGAATACCCAACCACAAACGTTGAGCCACCCAATAATTTAGAGTTCGCAGTAATAATGATAGTAATAATAATAATTACCAAAAAAAAAAAAAAGGAAAAAACCCATTGCCATTGAGTCGATTCCGATTCATAGCAACCTTGTAGGACAGAGTAGAACTGTCCCATAGGGTTTCCAAGGCTGTAATCTTTAGGGAAGCAGACTGCTATATCTTTCTCCCAAGGAGCGAGGAGCAGCTGGTGGGTTCCAGCTGCTAATCTTTGGGTTAGCAACCAAGCACTTAACCATCGCGCCACCAGGGCTCCAAATAATAATAGTAGCAGTTAATAGTTATTGAATGCTGCCTAGGTATCAGGCACTGTGCTGAGAGCTTTATGTGCATTATCTCATTTAAATCTTAAAACAAAAGCCCAGCGAGACTTTGCTCCTCAAAAGTTGGTCTGTAGACTAGCAGTGGAATCCCTGGGTGGTGCAAATGGTTAACATACTTGGCTGCTAACTGAAATGTTGGAGGTTTGAGTCCATCCAAAGGTGACTTGGAAGAAAGGCCTGGCTATCTACTTCTGAAAAAGCAGCTATTGAAAACCCTATGGAGCACAGTTCTGCTCTGACACACATGGGGTCACCATGAGTTGGAATTGACTCCATGGCAACTAGTTAGACCAGCAGCATTGGCATCACCTGGCAGCTTGTTAGAAATGCAGAATCTCAAGCTCCGTCTCATAGTTACCGAGTCTGAGTCTGCATTTTAACAAGCTCCCTGGGAGATGTGTATGCACATTCAAGTTTGGGAAGCACTGCTGAAAGAAACTGTCATCGCCCATTTCATAGAGGAGGAAAGTGAGGCTAAGAAGGAGTTAAGTAACTTTCCACTGAGCCAGAGGAGTCAAATCAGCCTGCTGCCTCCAAAGCTTGCACAGCCCTACCTACTGCTTCCCTTCTAGCCTTGATTTCTCTGTAAAATAGGAATTGTTAAATTATCAGCCTGCTCCATATGGTTGTGAGAACTTAGGCAAATTCAGAACAGTGGCTGACATAGAGGAAGTGTTTGGTAATGGGTATTGTTATCTCTTTTTGTTCTTCTCAGGAAATGTGTGACCCAGTTAGGATCATCTTCTTTCCCCATTTAACTGATGGACACGTTGGGGTCACCTAATTACGCATTCATAATCCCTTGAACCAAAAAAGCACTGAAAGAACAAACTTTCTTTTTTTTTTTTTTTAACTGTTTAAAAAGTAATTCATTTAATGGTGAAACGGGACCTGAACTGATACTAATGAACTAGTATTTATGGTCTTTATTTATCCCACTGAGTGTAAATACATGTTTCACTGCAGAAATAGTAATGCGTTTGAGTTGGGTGCTGCTGCAGACCACACTGGGTGTTGATGAACCATTCGGTGATGAACATTTAGGCTGTCTTATGGGACTTTTTACCACCTGTGAGTGAGTCTTCGCTAAACAATGAGAGTGGTGGGATCTGCCTGAGATGCTGTCCAGGGTGGGACTGGAGGCTTTTCCTGGTTGCACTTCAATGAAATTGAAACTGAACCAGTGAGCGCACGCCCAGCGTGCAAGAATCCAATCTCTCAGACACTGGTTTTGAGAGGAAGAAAGAGTTGATTTTGCAGGCTAGCAAGCGGGAACTCAGAGGTATCAACCTCAGGTTGAGTTCCTCGATTTGAGTGAGAAATCACATTTTATATTTATACATATTCATATAGGGGTGGAGGAAGGCGGTGGGCAGGATAGAAAGTTTTAACTATTCATAGTTTCTATTGATTATTTATTACGAGGCGGGGCTAAGACTTGGCCCGGAAGTGGCGCACGGACTTTTTGCTTTTGAAATGGGCTTAGCTGCTGCTGATGACGTATATTCGGTGATTTTGGTTCCTTGGCCTGAGTCTTCTGGATCCTTGACATGAGTTCTCTTGTGTCATTGAGCATGCGTGGCGGCCTGGGGTTGTCTGTGGGGCATCTTTGTCTGTTCTGCGCATGTCTGACTATTCTGAGCCGGATCTGGACCCGTCCGGGGCTCTCCAGAGAGTCTGCAAAACAACTTAGAGAAAGCGAGCGACGTGGTGCGGGAGGTGACTAGACGTGGTCTGATAACTGATGGAATAGTAATTAATTAGGTGTCTTCTTAGGGTCGCCTAACAGAATCAACTCGTGTAATAAACCACAAAGAACTTGGCACTATGCCTTGTAAATGGAAAACTCTGGGTAAATGCTAAGTAAAAGGCAGTTATCATGGTCATCATTTTATCCATCCCTGTGTATCAAATGACCAAAACCAAACCTATTGCAGTCAAGTCAGTTCCAACTCATAGACAGGGTAGAATTGCCCCATAGGATTTCTAAGGCTGTAATCTTTTTTTTTTTATGGTTGTAGTTTAAATGAAGTTTACAGTTCAAGTTAGTCTCCCATACAAAAATTTATACATACATTGTTATACGACTCTAATTGCTCTCCCCATACTGTGACAGCACACTCCTCCTTTCCACCCCTGATTCTCCATGTTCATTCACCCACCTCCTAACCCTCTCTGCCTTCCCATTTCACCTCCGGACAGAAGCTGCCCTTTTAGTCTCTTGCATCTACTTGAGCTAAGAGGCACACTCTTCACGAGTATCACTTTATGTCCTACTGTCCAGTCCAATTCCTGTCTGAAGAGCTGGCTTTGGAAATTGTTTTAGTTTTGGGCTGGTAGAGAATCTGGGGGCCATGTTTTCCAGGGTTCCTCCAGTCTCAGTCAGACCATTAAGTCTTGTCTTCTTACTAGAATTTGAGTTCTGCACCCTATCTTTCTGCTGCTCCATCAGGGACTCTCTGTTGTGTTCCCTGTCAGGGCAGTCATTGGTGGTAGCCAGGCACCATCTAGTTCTTCTGGTCTCAGGCTGATGAAGTCTCTGGTTTATGTGGCCCTTTCTGTGTCTTGGGCTAATACTTTCCTTGTGTCTTTGGTGTTCCTCAGTCTCCTTTACTCCAGGTGGTTGGGATCAATTGTTTCATCTTAGATGGCCACTTGCAAGCTTTTAAGACCCCAGACGTCACTCACCAAAGTAGGATGCAGAACATTTTCTTAATAAGCTTTGTTATGCCAATTGACCTAGACGTCCCCTGAAAGCATCCCCTGAAAGATCCCTTCCCCTTCTACTCTGTCCCTCAAAGTGTTTGATTGTATTCAGGAAACTTCTTAGCTTTGGTTTAGTCCAGTTGTGCTGACTTTCCCTGTAGTGTGTGCTGTCCTTCCCTTCACTTAATATAATTCTCATCTACTATCTAGTTAGTAAATAACCCTCACCCTCCCTCCCAACCCTTGTAACCATTAAAGAATGTTTTCTTCTGTGTTTAAACCTTTTCTTGAGTTTTTATAATAGTGGTCTTATACAGTATTTGTCCTGTAACTGACTAAATTCACTCAGCATAATGACCTCCAGCTTCCTCCATGTTATGTTTCACGGCTTCATCATTGTTCTTTATCATTGCATAGTATTCCATTGTGTGGATATACCATAATTTGTTTATCCATTCATCTGTTGATGGGCACCTAGGTTGTTTGCATCTTTTTGCTATTGTGAACAGTGCTGCAATGAACATGGGTATGCATATATCTATTCATGTGACGGCTCTTATTTCTCTAGGATATATTCCAAGGAGCGGGATAGCTGGGTCATATGGTACTTCTATTTCTAGTTTTTTAAGGAAGCACCAAATCGATTTCCAAAGTGGTTATAACATTTTACATTCCCATCAACAGTGTATAAGTGTTCCAGTCTCTCCACAACCTCTCCAGCATTTATTATTTTGTGTTTTTTAGATTAATGCTAGCCTTGTTGGGGTGAGATGGTATCTCATTGTAGTTTTGATCTGCATTTCTCTAATGGCTAATGTTATCTTCATGTGTCTGTTAGCTGCCTGAATATCTTCTTTGGCAAAGTGACTGTTCATATCCTTTGCCCATTTTTTAATTGAGTTATTTGTCTTTTTGTTGTTGAGGTTTTGTAGTATCATGTAGATTTTAGAGATTAGATGCTGATCAGATTTGTCATAGCCAAAAATGTTTTCCCGGTCTGTAGTTTGTCTTTTTACTCTTTTGGTGAAGTCTTTTGAAGAGCATAAGTGTTTGATTTTTAGGAGCTCCCAGTTATCTAGTCTCTCTTCTGATGCTTGTGCAATGTTACTTATGGTTCATATTGCATTTATGCCATGTATTAGGGCTCCTAGCATTGTCTCTATCTTTTCTTCCATGATCTTTATCATTTTCGATTTTATATTTAAGTCTTTGATCCATTTTGAGTTAGTTTTTGTGCATGGTGTGAGGTATCAGTCTTGTTTCAGTTTTTTGCAGGTGGATATCCAGTTATGCCAGCACCGTTTGTTAAAAAGACTGTCTTTTCCCCAATTAATGGACTTTGGGCCTTTGTCAAATATCAGCTGCTCATAGGTGGATGAATTTATGTCTGGATTCTCAATTCTGTTCCATTGGTCTATGTATCTGTTGTTGTACCAGTACCAGGCTGTTTTGACTACCGTGGCAATGTAATAGGTTCTAAAATCTGGTAGTGTGAGGTCTCCCGCTTTGTTCTTCTTCTTGAGTAATGCTTTACTTATTCGGGGCCTCTTCCCTTTCCATATGAAGTTAGTGATTTGTTTCTCCATCTCATTAAAAAATGTTGTTGGATTTTGGATCAAAGGCTATAATCTTTATGGAAGCAGACTGCCACATCTTTCTGTCGTGGAGTGGCTGGTGACTTCGAACCGACAACCTTTGGGTTAGCAGCCTAGCACTTAACAACTGGGCAACCAGAGCTCCTTCACAGCAAGTGAGTCAGGGCCAAATCACCACTCTGCAGGCTCAGTGGACCCAAAGAGTGAAGCAATGCCTGAAAACCAATGTAAAAATCCAAGAAAATATCAGTAATCAAATCATACTTTAAAGTTCAACCTCAGACCCACTTGCCTGGAAAATGGCAAAGAAAGAAATAGAAAAGATGACATCTCTTAAAGCTGAATTTAACAGATGTGCTGTTCTCCCCACGGGAGGATGATGATGTTGAGCCACCTTGAATGACATTTCCAAGATGCTGTCCCTGGGAAGGTCCCGTGATGAAGCTATCAGGGCACTTCAGTAGTTTGAGGTTGGGAGTACATTCTGGCTGTGTTTTTCATACTGCCTGTTTTTGTTTGTTGCCACTGAGTCAGCTCCGACTCATGGCAATCCCATGTACAACAGGATAAAACACTGCCTGGTCCTGCACCATCTTCACGATTACTGGTATGCTCAAGTCCATTGTTAGAGCCACTGTGTATTTTCAGTAACTTCCAACGTAGGGGACTCATCTTCCAGCACTACATCAGACAATATTCTGTTGTGATCCAGAGGGTATTCATTGACTAATTATCAGAAGTAGATCACCAGGCCTTTCTTCCTAGTCTATTTTAGTCTGAAAACTTTGCTGAAACCTGTCTACCATGGGTGACCCTGCTGGTATTTGAAATACCAGAGTGGCCTAGCTTCCAGCATCACAGCAATGTACAGACTGACAAACTGATAGACAAACTTCAGACTGACAAACTTCAAACTTCAGACCGACAAACTTCCAGCATCACAGTACGACAGACTGACAAACAATTGGTGGGTACTGTCTGTAGGCCATGAGGACTGAAGGGTGTGAAAGGGCACAGATTCACTCCTGTTCCCCTTGCCTTGGTGTGGGACTCAGATAACTGTCTTTTTGCAAATCTAGTCATGCTGTTTTACAATAACTGCACCTTAAAAGTGAAGAACATTCTTAGGTACAAGCACACACTGTATGGAGGGTGAGCAGAGTTTCCTGATGTAAACTGGCCTGGGGGAAGCATGGATGGTTAAGATTCACATATTATCCAATAATGTCATCTCAGTCAGTTTTGTCAATCCAACCATCTTCTCGAAGACCTTAAGCTCTTCAAAGACTCCTTTGAGTCTCATTTTTTCTTCTTGCCAACTCAATATTTGGGGGTGATTGCAAGCACTGAAATGAAAAGAAAATAGGTAATATAGGGACCAGATTTTTAATGCATAAACTGGATCTCTGCCTTTGCATACTTGGGAGTTAGCTACAAATACTGTTTTGTAATTATGTGGATGCATCTGGGTGATTTACACCAATGGTCTGTGAGATGTGACAGGAGAGATGTACCCTGCACCTGTTTTGCTTCCTCTTTGGATTTGGCTCTGTTAATAATAAAGCTTATGAGTCTCAAGAAAATTACCACTGACACGGAGTCACAGGAGGCACAAGTTCCTTGAGTAGGGACAAATTTTAGGTGGTTGAATCAGCATTTGAAAAAAATCTCTGTTCTATCAGACCATTTCCTAGAATTGCACACTACTGAGATTTGCTGTGATTGATTCTGGGAATCTTGGGGTCACGTTCTCTACTATTGTTAGAAAAAAATTCCCCACATAAGAAATCAATATGGTCTAGTAGACCATCTACTGAGCAGTTTAACGTATCCATCTCTCCTTAGGAAGTAGCTTTGGAGGTCTTATTTTTGAAATCACAGGAACACTTTGATCTTTTAAGTACTGACCCTACCTTTATGTAAGCTGACCTGCGACAATAATTTGACAAAAAAAAATTTCTTCATGTTTGATGGAAATTGACTTACTAATGTGGGGACATTTAAGGAAGCATAACCCCTTCTGTTTTTCTGATGCAACCCACGTTCCTGCTCCAGCCTGTGTGCAGCTCTCCACCCTCACTGAGACTGCCAGACACTCCCTCCGCACCTGCCCCTGTTCATTCCATTCATTCGTTATACACCTCGGCTCATTTCCACTAGTCAGCATGTGGGCTGAATCAAGGTGGAGAGAAGGGAAATGACCAGTTGCCATGGAGTAGATTCCAAGTCATGGCAACCCTATGTGTGTCAGAGCAGAACTGTGCTCCATAGGGTTTTCAATGGCTGATTTTTCAGAAGGAAATCTCCAGGCCTTTCTTCCAAGGAGTCTGTGTGAGGCAGGCAGCCTCAGATCCCAACCCTTCTAAGAGACACCTGCTCTGGCTTATCCTCCTGCACTGAACAGAATAGGCTGCACGTTCTTCCAAAATTGTCCTTGACAAGATAACCACAGAATGGGATGATAGCAAGCACTGAAATGAAAATAGGTAAAATAGGGACTGGATTGTCTAATCCATAGATGGCCTCAACCTGCCTCTAGGGTTGCTAATGAAGGAAAATCCACCTCTTCCTCCATCCCAGAGAATCGAACCCTTGACTAGAGAAAATGCATAGTCATCCCCAAGCTCTGAGCACCTGCGCAAAGGTCAGTTCTGAATATTCACGATGAATTTGCATTTCCTTGTCTGCTCTCTGTAAAAGCCCACCTCCCCAAGCTGCCTGCGAGCAGTCTTGGAGGCGGCAGCCCTGATTGCTCCTTTCCTTGTGCAATGAAATAAAGGCGTCTTTTTGATCTCCCGCCTCGGCCTCTTGTTTGTTGGCTGTAACAAGTCACGCCGAGCAAAACGTGGGGTTTTCACCCAGCAACATCTGGGTGGACTAGAACCGCCAACTTTTTGGTTAGCAGCTGAGAACATTAACTGTTTGGTCCACCCAGAGGCTCCAGAGATGAGGGAGCTAGTGGGAATAGGGAAAGCATCAGCACAGAAGAGGCAGGTACCCTACCCTCTGACAATGTCTGAAGGAACATGGGAAAACCTCAGTGAAATCCAGGTTGGTGTCACCACCCAAGGAATGTGCCTGAACTATACTAAAGGGCCAAAGCATCCCAATCTTGACTGAGCTAAGGATCTGGCCTCCAACTGAGAAAAATCAGTAGATGATTCTAACTATCAAGATGTCATTAAGTTAAAGCTCTTGAAATGTTGAGGTTATCCTGGATTACCTGGGTGGGTCTTAAATTCAAGGACATGTGTCCTTATAAGAGAAAGGCAGAGGGAGATTTGAGACAGAGAGGAGAGGAGAAGAGAAGACACCAGTAAATCAGTTGCCATCGAGTTGATTTTGACTCATGGCAACCCCATGTGTGTCAGAGTAGAACTCTGCTCCATAGCATTCTCAATGGCTGAGATTTTAGAGTAGATCACCAGGGCTTTCTTCTGTGGTGCATTTATGTGGACTCAAACCTCCAAACTTTCAGTAATCAGCTGAGCACTTTAATGATTTGCAGCACCCATGGCCTTCTGAAGAGGAAAATACACAGAGAAAAGGAGGAGGCAGTGTGACCAGGGAGGCCGAGCTTGGAACGAAGCAGCCACCAGAAGCTGGAAGAGGCAAGGAATTAGTGCTTGCTGACACCTTGGTTTTGGATTTCTGGCCTCTAGAACTGTGAGAGAATAAACTTCCACTGTTTTCAGCCACTACATGTGTGGTAATTTGTTATGGCAGCCTCAGGAAAGGAATATACCATGCATTCATCTGCATATGCTAAATGTAATGATAAGAAATTAGATTTCTTGAGTGCCTAGCCTGTCCTGTGATTCCTGCCTCAGCCACTGCTCTAAACAATGTCATTAGCTTAGTTTCCTCTCTTGACTTAATGCCGTGGAGGCCTCAGCTGGTGGTATAGCTATAGGGCATCTGCTAACCAATCTTGACTAGGCCAAGGTCAGATGCCACTGAATTGAGTTTGGAGAGTTTAGAAAACTGGGTCTTGGAGACCCAAGGTCAGGTGTTTTTTTTGGCCTTTAATCATTTGCTTAGAGGAAGACAGATAGGAAGGTGAGGTCGGAAATTCCATTAAATATGCAAAAATATTAATTAGGGAAATGGGCAAAGAAAATTGTCTCATTACCTGGTAAATTGATTTTAGCTCAACAGCAGCTTGGTAGCACTAGATTAGAAAATCATACAGATGGATAGTTTAATCCCTTCTCTGCAGGGATGTGACAAGTGCTACAGTAAAGACTGCATCATTTAGAAATTAAAGGAAATTCTTGTAGGATAATATTGAGGTAAAAATTAGAGCCATCTCTTGATGTGGAAAAGTGAGTAAAGTGACCAAGGGTGATTTGCAAGTGATTTGTAGTTAACAATTGCAGACCTCAGATGGATTGACACAGTGGCTGCAACAATGGGCTTAAGCACAACAATGATTATGAGGATGGTGCAGGACCCAGCAGTGTTTCATTCCATTCTACATAGGGGTTGCCATGAGTCAGAACTGACTCAATGGCACCTAACAACAACAAGATGGAAAATGAAATAGATCAATCTTAAAGACTTGGGGTAAGAACTTTGTTTCTGAAGTCCGTATGGTACAAGATTCATGTCTTCCTAGATGAGAGAGAGAAAGAGAGATAGGAATAGCTTTCTGATAAAAGAAAACTGTCCATGTCCACAGTGGTGATTTCTCCCAGGATGTATTTTCTTTGTTGGCAAATCAAAGAGGAAAATTATGTTGCTAGGTCACGGAATTAATCTTTCTCTGAACAGCAACAAAAATGAAATTAAAAAGACATAGATTTATACCTGGAAATAAATCAGTTGAAAGGGATTGTGGTTCCTGTTTGAGTGTCAGGTAACTGGGGACTCACACATGCATAAAGAATATCCCTGATTCAAAGAGCTGGGGGAGTGGCCCAAAGGTGGCCGAGCTCTGTTCCACAGGAAGGGCAAATCAATCAGGCTGAGCAAAAATAGAAGCAGAGATGCTCCTGTTCATCCCATTTTGGCACAGTTTTATAAATTCTCAATCCTAACTGTGATATCCATCATAAATTTTCCTTTTTCATGGCTGTAACTCGATCTGGCCCCTCTCTCTTTTATTTCTTTAAGTTCCTATCATCACTGCAGTGCTTTGGGTGAAGGGGACAGGGCAGAGAGGGGATCTGTCCCTTTCCCCAAGTGGTTAATATCCCTATGTGGTTTTCTGGGCCAAGAGATGAAAAGGGATGTGTAATCTTTGGAAGTCGGCTACTCAAATGTAAACATAAGGCATGGTTCTATTTGTTATGAGTGTAAGAATAAAAAAAAAAAAAATTTTACCAAGACAGGAAACTAGAATAAAGAAAGCAGTGGGTGCTATCTCTTGGGAATGCCTACCACTATCGCATCTAGGAGGTCCCTGGGTGGGGGAAATGGTTTGCGCTACTGATAGGTTGGCAGTTCGAACCCACCCAACAGCAACATGGAAGAAAGTCCTGGTGATCTGCTTCTGTAAAGATTATAGCCAAGAAAACCCTATAGAGCAGTTCTACTCTATAACACGTGGGGTCGCCATGAGTCAGAATCAACTGGTCAGCAAATTGGAAGGTTTGTTTTTATTTTGGATCACATCTAGGTTACCTGGTACTCTCTGCTTAGCTGTATTAGTTATCTATCGCGTAGCGAATTACTCCAAGGTTAACCCGTTGCTGTTGAGTTGATTCCGACTCACAGTGACCCTATAGGACAGAGTAGAACTGCCTCATGTGGTTTCTGAGGAGCACCTGGTGGATTTGAACTGCTGACCTTTTGGTTAGCAGCCATAGCTCTTAACCACTATGCCACTGGGGTTTCCAGCTCCAAGGTTAGCAGCTTAAAACAACAAACATTTATTTTATCAGAGTTTCTGTGGGTCAGAAACCAGGGAGTTGTCTAGCTCAGTGGTTCTACGTCAGGGTCTCTACAAGGTTGCACGGAAGCTGTTGGCCAGGGCTGCAGTCATCTCAAGGCTCCACTGTGGGGGGAGCTGATTCCAAGCTCATTCACATGATTGTTGGCTGTTGGAAGATTGGGCACTAGTAGTGGCTGCAGCTGGGCCATCCTTGGCAAGTGGAAGTACTCGTTGCTGAGCCCATGCATAACCTCCGTTGCCACCACCATGGTCACTTTGTTCATGAGCCCATTGGACAACAACAAGTGGCTGGGGAAGGCAGCTGACTAATGTCCACAGACTGGCCATCCAACCACCTCAGTGTTAAAATCTTCCTCTGCTGAGGTCACTCTTTTATTTATTTATTTGTTTATTTTTTATTGTACTTCAGGTGAAGGCTTACAGAACAAATAGTTTCTCATGAAACAGTAGTACACATACTGTTTTATGACATTGGTTAACAACCCCACAATATGTCAACCCTCTAACTTCTCAACCTTTTTTTTTTGGTGAAAATACACATAGCCAAAGATACACCATTTCAAAAATTTCTACATGCACCGTTCAGTGACATTGACTATGCTCTTCCAATTGTGCTGCTATTCTCACTTAAGATGAAGGCTTACAGAACAAAATAGTTTCTCATTTAACAGTTAGTACACATGTTGCCCTATGACAATGGTTAACAATCTCACAACACATCAACAATATCCTTACTCAACCTTGGGTTCCCTATCACCACCTTCCTTGTCGCCTTCTGCCTTCTGGCCCTTGTCACTGGACTACTGTACCTCATTAGTCCCATTTGGTTTTACGGGGCTGTCCACGCCCAGGCTGAATGGTGAACCATGCTGAGGTCACTCTTAATGAGCATCCACATGGGATGTAAATCTCTCTTTTTTTTCTTTGTTTACTGTACTTTAGATGAAGGTTTACAGAGCAAATTAGTTTCTCATTAAACAATCAATACACATTGTTTTGTGACATTGGTTGCGAACCCCACAACCTGTCAACAGTCTCCCCTTCTCCACCTTGGTTTCCCCATTACCAGCTTTCCTGTCCCCTCCTGCCTTCTCATCCTTGCCCCTGAGCTGGTGTGCCCATTTAGTTTTGTTTTGTTTTATGCGTCTGCCTAATCTTTGGCTGAATGATGAACCTCAGGAGTGACTTCAGTACTGAGTTAAAGGGCTGTCTGAGGGCCATACTCTCGGGGTTTCTCCAGTCTCTGTTAGACCAGTAAGGCTGGTCTTTTTTTGTGAGTTAGAATTTTGTTCTACATTTTTCTTCAGCTCTGTCTGGGACCCTCTATTGTGATCCCTGTCAGAGAAGTCAGTGGTGGTAGCCGGGCACCATCTAGTTGTGCTGGACTCAGTCTGGCAGAGGCTGTGGTAGTTGTGGTCCATTAGTCCTTTAGACTAATCTTTCCCTTGTTTCTTTGGTTTTCTTCACTCTCCCTTGCGCCAGAAGGGTGGGACCAGTGGAGTATGTTAGATGGCTGCTCACAAGCTTTTAAGATCCCAAACGCTACTCACCAAAGTAGGATGTAGAACATTTTCTTTGTAAACTATGTTATGCCAATTGAGCTAGATGTCCCCTGAGGCCAGGACCCAAATATGTTAACATGTCCCCATTCAAAAACATCTCTCCATAAATCTCTTTCTAGACTTTGTAGTTACCAATTTTGTATCTGTGTTTTTCCCAAGTTCCTGACATTCCCACAAAATCATTAAACACAGTCCATGAATGGTACAGACCTATAACTCTGGGCATCTCTCCTTCCAGGTAAAATGAATAACCAGGCACATTCCCTGAAGTTCCACCCACGGGTAGAACTTCCCTTCACCACTGTCCTCAGGGCTGTCCCAGAGTAGGGCTATAGTACTAAAGCTCTTTACTTTTGGTGATGCCTGAATATTACACAGAGATATCTGTAAACCAAGCCTGAATGATTTTCCCCCTCAGTCAAAGAGGCCTGGAAGAGGCCACAGTGTTGACAGAGAGGGGAGGTAATGTATCAAGATTAGTGGCCATGGGAATCTGAACCGTTTCCTTGTACAACTTACTTGCATCTTCAAGACCTGCTTAGACCTGATCTCATATACATAAGTTCCATTTCATGATGGAGTGCTGCTGTGCACATCTACTTTATAGCCTGGTGGGTCATACCACACCCAGTTCATGATGGGCAGCTCAGGACACATGGTAATTTGGTCAAGCGTTCTGTCTCTACTAAGGCCCAGTAGCAAGCCAAAAGCTATTTTTCAAAGGAGTGCAGTCATCTTCAGAGCATGACTTTGCTCCAAAATCCTAAGGGTCTTCACTGCTGTTCACCTATAGGGGCCTGCCAAAGGCTCCAAACAGCATCTCTGTGTGCCATCAACGTTTCAAGTACCATCAGATCTGCTGGATCATGTGGCCCAAGTAGCAGAGCATCTTGCGTGGCAACCTGGGCCTGTCACAGAGCCTTCTCTTGTCTTGGGCACCACTCAAAGCTAGCAGCTTTTTGGGTCACTCAGTAAACACCCAAGTGAAGTACACGTTGCCTCCAAAATCCAAAGAGGAGCACAAGGCATTTTACCTCTATTCGTTGGTAGGGAGACCAGACACAGCAACATGTCTTTCTCCTGGGGAGGGATATTTCAACATGTCCCACACCACTGGACCTCTAGAGGTTTCACTGAGGTGGCAGGCCCTGGTATTTTTGTGGAAATTATTTTCTATTCTTTGGCATATAAATACCTTACTGATATGTCTAGACTTGGAGTCTCTGCATGGGGCAAATGGTTCAGCACTAAAAGGTTGGCGATTAGAATCCACCCAGAGGTGCCTCATAAGAAAGTTCTGAAGATCTGCTTCCAAAAGGTTACAGTCATTAAAAACTTATGAAGCACAGTTCTACTCTGGACACATGGGGTTGCCATGAGTCAGAAATGACTCGAAGGCAATGGGTTTGGGGTTTTTTTGGTGTCTTTTTTGTTTGTTTGTTTGTGTTGTTATTCTTTGCAATACATACATACATATACATACGTACATATATAGTGGTTCTGTTTCTCTGGTGGATCCCCAACTGATACAGAAGGCTTACTGTCTTCCCATCTTTCTCAACCTTTCCTTCTCATCACATCATTCTCTTATATTTGATTATTTCTCTTCTCTCATGAAAACTCTCACACTATTAAGTAATAGCCATGAAATAACAGACAAGTTTGCCTTTAGTGGCATAAAACAGACATGGTGTCTTACTCAAAGGGTGCTCTCATAACAAGTAGTCTGAGTGTGGGCAGTCTAAGCTGGGTCCTCAAGGGGAAAATCAAGGTCCAAGGATCCATCTAGACTGCCACTGCCACCCCTAGGATGTGTTTTTCTATTCTTGATTGTAAGATAATAGCAAAGTTCTACTAACTTTTGCTCAAATACAACTTTGTGCCTGCATTCCACCAGGAAGAAGGAGGAAAGGGCAAGAGTGGAAGGTTTGTGCCAGCTCATTTTCATCCTTTTTTATCAGCAAAACAAGAGCTCCCCACTTTGCTTTTATCTCATTGGCCAGAACTTGGTTCCAGGACCATTCTAAGCTGCAACAGAGTCTGGGGCAGTGAATATTTTTAACTGGCATATTGCCTCCCAAAACAATATTAGTGTTGTGTACATAAGGAGTGAGGGTGAAAGGATATTGGCAGTGTCTACTATGTACTCATGAAGGAGCCTTGGTGGTGCAGTGGTTAAGCGCTCAGCTGCTAACTGAAAGGTTGGCGGTTTAAACCTACTAGCTGCTCTGTGGGAGAAAGATGTGGTAGTCTGCTTCCATAAAGATGATAGCCTTGGAAACCCTATGGGGCAGTTCTGCTCTGTCTTATAGGGTCACTATGAGTTGGAATTGACTTGACAGCAATGGGTTTTGGTACTACTCATAATTTCTTTCTTTTCCAGAGATGATAGGTGTTGAAGTTGGTGGGGAGGAATGAGGAGTAGGTTGAGAATCTAGGGGAAGAGAGAGGAAGAGGGTGAGGGGGCTTCCAGAAAGAGGAGATGGATGCTAGAGGAATGGATCTCACTCTGTCTTTAGTAAATTTAGTTTATTTCCACTATGGGTAAGCTCTCATTCTAATTCTAAGAGAAAAGGCCTGGGAGATAAGGGTTCCTTAAACTTCAGTCTACCTCTGCCTCACCTCTCTCCTTTCAAACTCGCAACTCTTGTTCTCCCATCACTGTTTGTTGAGTTTTCTGTGGAATGGCTTTGGCCCATGACATCTGTTTGGTGGTTCTGTGTCTTCTCTGTCAACAACCAAAGTAGCTTCGTTGGGTTTGTACTTTTATTTCCCCATCTTCTGAAGACATTGGCTGTATAGTTGCTGTCTAAAGAAAAACAAAACAAAACAAAACTCTAAGATGAAGGTTTTAGGCTGAGCATTTAGAAGGATTGAGTTTATTAGACCAATAAGGCAGTTACGTTTAGATAGGTGGGACCTGAGAAGATATCAGGTCACACCATGTGGAAGTTTCCTACTTTGCCTAAGCAAAGGTGTACCTGGCTGTGGACATACTCCTTGAACTCATTCTAGTGTCACTGCCTACCCAGGCCCCATGGGAAATGCTCCGTAGATTCCTGGGGAATAGCCTTTAAGCTGGTGCCTCTTCTGCAGAAGGTTTCTGTCCTCAGCTCATGATCGCATTAAATGAACAAGCCCCTAGAAGTACTAAACAGTTGCCAAATGGAAGATTTTCCTGCCAACGAGTTATTCTTATGCTATCCCCTGACACTGCACCATCATAGAACATAGATATTTTGGGGGGAGATGGTGGTGGTGGCTAACACTTTTGTTATGTGTGAGTTGAATATATATTATAAATTATACAGATATACATTGATAAATTGATAGGATGAAGCTACTGTGCAGTGAAAAGCTCTGGGTCTAAACTAGTAAGGAATATAGTGAGATAAACCTGGGGCCACAGCTCATCAGCTATGTCAGAAAAGATGTTAATTCCTATTTTGCCCCAAGATAAGCATCGTCAGTCTCAATGGAAAACTATCCAAATTATCAGAGTTTCTCCTTCTTGGATTAATAGGTTTTAATAATTTAAGTCATGTCTTTGATTTCTAGTCTGTTTCCAAGGTAACCTAGTTGGAAGTCCTTGTGACAGCTAAGTGGGTGAGAACATGTCCCACCATAATCCCCCCTCACTTTCAGAAAACTGCCAGCAGCTGATTATGTTTCATTCACAGAGTATACCTCATTACAGCTGAATTGTTCCCAAATCTTTGTCCTGAGAAACATTTAGGCCCTCACAGTTCAGAGTTGAGGACTATACTGCTCTCCACTTAACTTGACACTACCTACCTCAACTCCAGCCCATATTCTCTGTTCTGTTGTGGCTGGTGTCCCAATTCCCTGATTCTGTGGGAAGGCAGAAGGGCTAGTGGCTGCCAATCTGGTTGTTGTTTGTGACCCTCATGTGCCCTCTATAACCCAAACTCTGTCATGACCTTGTGATTTATTGACTGTCTTCTCCAAACCAGGGCTATGCATTATCAACTGATTCACCCTACACTTTAACTAAATAAAGTTCCCTGCATGCTTATGACCCACTTCTGCATAATAAGAACAGGAAGTCAAAGAGGAGGAAGGAAGGTTTAGAACACTCAATTCTTCATTGCCTGCCATCCCGTTCTCTGGCAGCTCATTGTACAGAGCTGCCAAATCCCGAGGTAAGATGTCAGGCTACCTTGAAAACTACATTTACTAAAAACTTCATTTGTAACAGACACCCAAGGGAACTTAAGAGAGTGACAGAGGACAGTTAGCTGACAATGACTTTTTCTGGAACTACTTCATGATTTATCCTTTTCTTGCAACTGTCAGAAGATATTTCATGTGCATTCATTTCAAAGCATCGGCAGGAGTGAGGAGAAATCCATTGTCCAGTTTATCCTCCATGGTGGTCTCACAGGGGAATTGTCCTTCTTCATGTCCTGGAGAGAAACAGCCCACTGGAGTCAGAGAACCAGGAGCATCAGGTGAGCTGACTGGAGAGGGTATGAGATAAGAAATCCCCTCGTTAATACACTGTAGTGCTTTAACACCTTATTTCCCTTCTCTATCATCTTCTAATCCTATCTTTCTTCCCATGAAAAATTCTTCTTCCTCTTTTTTTTTTTTAATTTGTAATTTCTCCTCAGATCTTTAATTCTCCTCCCCTCAGCCCAATCCTGGGTTCCTTGGTTTAGCTGGCTGTGGCAAAGACAACTAGCGTGCACCAAAAATCTGTGCTCCCCTTTACACAGTGGGCAACTGTCTAGCTAGAGCCTACACTTTCCAGATCCCCCTTGCATCAAGAGATGGTCAGGTGACTAGTTTTCACCAATAGAATGTGAGAAGAAGGGATACGCTTCTTTTCTGGGCTGGGGTTTTAAGAAATGTCTGTATATTCCCTACTCTTTCTTTTCGGGATCTCTGACTGGATTCAAACAACTCTGAGGCTCAAGGGGATGGTGGAGCCACAGGATAGAAGGTACCCAAGTACCTGAAGTACTATGTGAAGACAATTCACAAACACCCATTTGAACAGTGCATGAATATGAAATAAACATCTTTTGTGTTAAGCCACTAGAATTTTAGTGTTTATTTGTTATAATATCAAGTGACAACCTATCTAATACAGTGTTTCTTATTCCAGATTTTATCTTTTCCATCATCAGTTCCCTATAAGCTGGCTGCTCCCTGTTTTCTGTTCTTTCTTGCCCTCTTACAATTTTCCTGGGTGAATAGTGGCTCCATCTAACTGGATGGGTAAGATTAGAGGTAGGAGTGGATAGATTATAAATTCTGTTTTAGGGATATTAATCTGAGTTGTCTGTGAGACATCCAAGAGAAGATGTCAAGTAGGAATTTACATACTTGACTCTGGATTTCAGAGAAGTATGGGCTAGAGGTAGAAATTTCAAAGTCAATAACGTAATGCTTGTATTTATATCCAAAACACTTGTTGATGTTACCTAGGGACAGAGGGTAGAGAATGGAGAAGTGGGCACAAGATTGAGCCTTAAGGTTCCTCAACATTTAGAGGAGTTTAAAAAAGAGTAGAAGGTGAAGTATGAGGAAAAACAGGAGAGCATGAGGTCAGAGAGACCAAGAGACGAAAATTGTTCAAAAAGGAGGGCGTGGCCACCATTTTGAATTCTATTGACTGGTGGAACAACCACGGTGGTCATTGGTGATCTTGACAAGAGATGTTTCAGGGGTTGATGGTGGGAAGCCAGACTAGAGTGAGCTGAGGAAAGAATTAGAGGTGAGGAAGTGGAGTTTAACTGTGTAAAATACCTTTTTAAGAAATTAGACAGGAAAAGGAGCAAGGAAATCAGGTGGAACAGGTAGGGGATGTGGCATCTAAAGAAGGTATAAAGACAGAATGTACCTGAGCTGATTTATATGCTACTGGAAATGATCCAGTAGGAAGGAGAGATGAATGATACAGGAGAGGGAAAGAATAAAGCAGTGAAGTCCTTGAGAAACATAGGAGAAATGAAATGGGGAACCCAAGTGGAGGGACTGGGCTTTGAGAGGAGGAGGGACCTGTCCTCCAGTGCAATGGTACAGAAGAAGAGGTTTCAGGCAGGCAAGGATGCAGCAGATTTGATGGTGGGAAAATGAAGGATTTTGCGTTAATTTTCTGAGTGAAATATCAGATGGAGTCATTAATTGGTATTGAGGGAAAAGAGGTGGTAAGAAAGGTCTGAAGAGGTAACTAAGAATTTGCTACTGGAAGAGTGCGTGCTGCTCTAACAGATACCTAAGCCGTGGAAGCCATTTTGACATCGGGTAATGGGTAGAGACTGGAAGAATTTTAAGGTGCCTAATAGTAAAAGCCTGGGGCCCTGGTGGCACAGTGATTGAGAGCTATGACTGCTAACCAAAAGGTCAGCAGTTCGAATCCACCAGCTGCTCCTTGGAAACCCTATGGGGCAGTTCTGCTCTATTCTATATGATTGCTATGAGTCAGAATCCACTCAACATTTTTTTTTTTTTTAAATAGTAAAAGCCTAGATTTCCTTGAAGAGATTGTAGATGGAATCATGGACGTCAAAGGCAATTCTGATGAGGGCTCAGAAAGAAGTGAGGAGAGCTATAGAGAAAGTCTCTATCATTTTGGAGAATACATATAGCACCAGCAGTAGAGTGTTGCTAGACATGTGGACATTAAATTTGCTTTTGGTGAGGCTTTAAAAGAAAATTATGAACATATGATTGGACAATGGAGGAAGGGCAATGCTTTTTATGCAGTGGCAAAGAACTTGTCTGAAGTATGTTCAAATGTTTGGTGGAAGGTAGAACGTGTAAATGATGAACTTGGATATCTGGCTGAGGTGATTTCTTTCTTTCTTTTTGTGTTCATGCCTGAGAACATTTCTTATACATTCTCTTCCTGGGAAAAGAATGTAAAATTTCTGCCATTCAAGAATGTAAATTGGCCAGGGTTTTAGATGCTTTCAATGGAAGTTTGGGTTAACAGGAGTTGAATGGGTCTTTCTCATTCTCTGAGGGAGAAAACAATGCAGAGTTTCTCCCACTCGAGTACAGGGCAGCAAAAGCACTTTAGTTTTGCTAAGGAAAACTTGTGCTACAAGAACGTGCTTGTTCCCAATTCACTGCATGAAAGAGAAACCAAAATACAGTTTCTCTCCGTCTAATTGTTTAGATCAGAGGGTTTCATCTATTTTTAAAAAATATGCCTGGAACTTTTTTTTATTGTACTTTAGATGGAGGTTTTCGAGCAAACTAGCTTCTCATTAAACAGTTAGTACACATATTGTTTTATGACATTGGTTAACAACCCCATAACATGTCAACAGTCTCCCTTCTCAACCTTGAGTTTCCTATTACCAGCTTTCCTGTCCCCTCCTGCCTTCTCGTCCTTGCCCCTGGGCTGGTGTGCCCATTTAGTCTCGTTTTGTTTTATGGGCCTGTCTAATCTTTGGCTAAAGGGTGAACCTCAGGATTGACTTCATTACTGAGCTAAAATAAGGGTGTCTGGGGGCATACTCTTGGGGTTTCTCCAGTCTCTGTCAGGCCAGTAAGTCTGGTCTTTTTTTGTGAGTTAGAATTTTGTTCTACATTTTTCTCCAGCTCTGTCTGGGACCCTCTATTGTGATTCCTGTCAGAGCAGTCAGTAGTAGTAGCCGGGCACCATCTAGTTGTACTGGACTCAGTCTAGTGGAGGCCGTGGTAGTTGTGGTCCATTAGTCCTTTGGACTAATCCTTCCCTTGTGTTTTTGGTTTTCTTCATTTTCCCTTGCTCCCAAAGGGGTGGGACCAGTGGAGTATGTTAGATGGCTGCTCACAGGCTTTTAAGACCCCAGACGCTACTCACCAAAGTAGAATGTAGAACATTTTCTTTATAAACTATGTTATGCCAATTGAGCTAGATGTTCCCAGAGACCATGGTTCCCACAGCCCTCAGCCCAGCAATTCGGTCCCTTAGGGAGTTTGGATGTGTCTATGGAGCTTCCATCACCTCACCTTGTAAACGCTGTGCTGGCTTCCCCAGTACTGTGTACTGTCTTATCCTTCACCAAAGTTACCACTTATCTATTGCCTATTTAGTGTTTTTCCATCCCCACCCCTTCCCTCCTTCGTACTATCAAAGATTGTTTTTTTTTAATGTGTAAACCTTTTCATGAATTTTTATAGTAGCGGTCTCATACAATATTTGTCCTTCCGTGATTGACTTATTTCACTCAGCATAATGCCCTCCAGATTCATCCACGTTGTGAGATGCTTTGCAGATTCATCATTGTTCTTTATCATTGCATAGTACTCCATTGTGTGTATGTACCATAGTTTGTTTATCCATTCGTCTGTTGATTGGCATCTAGGTTGTTTCCATCTTTTTGCTATGGTGAACAATGCTACAATGAACATGGACGTGCATATGTCTGTTCGTGTGATGGCTGTTATTTCTCTAGGATATATCGTTTTCCAAAATAGTTGTACCATTTTGCATTCTAACCGGTAGTGGATAAGAGTTCCAATCTCCCTGCAGCCTCTCCAACATTTGTTATTTTCTATTTTTTTTGATTTGTGCCAGTAATGCAGGGGTGAGGTGGTATCTCATTGTGGTTTTGATTTGCATTTCTCTAACGGCTAGCGTGAGCATTTCCTCATGTCTGTTAGCCACTTGAATGTCCTCTTTGGTAAATTGTGTGTTCATTGCCTTTGCCAATTTTTTAATTGTATTATTTGTCTTTTTGTTGTAACCAACTTTTGGTTTTGTTGATTCTTTCTATTGTTTTTTAATTCTTTACGTCTGCTCTGATCTTTATTATTTCCTTTCTTCTGGTGGCTGTGGGCTTCTTTTGCT
>NW_004443980.1:6486940-6488316 GCF_000243295.1 Trichechus manatus latirostris
ATATTTTGATTTTGTCCCTTTCTTCTTTTTTGATATGTGCATCTATTGCTATAAATTGTCCTCTGAGGACTGCCTTTGCTGTGTTCCAAAGGTTTTGGTATGATGTGTTTTCATTCTCATTTGATTCTAGGAATTTTTTGATTCCATGTTTGATTTCTGCTATTACCCAGTGGTTTTAAGCAGGGTGTTATTCAGTTTCCATGTAGTTAATTTTCTTTTCCTTGCTCTTCCTGTTGTTAATTTCTACTTGATAGCATTATGGTCAGAGAAGATACTTTGTATTATTGGCTGAGGAGATTTCTCAGCAAGAGCTTAAAGGGACCATGTGGTTTATCCTTGCTGCTTATAGTAAAATGCAAGAGGAAAGAGATGAACTTAAAAATGAACTGTGCAAAATGAAAACAAAAAGATTTGGAAAATTGTGTTGTACAAACTAAGGACAGGATTAGAATGTGCACCAAGGATGTGGCTACACAGTCTTTTGTTAAAGAGATTAAGCCTGTGACTCATGGATCTAACCAACTACCACAGCAGAGAACCCATCAACTTACACTGAAGGGGACAGAGAAAGAATGAAAGGAAAGAATGTTGTCTGCCTCTCATAATTTTATAGGCAGGAAACAGGCCGAAGGAGCTACCTCTGTTATTTTCCAAGGAAAGAAAAAACCATCTCTGGAGCAGCTTAGAATTCAGCAGAACTGTTGGAAGGAGTACAGCAAGAAGGACTGCCTGTATTTCAAAGGGTAGAACCACAGCCTGCTGGTTCCAAGAGGTGAGGCCACAGCCTCCTAGGTCTCAAAGAGACAGATCTTCACTAACTCAGTTCTGGAGTGTGGGCCTACCATTAAGGTGTGCCAGTGGGATGGGGCTGCTGCCCAAAGCTGAGGGGTGGGGGGGGACTGCCATGCCCAAGGGGCAAAAGAGCGGGGCCTTCTGGGGCTGAGGGGGCGGGATCACCACTTAAATGGACTAGGAGAATAGGGCTGCCCAAAGGCAAGGGAGCAGAGTTGCTGCCTCAGTTGGGCCTGGAAGGGGGAGCCAAACCCCAGGGTCCAGGGGCCTCCACCCAGAATCCAGCATGGCCAATATCCAGAGTCTGGAGAGCAGAGCCCTTGCCCAGATGGTCCCAAAGAATAGAAGATTATTTTCAAGCCTTGATAGTTAATGTAAATTGTTCTGCTGGGTTTTGGACTTGCTTGGTGCCTGTTACCCCTTCTTTCCCTTCAATTTCTCATATTTACAATGGAAATATCACCTTGTGCCTGTTCCACCACTGTATTTTGGAAATAGATAACTTGTAGTTTAGATTTCACAGGTTCACAGATGAAGAGAATTTTGCCCTAGGATGAAATACACCTAAAATCTCATCCATATTT
>NW_004443980.1:6496813-6526285 GCF_000243295.1 Trichechus manatus latirostris
TTGATTCTCTGTTTGGCTTAGTTTTTCGGATCTTTGTTGTGGAGGGACGGCGTGGTGCTTCTGCCTAGACCGCCATCTTGCCGGAGTCTCCTCATCCATATTTGATTTAGATGATTCAGAAGGTAAGATTTTGGACTTGCAGTTGATTTAAGACTTTTGGGATAATGTGATGGGGTAAATGTGTTTTGCATGTGGGGATGACATGGATTTTGGTGGGCCAAAGGGTAGAATGTTATGGATTGAACTGTTTCCCCCCGCAAAATACGTGTTGTAAATCCTAACCTCTATGCCTGTGGTTATAATCCTGTTTAGGAATTAGTCCTCTTTGTTATGTTATGAGACAGGATTAGTGTAGGGTGTATTTTGAGTCAATCTCTTTTGAGATTTAAAGGAGATTAAACAAGCAAGGCAAGAAGAAAGATGGGGTAAGATAGATGCCAAGACACATGGAGATCTGCAGGAACCAGGAAGCAGAAGAAGAGACAAGGACCTTCCTCCAGAGCCGACAGAGAAAGAAAGCCTTCCCTAGAGCTGGCGCTCTGAATTCAGACTTCTAGCCTCCTCAACTGTGAAAAAATAAATTTGTTTGTTAAAGTTATCCACTTGTGGTGTTTCTGTTATAGCAACACTAGATAACTAAGACAAGTATGAAGGTAGTGGTAGTAGTAAATGGATAATGCCTCCCAAAGGTTGGGTCCTAATCCCTGAAACATGTGTTACTTTATATGGCATAGACTTTGCAGATGTGATTAAATTAAGTATCTTGAGATAGGGAGATTATTCTGGATTACCCAGGTGTACCTTAAATATAGTCACATGTACCCTTAGAAGAGAGAAGCAGAGGGAGGTTACACACATACAAAGGAGAAAGTTACATGAAGACAAAGAAGAGAGAGATTTGAAGATGCTGGCCTTGAAGATTGGCGTGATGTGGCCACAAGCCAATGAGTGCCAGTAGCCACCAGCAGCTGTGAGAGGCAAGGAACAGATTTTTCTCTAGAGTGTCTGAAAGGAGTGCAGTCCTGCCGACACCTTGATTTCAGCCCAGTGATACTGATTTTGGGCTTTTGGCCTCCAGAACTATGAGGGAATAAATTTCTGTTGTTTTAAGTTTTTGGTAATTTATTACAGCAACCACAGGAAATGAATACAAAGGTGTTCTTGCATTTCATTCAGTCACTCTCTGTGGGACACTGTGGGGGATGACATAATTTCCCCGGGATAGTCAGTGACCTAGTACTTATTAGTATCTTGTACTGACTATAAACTAGTAATCTAGCTTGTTTCCTGTACTGTTAATAAATCTCTAGTTTTATATTTAATTTAAGAATTTTTTTTTTTTCCTGCAAAAAGAACAAATTCTTGAGGGCGGGTAGCTGGCGTGTGTGTATATATATATATTAATATACCTTCGTTGTGCTTAGAACAATGCTGGATATGTGGCAGGGACTCAAAAATTAGTATTTGAATTTAAATTAATTGTGTAAATATGCATTTAATTTTTATTAGTTCATATATAATTCTATAGCCAGCAGCCCCATCTGTGAATTTGGCAGAAAGTGCTGCTTCTCTCATTATGCTGTTGACCAGAATAAGGAAGTAGGTGGGGAAGTGGCTGCCTGAGGCGTTAGGTAAGCTGGTTCTAACATGAAAATTCCTTTGCTAGGACTTCAGAAGTCCAGTCATAGCTGGCCTTAGTGGTATACATATGGGCAGACTGGATTTATAAAGATTTTTCCTCCACTTGGCCTTAGCACCATCTTGTTAGAAACCTCTGAACCATGAGAGACAAGTGGAGGAAGAAGCAAATGTGCAGGCTGAAGCACAAAAGAAGAAAGATGAGGCAGAGGTCCAAGTAAACGCTAGTGTGTGCACCCACGGAAGCCACAGCAGCAGGAATATGGAGTGCCAGAGGCTGGAGACACTGGTACAGGTTGTTGGCTGCATGCTACTGTCTGGAACTTGTCTCAGTGGATCTAGAATTTCCATCACCATTCGATCACTGTGAGCACCTCTGAGAGGCCCACCTTGCTGGTACCAAATCAGTCCTTTTTGATCTTTGCCCTGGACCTATGACAGTCTGGACTAGTTCTGTTCTCAGTTGTGGTGGAGTGTAACATGCACAATAAATCATCTCTTCTGTCTTAGCTGAAGAATAAAAAAAAAAAAAAAAGATTTTATGAAATACTTTGATAAAAAACTGTTGATAATTGTATTAGTTTCCTGGGGCTGCCATAACAAATTACCAAATACTGGGTAGTTTAAACAGAAATTTAACAACAGAAATTTATTCCCTTACAGTTCTGGATGCCAACCAAAAAAAAAAAAATAAAAAAACAAAAAACAAACCCGTTGCCGTGGAGTCAATTCCGACTCATAGCAACCCCATAGGACAGAGTAGAACTGCCCCATAGGGCTTCCAAGAAGCAGCTGGTGGATTCGAACTGCTGATCTTTTGGTTAGCAGTAATAGCTCTTAACCACGACACCACCAGGGTTTCCTTCTGGATGCTAGAAGTCCAAAATCAAGGTGTCAGTAGAGTGAGTTACTTATGGAGGCTCTGAGCGAGAATCTGTTCCATGCTTCTTTCCTAGCTTCTGGTGGTTTTTGGAAATTCTTGGTGTTCCTTGACTTGTGGATGCATCACTCCAGTCTCTGCCTGCATCTTTATATGGCATTCTCCTCTCTGTGTGTCTTCTTTCTCTCTGTGTCCTCTCTTTTTAGAAGGACACCATTCATTGGATTTAGGGCCTACCCTAATCCAGTATGACCTCATCTTAAGTTGATTACATCTGTGAAGACCCTATTTCCAGACAAGGTCAAATTCGCAGGTACCAGGGGATAGAACTTCAGCATAATTTTTGGGGGATACAATTCAATCCTTAACACCAAGTGAAAGTTATTTTAAGTATAACACACCATGACACTATCAAATCTGAGCCATTCTTCCAGATATAGTGCAGTTTCCTCTTTATGGAACCTTCTCTGATTGAGACAACTTAATGCAAACTTCACCTTGTATAGAATGTGTGATATGTATGGCTTTTCTTATACCTTCCCTGCATAGCTTGGTATGGCAGGAGCACTGGTGTTTGGAGTTGGAAAGATTGGGGTTGAGACTTCCTTCATCTACTTTCCAATACTTCTCAAGATATATCTCTTTCCACCCCAACCTTACTATTTTTTGTTCTCTAGACATTCTGACCTAACAGAAGTTCCTTCATGCATATTGCTCCCATCAACTCCTGACCTTCTCAGGTGATATTCTCCTGGTCAGGTATGCCCATTTCTTCTTCCTTCTAGACCTGGATAACTCCTCCTCATCTGTCTTAGTTTCTTAGTGGTGCTGTAACACAAATATCACAAGTGAGTGAATTTAAAGAACAGACATATATTTTCTCACAGATCTAGAAGCTAAAAGTCCAGACCCAGGTCTTGGCTGTGTCAATTCCTTCTTTTTCGGTAGTCCTGAGCTTTCCTTGATTCCTTGGTTTGTAGATGATCCGCACACGTCACCTGTCTTCCCTTATGGGTGAATGTCTCTTTCTAATCTGCTATTTTTATAGCTCAGGGGTGATTAGTTTTAGGACCCACAATACACTAGTATGACCTCATTAACATAACAAAGAAAACCCTATTTCCAAATAGGATTACATCCACAGGTATAGGATTCCAACACATATTTTGGAGGGACACAATTTAATCCATTTCATCATTTAAGCTCAAGTATCTTCCTTGACCCATAGAGGCCAAGTTAGCTTCTGTTCCAACATAGCCCCAAGCATGCCTCTACAATAGCACTGATCACACTGAAGGATAATTGTCCTGACTAGTTCTATGCTCCAATAGACCTTGAGAGTCTTGACAACAGAGAGAATGCCCTGTTTATCTTCGGATCTCAGTGAAAGGACAGTGTCAATCACATAAGTGCTCAGTAAATGTTTACAAAATGAATGGGTGACTGAAATAGGTTAACAGATTGTTTATGGAGTCAGTTATTAATAATCTTTATCCATCCAGTGCCCTAAACGATGTCTTTTTGCCTATGTACGTGCTGAAATATTGTCTTAGTTATCTAGTGCTGCTATAACAGAAATACCACAAGTGGATGGCTTTAATAAACAGAAATTTATTCTCTCACAGTCTGGGAGGCTAGAAGTCTGAATTCAGGGTGTCAGCTCCAGGGGAAGGCTTTCTCTCTCTGTAGGTTCTGGGGGAAGATCCTTGTCATCAGTCTTCCCTTGGTCTAGAAGCAGGTCCAAAGGATGCACTCACTCCTGGCTCTTGTTTCTTGGTGGTATAAAGTCCCTCTCCTCTCTGCTTGATTTTCTCTTTTATATGTCAAAAGAGATTGACTCAAGATATAACTTAATCCTGGGGATTGAGTCCTGCCTCATGTTAACATAACTACCTCTAATCCTGCCTCATGAACATCATAGAGGTTAGGATTTACAGCATATAGGACAATCACATCAGATGACAAAATGGTGGACAACCATACAATACTAGGAATCATGGCCTGGCCAAGCTGACACACATTTTTGGGGGACACAATTCAATCCATAACAGATATACTCTGCATTTAATCACATATTGTATCATTAAGCTGAAGGGTAAAGAAATGTCCATTTCCTGCTAGAAAAGTAGTATATTCCAATAATAGATGACATGACTTAAGAAACATTAAGAAATATAAAGGGAGTTGAAATTGTGTGGAAAAATACAATCTTCTGATTAAATTGCTTGGAGAAAAAATTTTGATTTTCAAAAAATCAAGAGGTATTAGCCAGTGTGTTTCTGCTGCCGAGAAAGCTAATTATTATTGGGTAAAGGAGATTAATACATGATACGATGTCAGAAATAATTGTCTTAAATTGATGATGAAAAAATATCTTTCAGATATAACTTTCATTGAAATGAAACTGTTGTTCTAACCCCCCTTGAGATGGAGTGGGAGTGGGGAGGCTGTGTCTCATTTTGCAGAGTAATTTACCTATATGTCACTTTTCAGTGGGACCATTTGCAAATTACCTATAGGTGATTTGAAAAGCCAGACTTATTATTCAAGGTCATAAGCGGCTTATTTGTTTTATGAGGTCAGTCACCTTGCAGGCTCTGTGGCTAGAAGGTGCCCCTAGAGAACGGTTGGGAGCTTGCAGTTGCCTCCTAATGGGCACTAAAAAAACTTCCTTTCATTCTGCAGGATCAGAGTGACAACAGCATGTCGAGTGGGAGATAAGGAATTTATATGCTACGAGTTGTCTGCTGCCATTGGAGGAAATTAAGTACTTAAGGCAAATTATCAGCATGAGTAAAAGTGATTTAAAACCTCAAAACTGTAATATGGAGGATTAATTCTAGAGGGGAATTATATTTTTCCCCTGATATTTAAAAATCAGCTTTCATTGATATGAGTAAGAGTTTTCTAAGGAAAATGATGGCCAATGATAACCAAAAAGTTAACTTCAGGTTATCAAAATATATGTTAGGCCTAGAAGAAAAAGTCTTTGTAACCCATTTAACTATTAAGAACGTAGGGGTGAATGGATGTTTTGGATTCTTAACCCCAGAATGGGAACACTAGTTTCTTAACTCAGTAATCATTTCACATGTCACCTCATATTTATAAAGCACATTTTATCCCAGAATTGAAATACAGAATTCCATGAATCCATTTAACAGACTTAAGAAGAGCCCTGGTGGCTCAATGGTTAAGTGCTTGGCTGCTAACCAAAAGGTTGACAGTTAGAACCCATCCAGCGGCTACCTGGGAGAAAGACCTGGCGATCCTCTCCCATAAAGAGTACAGCCTAGGAACTCCTATGGGGCAGTTCTACTCTGTGACATGGGTCGCTATGAGTTGGAATCGACTGAAGTGCATCCAAAAACAATAAGTAGGTACAATGGTGGGTGGTAAGTGGATACACAGAGTGGTAGGGACCAGGACAGCATCTCCTGGGAACTTGTTAGAAATGCACAACCTGAACCCGCAAGTGATTTGTAAGCACATTAGCATTTCGTCCTGTTTTTTTGTTTTATTTGGCTATGTCTGAGCAGGCAGGCTGTGTGCTCTTTGTTTGCTCATCTGTGGGCACGATACGTTTTGCCTCCTTCTCCAATTGGCACGGTCAGTCATTCAGGTATGGTATAGCAGGGCAGGTCTAGCTGAAGAGGAGTTGCTGGGATGGGTTGTTTGTGGCACTTACTACGGCCACCAGGGCGGGCCGGTAATCAGTGCAGGGCAGGTTCTGGTAGGCTGTGCCTAGGCTGCTTGGTGGTGTGATGTTAAGCGCACAGTGCAGGTAGGCAGGATGGAGGGGGGAGATTGTGATGTGTGGAGCTAAGATGGGTATGGGAGAGAGGAGAGAGAGGAGAGAGGAACAAGAGCCAAAAACATGCAAACAAATGAAAAAGAGTGCTAGGGGAGCTTGCCGTTGGAGTGGAGAGATGAGAGACTATGAAATGGAGAAAAACAAAAAGGAGAAGAAGAAGGAAAAAAAGAAAAGAAAATAAAAAATGAATAAAGAAAAATTATAAAGAAAAAAAGAAAAGAAAATCTCCCAGGGATCCTACCGGTGCAACTACAGGGTCTGGGGAAGTTGCTCCCAGGCAGTGAACTACAGCCTGGCTAGAAGGCATACAGGTGCCACTCAGCACCAGGTATTCAGGGGACAGGAAGAGAAGAAAGGTATAGAGAGACGAGAAACTGAGTAATGAAGAAAGACAAAAAAGGAAAAAGAGGGTAAAGAAAACAAAACAAAACAAAACAAATTTTTAAAAAAAGAACAAGAAAACCCCCTAAAAAAACAAGGAGAAAGAAGTGCCCTCAGGGATCCCTCTACTTGTCTGTGCAAACTGAGGGGGTAGGTCCCAAGCTGGACTGTACTGCCCAGCTAGAATGGGCTCCCAATTTGAGAAAAGAAAAAGAAAACAAACAAACAAAAAGCCCTGGGATCCCACCAGCGTGGCAGCATGGACTGGGAAGCAGTTTCACATTCCAGCAGAGTTTCACAGTCTTTCAGGAAGAAGCAAAGATGGTGCACAGAGCCAGCTATGTGAGAGAAAGGAGGGGGAGGTGGTGAGATGTAAGGAAGAAATCATAAGGAGCAGAAGAAAAAGCAATACCAGCAGCCAACAAATGGCACTCAGAGAGCTGGCCAGTGCAGGCAGGTGGAATCCAAGCAGCCAGTGCTTCCCGGCCAAGAGACTTTGGCTGCAGGAAGCAGAGGAGGCTGAGTGGGGGTGAAGAAGGGTAGGGGGTGGGAAAGCGTATATCACTGGTTACTGGTTGTTTTGTCTCCTGCTGGAAGCTCTGTGAAGCTGCTTTCTTGTACCCCCTGTTTGCTGGTCTCTGATAGGAGTCCAAGATGGCTGATCCGTGCTACATTAGCTGATAGGGGACCTCTGCACATATGTCTCCTCCCTCTCTGGTCTCTGTCAGCTTCTTATTCCATTGGGTGCTTGGCTGTGTTCCTTATCCCTTCATTTGATGCTTAGGGTTTCAGGATTGTCGTTTTCCCTGTTTGGCTTAGTTTTTCGGATCTTTGCTGTGAAGGGACAGCATGGTGCTTCTGCCTACATAGCACCATGTTCTGCATATTAGAGTTTGAGAAGCCCTGCTTGAAGCCATCTCAATTCCTGAGCTAGTTTCCATTCTGCCTTTCTGAGCCTCACTTTTTCCATCTGTAGGCTGGACAGAGAGGCATTAGTCACTAGGTTCTTACTCTTGACTTTGAAGAGACTTTGAAGTGGAGCTGATCCCTGGAAATGAGAGGGCTATGTCTGTGTCAGATGCCTGGCCAGTGCTGGACTGAATGCGAACAACTTTGCATTGATGCACATGCCAAACTGCTCTGTTATCTGATGAGATGCCACTTTGGAAAAGGTGACCTTTTTCATTGCAGTGCCATGATGCAATGGCAAGGGTCATTTGCAGTAAGTCTGTGTACCAGGGAGCTGAAGTCCAGGGAGAGAGAGTGAGCAGGCTTGGGTCAGAGGAGGTGCCATGATGGAGGAGGGGCAGGACCTGGTCAGAGGAGATGAAGGGACCAGAGGCCTGGAGCTTGGCTAAGCAGTGATTTAATAGGGACAGATCAGGGCTCTCTGACAAAGGGAGGGATGTGAGAGTCCCAGGGAGTGGGGGGGAGAGTGTTTGATGTGATCCAAGGGAGATTTAAGCATAAGATGAAAATGGAAACGTCACTGCAGGATCTTCCAGAAGTGCTGATGAGAAGGGGATAGACTAGACTAAGGATGTCTGGGGGTCTGACTGCTTGATTCACGTGATGGGTGAGGTTATGTCAAATCAATCATTTTTGGTATCTGTGTGTGGTGGTGGCAGAAAGGAAACGGGGGTGTTGTGATTCACAACATCTTTTTACCCTTTTTCTTTTTAGGTTGGAATCCCTGGGTGGTACAAACGGCTAACACGCTGCTAACTGAAAGGTTGGAGGTTCGAGTCCACCCAGAGGCACCTCGTAAGGCCTGGAAATCTACTTCTAAAAAATCAACCATTGAAAATCCTGTGGAGCAGAGTTCTCTTCTGACACACGTGGGACTGCCGTGAGTCAGAATCAACTTGACAGCAACTCTTCCTTTTTTGGTCGTATTAATGATGGCACGCTCGTCGTCCTTTTCCCTCAGTCCTTACTGGCCTCCATGTAATTACCACCATTAAATAATGCCTGGTCTTGGTGTGCCTCAAAGGTTTCTCATTTAATGCTAGCCCAGAGGCTCCGGAGTCTTCTCTATCTCACTTTACCCTCCATCTCTCCCTCCCCCAAAATGCCACAGTACCACTCATAAGTGTCTTCCATCTCAGACTAATAGCTGTTCGGTTAAGCTGTTCCTTTGCAGTCCCATCTCCTGCCAAATTTTTATAAGAGCTACAGATGTGCAGAGAAGCCAGAAATGACTGAAAAGCTAGCACTCCAAATAGTGCAAGAAAAAGAAAAGGATCTGGATAAGTCAATGATAGGGTAATTAGGCTATTTGACTTGTCACTGTTGGAACCTCTGAGGGATACTGATCCTCAGGCACTGTTGCCCATTTAGGGCAGACACATTTCCCATAACTAGGAATATAATCCTTTATATGAAAGGATGGAATTTAGTCCCTGTAATGGACTGAATTGCATCCCTCCTAAAATATGTGTTGTAAACCCTAACCCCTCTACTTAGTTATAATGCCATTTGGGAATGAGTTTTCTTTGTTACGTTAATGAGGCAGTATTAATGTAAGGTGTTTTAAGTCAGTAACTTTTGAGATACAGGTAGTCCCTGACTTACGACATATTAGGTTATGATGAACCGCATTTATAACAGTCCTTTTTTTGTCTATGTACATCTTATCGTTAGTAATATGTACTACATACAATATTGCAGCAAGTAATTTGCTGATGTAATTATTCTCAGATGTTCACTCAAAGATGTTCAATTTTATGATTTACTGTTCAAAACACTGCTCTATAGATTTAGTTTTCTAAATGAAATCAGGGGTTTCAGTTGCCTGAAAACATGAACCAAACATTGATCACTTTGCTAAAGTCGATAGGCAGATTTGGGAAGCAGTGAGATACTACCGAAATATATGAAGAAAAAAAGAAAAGGATCATACAGACAAATCTCACTAGTTTTCTGACTAGAAATGCCATTTGCATTCCAGGGACAATGCAGATGATCCAGGACCTTCCACAAGTGGAGTTATTACTGCAGCTGACACAGTGCCAACGTCATCCAATTCTTCCTTGTGGTCCAAGTAAATTTTTATGATTTGTGCATTTTTTTAAATGTATATATGTATTAAAATATATCTGTAAGTTTATATGTAATGTTTCCAACCCTCAAAGACAAATAAAGATCAGATTTATAAAGATACTGATAATAAAAGGCAATAATGATAAAAACTAAAAAAAAAAAAAAAAGAGGTATTTGACTTACGTCAGAACCAATTTACAACGGAGTCGCTGGAGTGGAACCTCATCATAAGTCAGGGACTACCTGTATAAAAAAAGCAGATTAGGACAGAGAAACAAGCAGAGATAGGGGAAGATAGATACTATGCCACATGAAAATCATCAAGGAAACAAGGAACAAAGACCCAGAGCCAAAAGAGATAGAGAGCTCTCCCCTAGAGCCAGCACCCCGAATTTGGACTTCTAGCCCCCTAAACTGTGAGAGAATAAGTTTCTGATGGTTAAAGCCACTCAGTTGTGGCATTTCTGTTACAGCAACATTAGATAACTAAGACAGTCCCTTTAAATTTAGTTTTTTGAGTTGCTCCGTAAGAATGCTATGTAAGAGATGTCCGATTAATTCATTGGAAAGACACGCTTGTTTAGGACAATCAGCCCTGGACCTGGATTTGGAAGGCTGGATTTCAGTTCCGACCTGTTAGCTAAGTGCCCTTGGGAAAGTCATTTAGCCTTTCTGAGCGTGAGTTGCTCTCCAAAACCTGTTCCTCCCTTCCTCCTGGGAACATGGCTGCCCAGCTAGAGACTACGTTCTGAGCCTCCCTCACAGCTGGCTATGGTTTCATGACTAACTTATCACCAAGAAAAGTAAGGAGAGGTGATGTAGGAGGAAAATGCTTACCCTGGACTCTGTATCCTTCTTCTTCTCCTTCCTCTTCACTGGGGCTGCATCCTGGACCTGGGAGTGACCCAGTTTCTAAGGTGCAGATGAGAACAACACCCTACAAGATGGCAGAACAAGAAGACAGAGGAACCTGAATACCAAAATGACTTCACCAAGTACAGCTGACCTCCCAGCTTGGGCCTCTAAGCTCCAGACTATCAAGTGTAAGAGGATCAAATGTCCAGCTTATTTAATCCACTCTATATTTGTCTCTTTATTATATCTGCTTAATTTTAACTTTAATTAATACAACATCTACAACGTTATTTGTAAGAGTGGGGAAATAGTATCTATTTGGCAGAGCTGCTGTGAGGGTTGAGTTACATGACGTATGTAAGTGTTTGATAAATTGTGAAGTAGTACTAAAATACTAGGAGTCCCTGGGTGGTGCCAGTGGTTAATGCTCTCAGCTGCTAATCAAAAGGTTGGTGGTTCAAGTCCACCCAGAAGTGTCTCAGAAGACAGGTCTAGTGATCTACTTCTGAAAGATCACAGCCTTGAAAACCCTATGGAGCACAGTTCTACTCTGACACACATGGGCAACTGGTTTTTAAAATGTTACCTTTTACTGTTGCTGCCATTTTGCATTTGTGAGACCATGAGGTGGAGCACGACAGAGGAAGTGATAGAAGGTGAGTACCAGTCATGAAGTCTCTGGAGAGGCATGAAGCACTTCTAGCAGGTCTCCCTCCCTGCAGGGAGAAATGGGAAGACAGGAATAGAAACACATAATGGCCAAATGCACAGGCTTTGGATTCAGACTGCCTGAGTTAAAATCCAGTTCTGCCATTTATTACCTTACATTACCTATCCGTGCCTCAGTTTTCTTAGTAAAATGAGGATAATAATAGCACCAACCTCACTGAGTTGTTGTGAAGATTAAATGGATACTCTGAGGACTAATGCATGTATGGCACTTAGAACAATGCCTGCAACATAGGACTCATTCAATTAGTGCTGCTAATATTAGTATTTGTGTTACTTATTTGTATTTCAAGTGGAAATGGGAGAGATGGGATACATAAATGGATAAATAGCCTCTCCATCTGCAGACTCACCGATATCCAAGACTACTTCAAATTCCTTGTGGATGACTTCCTAACACCCTGACTCCAAAGTTCCTTATCTTCTCAACTCCTACTACAGTGCTTTATTGACCCAAAGATGTACATTTCTCATATTAGGATTCATTTTAAAATTGATGATGTTTTACAATTGTCGTAGATCAGGCAAGGATTGTGAGGTAGTTGTCATTGCCTGTCATTGCAAGCATAAATTGGGCCGTAGCTATTCAGATAATCATTACTGCAATTGAGTTATGTACATTGTTGTTGTTAATAAAGATTAGACTGAGATTTTACATTGAAATGATAAATTATTATCATGAAAAGTGTGGAAACAGAGCATAGCATGTGCATCTGATATTAGTGAAGCAGGTATTTGTAACTGGAGGTATGACCACAATTCTATGTTCTCTTGAGAAGCAAGAGCCAAGAGTATAACGGGACCTAAGGAGGGCAGATTCCCACAAGTAGATAAAGCTATACTGTGTTTTGTTGCTGAGATATGTGCACAAGGACTGTCTATCCTATGCTTAGATAAGCAACTGAAGATGGAGAAATTGCCAAACGCTTCAGAATATATGGAAAAAAAAAATCAAAACCACAAGGGCCTGTGTGTTGAAGAGAGCTATGATTAAGGCATTGAATATCAATCTGTCAGTCATTTCTTGCTAACTTTGAGCATAATTGATTAACTTCCATAAACTTGTGATTCAATCAAGAAAAAAGCATATGAATTAATTAAATAAAGTGGGAAATGGGAAATAAAACAAGATGAAACCTTGGTAGTTTTTAACACGCCTACAAATTTATGCTATATGTACTAAAGAGATCAAGATCCTAACCATGGGTTAGGAAAAGCATTAAATCACTGTAATGACAGGCATAATTGTAGTGGCCGAGATTTGTCATCATATTTAATTTAATCCACAAAACAATATCTAAAAATGAGATATTCCCCAAAGAAGAAGAAGAAAAAAAGTAGATGGATGGATGATAGCTGAATTGATAGAGGACTGGCTTCAAGTCATCCGGAATAGACATCCAGGAGCTGTTCATAAACCAAGTATATTGATTCTTGATGTATTTTGTGTATATATACACACGTACATACATCTTATAAAGATTTGCTTTATTATTTCTAGGGGGCATGACTAGACATCTGTACCCTCTCAACATTTCCAACAACAAACCATCTGAAGACAATCTGAGGAAGGAATATGAGTCCTGGCTGTTTGTCTGAAAACTTTCTGATGATACTTCTGGTAAGGTCGAGAAAGTGCTAGCATCAGACTTGGCAGATTGAGTGGAAAGGGCCTGGAAGAAAACCCTCCAGACAATAATTGTGCCCCTTTTAAGAAATGCTCTTAATGCACAAAAGACAATCATGTACAGGAAAACACGGACATTGATGACTTTTAGTCAGAAAGTGATTTGAAAGAGCTGGACTCAGGTAAAAAGTTTTGGGAATGCCTTGAGCAATTTATTTTGATATATATTTTCCTTTTCAAAGGCTGTGTAAAGTGATATATGAAAGAAACCTACATCCGAGTAAATCTAAAAGGGTTTTTTGAGTAAAAACAAAATAAAAGTTCTAAAAGTTCTAAGTGATAAGAATACATTGTAGTATAGTTAAACTGGCTTTGTGTTTTCTTCCTTAGTGCCTCGTTAAATAATGTTGCATATTCCAATAGATGGTGTGTTAGATTCACTTACTTTACTGACTCACTTCCAAGACTGGAAAATTTTAACACTGGCAGTGCCCGGTCTCTGGCATTGTAAATGTCAACGCTTGCACTCCAACCACATTCCTTCCTCTCTTATACCACTTGTTTTTGCTTGAAGAAATCTCCAATTCTCCCAGTTTCTCTTTTAAAATTTTTTCCAATTTATTGCTCTCTTCCTACATCCATTTACCAGTCCAGCCTAGACCTCTGTCTTAGTTTCCTAGTGCTGCTATAACAGAAATACCACAAGTGGGTGGCTTTAAAGAACAGGAATTTATTTTCTCACAGTTCTGGAGGCTAGTTGGCTCTAGGCAGAGGTCCTTCTTTGTCTTTCAGCTTCTAGTGGCTCCTGGCAATCCTTGGCATTCCTGGGCTTGTAGATGCATCTGCGGCTGTTTTCACTGTGAGTCTTCCCCCGTGTGTGTCTGTCCCTGTATCTGTTCTCTGCTTTGTAAGACACTGCTCAGAAGGTTGGTGGTTCAGTGGTAGAATTCTTGCCTTCCATAAGGAAGACCCAGGTTTGATTACAGGCCAGTGCCCCTCATGATTAGCCACCACCCATCTGTCAGTGGAGGCTTGTGTGTTGCTATGATATTGAAGAGTCCAGACTAAGATGGACTGGGAAAAAAGGCCTGGTAATCTACTTGTGAAAGTCAGCCAGTAAAAACCCTGTGGATCACAACAGTGTGATCTGCAACCAATCATTGGAACGGAGCAGGACTGGGCAGCATTTTTTTCATTGTGCATGGGCTCCAGGTCCACCCAATGGCAGCTAACAACAATAACTGCTTGGATATGACTTCATAATATAACAAAAGAAAAACTGTTTTCAAAGAGGATCACATTCACAGGTACAGAGGTTAGGAATTTAACATATTTTGAGGGGACACATTTAAGTCCATAACACACCCCAACCTCTGACTCTGGGCTGTCCTCCACTGACATTCCTTCCCTTCACAAACACCTTGACAGAGATGCCTGTGCTCATTGCCCCACTTAATCACCTTCCAGCCGACTCCTCAGACTCCCATTCTCCATCACTTCATCAAAATTGCTTGAGCTCAGGTTACTGGGGACCTCTTCATTTCAAGTCCACTGCACACTGCCTGGTGTTCACTTTACTTGACCTTCTTGCAGCATCTCTGCACCTTGTCCAACCTTTCTGTCCTTTCCTCTGTCTCCTTTCACAGCAATTGACTCAGCTCGGGCCCTCATCATCTCTCGCCTGGACCCATGCAATTCTCTCCTCACCACCCTTCCTCTCTCCAGCCTATTTATTTGGTCCTCTATAAAGCTCCTAGAGGGTCTTCTAAATGAAAATTGCACCATGTTATTGCTTTACATAAAATCATTCACTAGGGCTCCATGGCATGCAGATTAAAAAAAAAAAAAAAAACCAGCTTCTTAGCACACCACAAGATAGCTGCTTTTGAAAATCAGCCAATGATTGTGCCCATGGCTGACACTAGGACCTCATTCCCTGCCAGTCCCTTTCGTGCACCTTGTGGTGGTGCAGTGGTTAAGAGCTTGGCTGCTAATCAAAAGGTCAGCAGTTTGAATCCATCAGCCGCTCCTTGGAAACCCTCTGGGGCAGTTCTACTCTGTCCTATAGGGTCGCTATGAGTCGGAATCGACTTGACAGCAAAGAGTTTTGGTTATTGTGTTCTAGCAAGACTAGACGACTTGCAGTTCCCGGATGTCACATGACCCTACCTGTACCCATGCCTTTGCATTTGTGTTTCCTTCTGCCAAAAATGCCCATAACCTCTTTGTCTTTTTGCAAACACCCACTCATCCTTTAAGACCCAGTCCAAGTGTCTTTTCGTCTATGAAGCCTTCCTTCCCCACCTAGAGTGGGGCAGTCTCTCTGTGACACCATGAAACTGCATTTCTATGATTTTACTTGTCATATAGTATGCTAGGTGCTTTCGAGTTGATTTCAACTCATAGTGACAGAGTAGAACTGCCCCATTGGGTTTTCGAGGCTGTAATCTTTACGGGAGCAGACAGGTCTTTCTCCCATGGAGCTGCTGGATAGTTTCAAACCTCCAACCTTTCAGTTAGCAGCTGAGCACTTAACTGTTGTGCTACCAGGGCTCCTTCACACAGTATAGCAACTACCATTTACTTTTTCTTCCCCTACCAGCCTGTAAGTTGGAAGTGGAAAGACTTACTCTTACTTGTCTTTATATCCCCGTGTAGGTATGTAAACAAGTTGTCATAGAGTTGATTCTGACTCACGGTGGCCCCATGTGTATCAGAGGAGAACTGTGCTCCATAAGGTTTTCAATGGCTGATTTTTAGGAAGTAGACAACCAGGCCTTTCTTCCAAGGTGTCTCTAGGTGGACTTGAACTGCCAACACTTTTGTTAGTAGCTGTGCATGTTAACTGTCTACATCACCAAGGGATATTAACCAAAACCAAAAAACCAAAACCAAACAAACCTGTAGCCATTGAGTTGATTCCAATTCATATCAACACTATGGGCGAGAGGGATATAGCAGGCACTTAATGAATGCTTATTGCATGAACAAATGGAAGACTGAACGAAGGTACTAGAGAACACATTTGTTCATGGTGCTTACTCTGCCTCGTTGCTTGCAATTGTTCCTGCTTCTGAAATTTAAGCACACCCTTCTGGGACCATAGCAAATTCTCTTTCTCCTGGGAAGCCCTTCCTGAGACGCTCCAGCTGGATGGGAACTTGCCTACTCTTATGCCACTTCTTTTTTGCCCCCTGTTTGGCTCAAACAGTTAAGCACTAGATTACTAGCCAACAGGCTGGCAGTTCAAATCCACTCAAATGAACTTTGAAAGACAGGTCTGGCAATTTGCTTCTGAAAGGTCACAGCCTTGAAAACCTTATAGAGAAGTTCTACTCTGACACATGTGGGGTCTCCGTGCGTTGGGATTGACTCGACAGCAATTAACAACAACAACATTTCTTATGCACAGTGGTGTCACCAAGGTTGGTGTCACCCAGTGTGGTAACTCATGGTGTCACCCCCTCCCCATGGACCTTCTCCCACACCAGACCATATAGAATCCGTAGTAATGTTTTTTGTACTAATGTTACTTGTAAATCGTCATTCCTGTATATCACTCTGTCTTTTCCTTTAATTACTGCTTCATTCTCAAAAAACTTATTGATACAGGTTCAGAAATACTAATTATCACAATATTGTAATTAAAACACCATAAAATTTGACAAAAATCAGCGACCATAAAAGCACCGGCAGCAGCAAAAACAACAGTGCATGCTTGTAGCACGTACAATTGAAACCACGTAATTGGAAGCGCCATTGTAATTGGTAATAATGACAGCCCTGACTGGAGCGTGTTAGAAGGTTGAAAAAGTAAATTAGCATAGAGTTTTAGCCTTGTAGGTATACCCATACATGTAAGCTGGGATTATGAAAAATGTTTTTGTTATAACTAGCTTCAGGGATATTTTTATAAAAAATAATTTCTGCTGAAACACTGCACAAAATTTTATAGACAGTCATTTTGGTGTCACCTCCCTGACAGTGTCACCCAGTGTGGTCTGCACCCTTCTAGTGACACCACTGCTTATGTGCTTACCTCTTGCTCTGTATCTGGATGTCTCTTGCTCACCCTGAGTCATTTGTAAATTATCTGAAGGTAGGGATCGTGTCTTCTTCTTTGTAGCCATCCCCCAAATGCCAAGCACAATGCCTTGTACATGGAAGGAACTTGACTGATACCTTTCGAGTTGAGTCAACCTTGTTTCAATTCAGCAATGAAGAACTCGTTATCACGAGCATAAAGACAGGTTAGAGTCTAAAATGGTGAGAACTTTACGTAGGAGGAACACAGGCTGAGTGATCACATTAGTGGCAGGTAGATAGGTCATTCCATAAATCGGAAACAGAATAATTGCTGGAGAGAGAGCCTCAGGGTTGAAAAAAGCCGTGCCCACAAGGACCCTCCCTCATACAAGTGCTCTTAGCCCAAGTGAGAGCTCTGGGTGAGCCTATTACCCACCTAGCTGGGGCTGGGAGCAAAACTGGTCTTTTCACTAATCCTGTCTAAACTTCTGATTGGACTTTGAAGAAAGGCTGTTTTTAGAAGATGTCGGAGAAGGGCATGTGATGAAATCTTCTGGAGCTGAAGGCAACCCTGGGAGAAAATATGTTCCCCTTGCCTCGGTTCCCATGGCTGCAACATCACTGTAGATAAGAGTGCCTTTCTCACTCCCAGAGGCCTTAGTATTCTGATTGCTTGTTAAATTAAGCTGCACTGGAGAGGAAAAAGAGCCTGACTTGGTAAAAACAATGAGCTTAAACGGAGCTTGTGGTACAGCATATGCCTTCAGCAATTAGATGAGCTCAGACCTGATCCTGATTCTCATCCACACTCTGGCCAGAAGAAGAAGGGACCCGTTAAATATCAAATACATCAAAGAGCAACAACATTTCCTTTGATTTGCCTATGTGGCACCACAGATTGTAATAGGTTTTCATCGGGTGCTGTTTCACAAACTGCTTTCATTCCTTGAAGACAGGACTGTCGTACTATCTCCTTTCATGTCTGCTGAGGGAAGGGAGGCTGGGCTGACGCAGGGGTGCTGGCCACACTGGGGAAGGAAGGGCAAGTACTGAGCGCCCCACCCTTCCTTGTCAGTTCCAGTGCAGGACAGTGGTCCCAGCTAGGTGACCTTTAGGGCTCTAGGTCTTGAGAGTGCTTACTCAGGTAAGCAACATGAGTAAAAGGTTGCTCTTGTGGCCCAGAAAGTGGTCATATCTAACTAAAAAGATACCCTTCAATATATTAAAGAACAAGCTGCCGTTGAGTGAATTTCGACACATGACGACCCCATATGTGTCAGGGAAGTATTGTGCTTCATCGGGTTTTCAATGGCTGATTTTTCAGAAGTAGCTTTCCAGGCCTGTCTTCTGAAGCATCTGTGGGTGGAACGGAACTGCTAACATTCTGGTTAGCAGCTGAGCCCATTAACTGTTTGTACCACCCACGGACTCCTCTGAGGTTGGAACAACCTCTAAAATGAAATTGCATCAAGGCATAGCCTTAAAAGGATGACTAGAAGTTTGCCGGCCGCAGGGAGCTGAGATTCCTGTCCCAGTGAATGGTATATGTAAAAGTGAAGGTGTGGGTGGTAGGTGAGCGGCAAGAGATGAGCTGAACGGGAGTCAGATCGGACACACAACTGCCTGCTGTTGGCTTTTCTTTTTCTGTTAGCTAGTATTCTATCATAAAAGTAGCAGCTGTTCCTGGTAAAAAAATTTCAAATGGTTCGGAATGGTATAAGGTGAAAATAAACCTTCTTCACACTCCAGTCCAAAGGCTCAGAGAAATCAACCACCACTAAGACATTTCCATGTTTGCTCTCAGACATTTTTTGTGTGTATACCTGTGTGCACAAGCATTCTGTATGCATATTCATATAGTCTCCGTTTCACAAGTAAAGCTCTACTTTACATACTCCTGCAATGTGCTTTTTGCGTTTTAACAATCTATTTTTGATATAATTCCATTCCATTTCCATCTGACCTCCTTTTTATTTGTTGCATGGATTCTACATTAGGAATCTTCCTGGCTTATTTAACCAAACCAAATGACGGCCATTTATGCTGTTTCTTGTTTTTTGATATTACAATCAATGCTGCAGCAAACGTTCTTATGTCTTTGTGCAAATGTGTGAGTATATCTGTGTGATAAATTCTTAAAAATGGAATTGACAGGTAAAACTGGAATGAACAGTTTAATTTTGATGTCTATTGCCATGTTATCCCTTAGAAGTCACACTGTTTTATACTTACACTAATAAGTGTATAAAAGTGCTAGATACTAGATATTATTCAACTTGAGAAGTCTGGATATTATTAAACTTAATATTTCACAGTATTAGTTATCATTAGACTTTTAATAGTTGTCTATCTGATAGGTGAAGTCCCTGGGTGGGTTAAATGGTCAGCACACTTAGCTGCTAACTGAAAGCTTGGAGGTTTGAGTCCACCCAGAGGTGCCTCAGAAGAAAGTCCTGGTAATCTATTTTTGGAAAAATCAGCCGTTGAAAATCCTAGGGAGCACAGTTCTACTCTGACACACATGAAATCACCATGACTTGGAATTGACTTGATGACAATTGTGTGTGTTTTTAATCTAATAGGTGGACTGTTTATTTTCACTTCTTCCCTCTCCCCAGCTAATAATTTATTTAGACATCAATAACTTCCCCTTCTTATTGTAAATCCCAGTTAGAATGAAAAGAACAAAAATGTATAAGTACTAATTAATAACTTTTTCTTATTTGACCATTTAATTTTATTCCACATATGTGCTTCCTCCAGGACGTTTCTACAGCTTGTGACATGTGTCTTCTTTCTCTGCTTAAAATCAGTGACTATTTTCAATGAACATACATATTAATTTTTTCCCTTAGCCCATCGTTGCTGCACTCTCTGGGTACTTAACACTCCTTATCACTTCCAAGTTTTTCAGGGGTAATCTGGCACTCCAGTTTCTACTTACGTTGTAGTTAGGGAGACAGAAAACAAGTGAGTGAAAATGAAACCAATATCATTTCAGATAGAGAGAAGTACTATAAAAAAATAAAACAAGGACAGGGTTAGAGGGTGGGTTTATGGGTGGCGGGAGTGGAGGCTAGTACTTTAGATATGTAGTTCATGCCAAACCTCCCTGAGGAGGTGACATTTGAGTGGATATGAATGATAAGAAAAAGTGAGACATATGAAGAAGGGAGGGTGGTGGTAGTGAACCAGGCAGCGGAGAAGACCGTCCAAAGGCCCTGGGGTAGGAAGGAGATTAGTGTGTTTGAGATCCATAAGAAGTTTGCTTGGCAGGGGCGTAGTGAGTGGGAAAGAGGAAGGCAAGGGCAGGGTTACTCAAGAGATTGGATTTGATTGGTCTGGGGAGTGACATGATCTGATTTACGTTTGAGAAAGGCCATTCTAGAGACACATGCTATCCTGGCTGCTCCCTCCCTCTCTCCAGCCCACTCAAGCTCAGGGATCTTCTCCCTGTGTCAAAATAGTCCTCTCACAACAACAACAATTGTACCACTTGGCACTGTGAGATCACCAAACAAAACAAAGCGAAGATTAAACTGCAAAAGTGGCTTTGTATGTGAGTCTTTTCTCCCTTCTGCTAATCCTTCAATCTATTTCATCAGTGATAGTTTAATTGTATCAAGTCATTGAGTACTAGCTGGAGTATTGTGGATAGGTCTGTTTAAAGATGAGCTGTCATTTAAAAACAACCATGGTACTTTTAGCACATGTCCAAGTACAGACCTGGGTTGCTTAACAATTAGCTGCTTCCTTCAAATGTTCCATTCCCAAGAAAATTTAAAAGGAAAATATTCCAATATTCCCATTTTATTTGCTCTCCCATTTTTATTATTTTTTCCTTGTTTACAAATATTGCCAATAAAAGTCAACTTGAGTGTGAATTATAATTAGAGATACAGTTCTGAGGTTGCCAAATTCTGCTCTTCACAGACCCATTAACATTTCCCCAGCTCTCTGTTGGCTGGTGCAGATCTAGTGCCAGGGGGGGAATTTTGCTACTTCTCTGTTTAGTCTCTGCACATTGGCTGGTGGGTATTGAATTCATTGCTGGCTAATTCTATGAGAGATACAGCCAGGTGTTTCCCTCAGTCTCACGAAGCTTGTTCTCTATTGTCGTGCACTTGGACTCCTACTTTCCTCTTTGCCGACTTGCATAATGCATAAATGTCTAATCTCTCTGAAAACACTGCCCACCTTCCTGCTGTGAGTCCTGGATTTAAAAAAAAAAAAAAAAAAAAAGCCTTGCTGAGTACAGTGAGTTCAGCTAAGGAATTTTGATTAACAGCAAAAATTGAGTCTCAAAGATTTGATTGTTTTGAACGAAAATCTGTGAATACACAACAAAATGGCCCAATCATGCAGTGAGACACAGAAAGAGGGTTGTGGTGGAGACAGTCGAAGGCAGCTGGTAAAGAAGGTAAATGAGGGATGCCCTTTCTCCAACCCTCCGGTTTCCCGCCGTGGTTCATTAACTACTTCCTGCTATGACAAACAGCGGACGAGTGGATCTACAATTTTAAGGTGAAGTCAGCCACACCTTTCATGTTGGTTTTTCTCCAGAAGCCCGGAAGTTTGGAATCTGACATTTCCTAGAACCCCAGTGTCTTAGTCATCTAGTGCTGCTATAACAGAAATACCACAAGTGGATGGCTTTAATGAAGAGAAATTTATTCTCTCAGTCTAGTAGGCTAGAGGCCCAAATTCAGGGCGTCAGCTCCAGAGGAAGTCTTTCTCTCTCTGTCGGCTCTGGAGGAAGGTCCTCATCATCATCAATCTTCCCCCGGAATAGAAGCTTCTCTGTGCAGGAACCCCGGGTCCAAAGGACACACTCTGCTCCCAGCACTGCTTTCTTGGTGGTGTGAGGTTCCCAGCTCTCTGCTTGCTTCTTGTAAGATAAAAGGTGGTGCGGGCCACACCCCAAGAAAACTCCCTTTACATGGATCAGGGATGTGACCTTAGTAAGGGTGTTACAATCCTACCCTAATCCATCACAAAATGGAGGACAACCACACAATTCTGGGAATCATGGCCCAGCCAAACTGCTACACACATTTTTTGGGAGACATAATTCAATCCATGAAACCCAGGTTATAAACTTCTTGGCACCATGGATGGCATTTCTGTTAGCAGTTACTTGACGCCACAGCAGTTACCAATGACCTGTTGGTCAAGTCTTGTTCAAATGTTATCCTCCAAAAGACACCCACCCTGAACCACCCTGTTTAAAATTGCAGCACTCCAGACCCCCATACCCTGGTCTTCTTACCTCTTTCTTAGCACTGTCATCCTCTGACATACTTTGTTACTTGTTTATTATGCTCAATACCTCTATCTTTCTTTCCCTGCTAGAATGTGAGCCCCAAGGTGTTGCATTCAGTTACATATCCCAAGAATTTACTTATACCTGTGCCTGGTACCCAGTAGATGCTTAGTAAGTATTTGTCAAATGAATGAATGATGTTTCAGAACACAAATAGGTCACAAAGATTAACTGCTGTTATAGGTTGAATTGTGTTCCCCCGAAAATATGTTGAAGTCCTAATTCGTGGTACCTGTGAATCTTACCTTGTTTGGAAATAAGGTCTTTGAAGATGTTGTTAGTTAAGTTAACCTGAGGTCATACTGGAGTAGGGTGGACCCTTATCCAATATTATTGGTTTCCTTATAAAAAGAGAAGAGACAGAGAGAGACAAACACAGGGGAAAGATAGCTATGTGAAAATGGAGGCAGAGATTGGAATGATGCATCTACAAACAATGAATGCTAGGGATTGCCAGGAACCACCAGAAGTTAGGGAGAAGCAAGAAAGGATCTTCCTCTAGAGCCTTCAGAGAGAGCATGGCCCTGTTGACGTGATGACTTTGAACTTCTAGCCACTAGAACTGTGAGACAATAAATTTCTGTTATTTTAGTCACCCAGCCCAGTTGTGGTACTTTTTTTTTAATGGTAGCCCTAGGAAACTAATACAATTCCCAAGTTCATTTCTTATTCTGGGCATCTAATTGATCCATCTGTTCAACTAATCTTCTTTTATGAACATTTCCATGTCTTAATTTGTTATATAATCTATATCATAGCTTTTAATATAATTCTCTTACCAACTATGTACATTTTAATTTAACTCTCAGACTACCAAAAGCACAAAAGTAAATATTACATGCTTAATAGACAAATTGATCGAACATAGTCTGATCCTCATAATTAAGCATTTGACATCTTGATATCTTTTCATTGTATACCACTATCTATTTTTTTTAATGTGACCTTCTTAAGGGCTGAGGTTCTATCCTTCATATATATATGAAATATAGTGGTGAGAGGAAAAAAGAAAGTCTATACACACATACACACACACACACACATAAAGAGAATATATATATATATAAATAAAGAATATATATATTATATATATATATTCTTTCTTTTTTCTTTCCACCACCCCCTCTTTCCTCTGGTTTTGTCATAGCACCAGGAACTTACAGATTTCATTTAAGTACTTGGTGATTAACTTTAAAGTGCTATAGGAACCTATCTTATTATAACTATTATGTTTTTAAAATGTAAGTTGTTAGTAGGTCTATTACTGACGGCCATAGCACCCAAGGACTTCTCATGAAATACAAGTTTCATGATTGCCTGCTGTCATGTTTCCCTTCTGACTGTTCTCCCTGGCCCCAGCTCTTTGCCCTCTACTCTGTCCTCTATAAACTCATCAGATTTCTCCCCTAAATCCCAGCTCTTACCTTCACCGTGCTCAATCTCTAAAACTTTCCGTAGTCCTCAGTGTCTATGTAACCAAGCACAAATTCTTTAGCATCTTATTCAAAGTCCTCTTTAATGGTTTCAAACTACCTTCCTAGCCTTGTATATGATTATTTTTGTTTTTCCAGAAAAATCACTAGAGTTACTGTTTCTCCACTTGCCCTAGGCATTTCTGTTTCTATGACTGACTCACGCAGATTCCTCTGCACAGAAAAGTCTCATAGACTGGATTCTACCTGTCAACTTCTTTTCATCTTTCAGACTCAGCTCAAAGGTCACCTCTTTTATGAAACTTTTTATAATCCCCCATCAGATATGCTTCTTTTTTCTCTAAACTACTGCAACAGTTTGTACCTCTAATATATGCTCAGCTTCTTTTACTTACATTTGAGTCTGTGAACTCCTTTGCTACTAGAAGCCTCTTGAGGGCAGGGGTTGAGGGCAGGGATTATATGCATGGTACCTGACATATTATATTGCATTGCTGCACTGAATTGAAGGAATGAAGTGGCTTATCCTGGAAAATCAAGTAATTTCATTCATTTTATTTGGCCCTATCCCAAGTGAGTTTAACTTTGAGTAAATTCAACTTCCTTAGGTCATCAGATCAGACTTTGGAGGATTACTTCATCAAGTTGTCTCCTGGAATATCTAGTTTTCATTCAGCAAGAAAATGAAATCAAAAGGGAAAACACTTTGAAAATTGAAAAACTTTTATGCAAACATTAAAAATTTTTATTATTATAGTTCTAGAAGAGTGCCTGGAATGCAGTTTGCACTCCATAAATCTTTGTTGGATTGAGTGGAATGAAAAATCAGTGGGGCATTTGAGTTGTACCACTGCTAGTGGTAAGTTGATTTCCATTATTGGGCCCTTTGTGCCAGGTTCTTGAGCAAATTTTTGGGAATATAAAGAAAAAAAAAAAAAAAGACATTTCCTTCACTGGAGAAGCTTAGTGTCTAGTGGGGAAGACAGCCACATAAAAGACATTTTCACTATATCATGGTTGGTGTCATGGTGGGGTGTTGGAACATGAAGCAAAAACACTTGCCTAATTCAGGGTCTTCTCAAATACTTCAGAATTCTGTTGCTCGTTTCAGGTTTTCCCTCTCTCCTGTCCTCTTCAGGGTTGATTCTAAGTTCCAAGGGGCTGTTGGGGAGGGGTCTCTGGGTATTGGTTATCTGCCTACACTATGATTTGCTGAAATGTCTGCATTACTAGCTTTTCTCCTGGAATATTTAGCTTTAACTCGGCATACAACTATATCAAAATATGCATTCTTCTCCTGACCTGGAGCCCCCTTCACATCTGTTGGCATGATGCAGCCTTTGGTGAATCCCTCTCCAGTGTCAAACAACAGATGTTTATTCTCTCACCGTTCTGGTGGCTAGAAATCTGAAATTAAGGTGTCAACAGGGCCGTGTTCTCTCTGGAGACTCTAGGGAAGATCTTCCCTTGCCTCTTCCAGTTTCTGGTGATTCCCAACATTCCTTGGCTAGTGGCTGCACCACTCAGATCTCTGCCTCTGTCATTACATCCCTGTGTGTCTTCTCTGTCTCCAGGTCCAACTCTCCCTTTCCTTTCTCTTGTAAATACACCAGTCATTGGCTTTAGAGGCCACCCTAATCCAGCATGACCTCATCTTAACCTCATTACATCTGTAAATACCCTATTTCCAAATAAGTTCACATTCTGAGGTTCCAGGTAGACATGAATTTGGGGGGAACACTATTTGACCCACTACAGGAGGTCCAGGCCGGATATGTTTGGATGCCCTCCTGCACTGCTCTGGAGCTGTGGCTGATCTCTGCTGCTAGCATCCTCTCCACCACCATTTTCCCTCCTTTGCTATTGCTGATCTCCCAAAAATCCTCTGAATGGAAAGTTGCTATTTTATTATCAAAATGACCAGTTTAACTACTTTACTCTTTAATTTCAGGTATAAATGATGCAACTATGAATCAATACAATCTAAGGCCAATGTAAGCAAAAGCCTGCACTGGCCACATTTGACAATTTAGTTGCCTGTTAATTCCATAAACATTTGTTTGATGCCCTGGCTTTAAAATAGGTGCTTAAATAAAAAGTGAAAAGCATCATTCCTGCCTTAAAGGTCTGACAGTGCAGTGGGTGAGATAGACACATTAAAATGTCTAGTTCCAATCCCACAGGATAAAAGCTCTCGCAGAGATGTGAACAAAGTACCATGGCCACGTTTTGCCATGGGGAAGGGATATGGCCAGGTATGTTAGAAGGTGAACAAAAGGGAGTTTACAGAACGTGTGTTTGTTGGTGATTTTTTTTGCAGGGTAGAGTAGGTAGAGGATGGGAGTGGTTGATAAGATGAGTCGTGATGGTTTGGACGTGCTTCTGTGGGGGATGAGAAATGAAAGCTCTGTCTAGCAGTGTGAGGAACCCAGCTGAGCCTTTGTTATGTTGTTAAGGGATAAACTGATTACCCAGTTGCCATCAATTTGCTTCGGGCTCATGGCGACCCCATGTGTGTCAGAGTAGAACTGTGCTCCATAGAGTTTTCATGGGTGTGATCTTTTGGAAGTAAATCACCAGGCCTTTCTTCTGGGGAGCCTCTGGGTGGATTCAGACTGCCAGCTCTTTGGTTAGTAGCCCAGTGCTTAACTGTTTGCACCACTCAGAGACACCTTGTTAAAGGATAAGACATCATAATAACAATTCACCTTGTGCCAAGCAAGTACTAAGCATTTTACAACCCATTATCTCCCTTAATTCTCCCAGCTACCTTTTGGGAAGATGCTGTTATTATTTCCCTTTTACACATGAGGAAACTGAGGCCAAATGCTTTATTCAAGTCCACACAGCTAAGTGGCAGAGCCAGAATTATTTAATAACCATACTAGCTTACAGGTTTGAGTTATAATTTTGCTTGTATGTAAAGAACTCAGTCAGAGGCAAGTGCTATCTCTTTTGGTCTTCAGCTCCCTTTTGTGTAAAACGTGAGTGGATGTGTTAGGGGTTATAGGGGTGGGAGGTATTCTAGCTGATAGCTCAGGCCCTCTCCAACTCTAACATTCCATGATTCTAATTTTATTAATTCCTTAGTGCTGCCACAACAAAAGAGCGCAAGTGGGTGGCTTTAAAGAACAGAAATTTATTTTTTTACAATTCTGGAGGCTAAAACTCCAAATCCGGATGTCAGCCATGTCTATTCCTTCTGTGAGCCTCTCTCTTAGTTTCTAGTGTTTGCCAGTGATCCTTGGTGTTCCTTGGTTTTCCTGGTATCTGTCTTACCTTTTGTATATGTTTATGTTTATTCTGGTCTTTTTTACAACTCAAAAGTGATTAGGTTTAGGATCCACCCTATGCTGGTATGACCTCACTCATTAACATAACAAACGAAAGACCCTATTTTCAAATGGGATCACATCCAAAAGCACAGGGGCCAGGAATTCAACACATATTTTTGAGGGACGCAATCCAGTCTATGGCACTAATCCTACAGTAAATATGCTCAAACAGAGCTTTTACTTGGAATTAAAAAACAGAACACAACAACAGCTGTGCAGAGTGACTCTGAGTCTTGCCTTTCTATAGAACAATCTTATTTGCTTTTGTTCCCAATTCATTCTGAAAGTCCAGGCCTTACAGCTAATATTTGGTCCTCAGCCACATTTTACCTTTTCCCATGCTTGGGAGAAGATAGGGCTATTATGTTTCCTTGTTCTCTATAAACTTTCTGTTCTTTGTCCCTGCCTTTTGGCATTTTCATGATCATGGCAGCTAGAGTATAAGCTTTCTGGACCCCTGATGGACTGCAATCTCATCTCAATCACACTTGCCAAGTGGATTGCTGAAAGCTGCGATGTAGCCCGCTGGGAGAATGGAGCACTACCTGCCTACAGACAACTCCTTGCTGGGTATTTCCCAACTGTAGCACGTTTCGCACGTGGACACACATTTCTAATTGCAGAATCTGCTCATTTGAACCTCAGCACCTCCCTCTTCTAGGAGGTTGGAATGAATTCTCAGAAAGAAACACTCTGCTGTGAGTTTAGAAATTTTCAGTTACTGCAGTTGTCCCCTCTTGGAAGAGAAACACACTTTTTATTATGATGGATGGAGCGATTTGTCATCCCTGAATGGAGGTATGGTTAGTTTTGTTTAAAGTTTGACTCAAGGAAAGCAGTCTTGTGCTAATATTTATGTAAAAGTGACAGATGATGAGTCAGAAAATCTAGGAGGTAATGTGAGGTGCCTTCTTCAGTGCATTACATACAAATCTTCCAAGAGACGCCGATCTGTTTCATTAAGCCAAGTACACAAATTTTATATCTTCCTTGATATATGCACTATGATTTTAGCAGCAATATTTACAGTATTGAGGAGCTCACCCATCAAAGATAAATCTCAGCAGGTGCTGTCAGGGATTAGAGCTGGTCTGGGCACAAAGCCAATATTTATGGGAAAGAATGTGTCTAAAGTCCTGGCTGTCCAGGCATTTGGCCTTCTATCATTAGGTGAACCTGAGACTTTCCTAAGTCTTGCCTAAAACGAAACTCTACCAATTTTTACTTAAGGTACTTATTTCTCATCAGTAGGCAACGAACAACTTTTAGCAGAGCATGGGGATTCTGGCGGCACAGTGGTTAAGAGCTATGGCTGCTAACCAAAAAGTCAGCAATTCAAATCCACCAGCCACTCCTTGGAAATCCTATGGGGCAATTCTCCTCTGTCCTATAGGGTCGCTATGAGTCAGAATCCAGTCAGTTGCCGTCAAGTTGACTCATGGCGACCCCATGTGTGCCAGAGTGGAACTGGGCTCCAACAAGCACAAGGTTGTTGGCAGCATTCATTTCCTTGTGAGCTGTTGTGCTGAGGATGTTAGTGCCTTGCTGACTGTTGGCTGGAAACTGCTCTCAGTTCCTTGCCATGTGGTCTTTCCAACAAGGCCACTTGCTTCCTCAAAGCCAGCAGGGGGAGAGTCTCCTGGCAAAAGAGGTGTTACAATCTCATGTAACATAATCACATACATGTAATCATGTACATCTTATCACCTTTGTGTATTCCATTGACTAAAAGCAAGTCACGGGCCCCACCCATACTCCAGGGGAGGAGAACCACAAGGGAGTGAGCACCCAAGAGTCTGCCCACCAGAAACAGAACAGTAATTGAGTCTGATTTATGTAAGTAAGAAATAAAACATTTTCTGCAGGAAAGAGTTTGTCCAAACTCACTAGTTCCTCCAGAGTTTTATGAATTAAGATATTAAAATAACTCTGACAACAGTTCGGGTGATCATATATACCTCAAAGGATCTTTAATGGTGCTTTATGGAAGGAAAGTAAATATTTTGAAAAATGTGAATGCCTTCAGAGTTTTATCAAAACCAAATGTAATAAGTCAGATGATGAAAATATCATTAAAAGCAGCTGAATATTCTGTATACATAGAAACTAAATGCAAGCCAGAGGTATATGTGGGAGATGGGAGCATATGTGTGTATATGTGTGTGTAGAGGTAATATGGAGTCCCTGGTGGTGCAAATGGTTAATGCACTCTGCTTCTAACTGAAAGGTTGGAGGTTCGAGTCCACCCAGAGGCACCTCAGAAGAAGAGCCTGGTGATCTACATCTGAAAAATCAGCCATTGAAAACCGTATGGAGCACAGTGCTACTCTAACACACTTGGGGTTGCCATGAGTTGGAGTCGACTTGATGGCAACTGTTTTAGAGATAA
>NW_004443980.1:6526385-6531790 GCF_000243295.1 Trichechus manatus latirostris
ACCTATAAAAACATAGATAGGTTAAGATTAAAAGAATACGCAAAAATATATCAAAATATCAATAACCAAAAGAAGGCCAAACCACTAAGTAAAAAAAAAAAAAAAAAAAAAACCTTTGGCATTTAGGAGAATGAAAAAAATATACAATAAGGAGTAATAAAAAGAATATATATTGGGAATATAATCTGATAAATTGGGTAAGAACAGTATGGTGGAATACAGTGCTAGCAATTCTTAGTGTAGAAAAAGTATCTTCTAAAATGATGAGGAGTTAGATATTGAGTCCTATCTCAGATGTATTGACCAAGTACATTCCAGTCTCATATTTCTGCAGACAGCAGAGTCAGACTGTTTCTGAAACTGCTTTGTATATCCATCTCCCTGTGGCATCTCTTTATTATTTGTCTGCAATTTTTCTGCTGGTTTTTATTAAGAGATAGATATCTCATCCCACTGTGAATCTAAATCTTTTCCTTCTGTCACTTCTGCACACACACAGCATTTTAGAATGGGAGCCAGCATATATTCTGGAAATGCTAAGAAGGAAATAAAGTCTTTTCTCTTGCTTCAGCTTGAACTTTTTTCTTTCCGATTAGTTGCCAGAGTGTCTCTGAGGCATTTTCTCTTGATGGCAAAAATCTTTCTCCCTCCAGTATGTTTGGGCCTGAAAGTGCCTCTGTGATGAGAGCCTGGCACCATCTTAACTGTGTGTACTTTGGGAACACCAGTAATTTTGGGGAAAGGAAAATAATGGAGATTTGTGTATATGAATTCTGTGTGTGTGTGTGTGTATGTGTGAGAGAGAGAAAGATAGAGATAAATTAGGAGAAAGTCAGGAGGATGAGGACAAAAAGACGAAAAGACAGAAAAAGGAAATTCTTTGAGACAGAAATCATTGTGAAGCAGGTGCAGGGGTTGCAGAGACAATCACACTAGGACAGTGTTTGTAGACTCAGTAGCTAAAAGGAGGCACGGCCATTTAGGGAAATCTTTTCAGACAGATAGGAAGGCCCCAGAGAAACATAGGAATAGGCAAGAATCCAGCTAGTCCTTTTCTGGGCCGTGTTCCAGAAAGAGACTAATTCAGGTCCTTGTGACAGTGGGTTTATTGAGTCAAGAGCAAACTTTGTCAGGACTGGGTTTTAGGTAAGTAGCTAGATACCTGGCATGTAGTTTTAAAGTGTGATAGGAAAGACGGATTACTTGGGAATTGATCCTTAAAGGTACTTGTTTCCACAGTACTAGAGAAATTGAGTGCTTGGATTTGGGTGATAAGCAAGCAGTGACAAGGGTAGAATTGGAAATAGGGTAGAATAGAAGCCTGATTAATATGCGAAAGGGTGTCACTGCAGTCTGGAAGTGACTCTGTATCTATAAACTCCTAGTGATACCAGAGGAATTGAAAAGACAAGGCAATTGTCCTGATATCCTACTTGACTTTTTGGTAAAAGAAGAAAGCTTGTTACTGCCGAACTCCTGGGAGGCATGTATTTTGGGGCACACAGAACCCATTGAATCATGCTATTTTTCTCTTCTCACCCCCATTCCAGAAACATCATTTTCAGCCCTATTTCTTGTACATTTGCCATGAAATTTCTTTAAACTCTTTTCTTTTACTTGCTTTTTAAGATACCCAACCTCTAATCTTTGGAACGTTTTTCTTTAACTCACTATGCCTCTGAAGCTTTAAAAGCAATTATCTATTAGATATTATGATTCATTTAACTTCAATTCAACCACAATTTATTGAGCACCCATGAACCAGATGTTGTGCTTAAGTGTAGGAGTAGAGGGATGAGAAAGGTGGCTCTATTTCTTTAGACCTTAATACACAAGCAGTTTAGCGGGGATGGACTCATGTTAAATAAGCAGATACTACTTGGTACGCTATGTGCTCCAGTGGAGGTCGAATATAATGCATAGTTCTACCTGGGGATGACTGGAATGTTAAACAAGGGAGGTTACACTTGTGTTGAATTTTTGCCTCCTAGCATGCCTTATAATTTTTGATTGAAATGAGGGCTTCAAATCTGTTCTAACTGGTTTATTCATGGCTGACACAGCGAAACTGTAACAGACCTTAATTTATAAAATTTGGGTGATCAGGAACAATAACCAGAACAGGAAAAATGATAGGTCAAAGCCCTGGAATGCGAGATTTGGAAGAGGCATAGTGAGCCCTTTCAGGAGCCTGATGTGTGAGATTGGATTATTGGCAGGACCTCGGAGAGTGACACACAATCAAAGTGGTGCGGTCAGCCGCCATCTTTGAGAGGGGCACTGCTGTTTTGACTCTGTTCAAAATGTGACAGACAAGAGCTTTGGTTGCTATGCAATGTGTTTGCTGCCCTTGATTTCTAAGAGAGAGATTAAGCTTCCAGCAGGGCTTTGACCGGTAATTTTTCTTGTTCCGGTTATCGTTCTGGTTCACTCAAATTTTGAAAATTCTGGTCTATTCTGGTTTCGCTTCCTCGGCCATGACTGAACCAGGAAGAACTGGTTTGAAGCCCTGGTTGAAAGCCAGGTATGACGTATCAACTAAGAGGAACTGAGGTTCTTTCAGTTGTAATCCCTCATAAAGGGCTGCTGATGTTGATGTTGTGATAAGGGGTTGGGGCAGGGGAAGCATTCTATAGTCTTATGATTAGGTCTCAGTCTTTTACTGAGCATGTGTCCCTGGAATGGTACCTTTGCAAGTGCTTCTCAGCTTTTCTTCCTCACCCTCTAGGTGAAACAGGGAGACTAGAGGAGGCTGGAGTTGGGTGTTTCCTTTTTCCCCGCTTCCAATGCTGGGGAGGTGGGGCAGTGCATTTGTGTGTCTCCCTTTCCCCACATCAAAGACTAGGAGGTGGCTGGAGTTTGATAATTCTTTTCCCTCACTTGGAAGGTCAGAAGGAGCTGGAGCCAGATATTTCCCTTCCTCCAAGGTGATTAAACCAGCTGCCATATAGTCGACTCCAATTCATGGCAACCCTATGTGTATCAGAGTAGAGCTGTGCTCCACAGGGTTTTTCAATGGCTTATATTTCAGAAGTAGATTGCTAGGACTTTCTTCCAGGGTACCTCTGGGTGGACTTGAACTGCCAACCTTTCAGTTAGCAGCTGAGTGCATTAACTGTTTGCACCACCCAGGGACTCCTCAAGTTGGTTAGGCTTTGATAAAACCCATGTTGGCTGGGTTCTAGTAAAGTAGTTCCCCTTGAGGGCAGGCCATTGCCAAGGAGAAAAGAGCACTGTTTCAAAACGGCTACTTTTTCCCCTTCTGGAAGTGGGATTTTTCTCTGACTTCACAGTGAGAAACTGGTGGGATTCCTGGAGGTGAAACTCAGGAAAGGCTGGGGGTCCAGCAGCTTTTCTCTCTCCAGCGAGTCCATGCTCAGTCTCCAGCAATTAGCCAATTACCCTTTACTGTATTCCTACCGCCAGCTGGGTCTGGCAGCAGTAGCAACAGCAACAGCAGCAGTTCCTATTCCTGGTAAGTGGTGATTCTTCGTATCAGCTGTGTGTGTCTCCAGTTTTCAAGGTGGTGGTTTGCTCTGTGAACTCAGTTCTCTGATAGATCTAAGAAGAGTTGTTGATTTTCAGTTTACAGATTTTTCTTGTTGTGAAGATGGGAGGGACGACTTCTAAGCTCTTTACATTCTGGACTGGAAACTAGAGTTTGAATTGAATTTTGAAAGATGACTAGGAGCTTGGTAAGTGGCTGGAGGTGGAGGTAAAGATAAGGGGATGGGGGCAGGGCAGGGGAAGGCTACTCGGAGCAAAGAGAATACCAGGTGTGAAGGCATGGAGTGAGAGAACAGCGTGGTGCATTTCAGACATGGGAAGAAGAGTATGGTTGAAACACACAGGGCAGGTTAGGGAAGTGGTGAGGGGTAAACATGAAAAGGTGGGAGAAGCCAGTTCCTGGAGGGTTGGTATGCTGGACAAGGTAGTATAGACTTTATCCTACAGGTAAAACTGTTGCCATCAAGTCAATTCCAACTAATGGCAACCTCATGTGTGTCAGAGTAGAACTGTGCTCCATAGGGTTTTCAATGGCTGACTTATTGGAAGTAGGTCACCAGGCCTTTCTTCTGTGGCACTTCTGTGTGGGTTCAAACTGCCAATCTTTCAGTTAGTAACTGAGTGCAAACCATTTGTGTCACCAAGGGATCTTATCCTTCAGGTAACAGGAAGCTATTAAAGGATTGAGGCAAGAAGTATTATAACGAGGCGTTTGTTTAAAGAGAAGTTGCGAATAGTGGTGCTGACACAAAGGTTAGAGAGAGGAAGGAGACAATAAGTTATTGCAATTGTTGGTGTGAGAAGGGAAGGAGGGCTTGATTAGATGGAGTAAAAATGTTAGATTCAAGATATACTTAATAGGTAAAAACAATGGGGTTTAGTAACTGGTTGGTACTGAGGGTAAGGAAGAGAGGAGACTATGATTCAAGAGGAGTAAAATGTGTTTTGGGGGAAGATGACGAATTCAGCTTTAAACATGTGCTTGAGAGCTCACAGGTACCTTGAAGGAGTCGACTAGAAGCCAGCCCCATGTGCTATCAGGCTAGACTATTGAAGTAGATGAGATCATACGGGCGTTATAAAGAGGGAGAAGAATGCTGGCAAACACCAACAGTTGAAAAACAGGTAAAGGAAGAGGAGAGATCAGCAAAGGACAAGATAAAGCATTACCAGACAGATAGGAGAACCTCTTAACAGTGCAAAATGCCTCTAATCCCATGGATTGAGTTGATAGAATTGGTTATGTCTGCAAATAGATGGATGACTGTTCCTATGAGGGGATGCACAAACGTAGAGCATCTGCCAATGGTGATGCTCAGAAGAATATTCCTAAATGAATGCTTGTCCTAAAACTGAGTGTGTGCAAAGACCCTTTAGTAGATGTGATGAGTTGGCAAATTTACAATGTAAGGAGCCCATTTTCCAAGATGTAGAGGAGGAAGTGGGAAAAACTTAGAAATATAGAAATATAAAGGGGAATTTCTTTGAGCAATTCATTTGGAAAATATACTATTTCTCTCACTTTTATTGTATTACCTTAAATATCCTTTTCCCTAAAAGTTCAGTTCTAGAAGAGATTGATGAAACATCAGATACAATTGTACCTAATGTTTTTATTTTTCTTTCCTTTAAAATATATGTTGGATATCTTTCCATATCAGTACACAAAGAGCTTCCTTATTCATTTTTTTTATAGCAGTGCAATATTTCACTGAATATGATAACAGCCCCTTTTGGATGGAAATTTAGGTAATTTCTAATCCTTTCTATTACAAACAGTGCTGCAGTGAATAGCAATGTACATATGCCATGTTTTTTTTTTTTTTACTTTTTTTTATTGTACTTCAGGTGAAGGCTTACAGAACAAATAGTTTCTCATGAAACAGTAGTACACATGT
>NW_004443980.1:6555534-6566179 GCF_000243295.1 Trichechus manatus latirostris
GATGTTCTAGGGTTTCAGGATTGTTGATTCTCTGTTTGGCTTAGTTTTTCGGATCTTTGTTGTGGAGGGACGGCGTGGTGTTTCTGCCTAGAGCGCCATCTTGCCGGAAGTCGCATTTTTAATTTTTAAGACTATTTGGAATTTTTTCCTGATAAAAAGTTGGGGTCTGTAGATAAGGACTTGACTTAGACCTGGAAAATATTGTTTTTCAATAAGAAATTAGTTGAGAGACTGAGAAACTTGGAGATATTCTTTAAAAAGAAAAGAATAAAGTGACTGAGAAATATTTTAGAATGAAAAGTGGTTGCTGTGATTTAACAAGCCAAAAGCAGTAGAAGTAATTTCATTTTCATTCTTTTTTATGTTGCTGTTTTATTTAACAATACGTTAAAGAGAATTTAGCTGAATTCAAGAAGGGTCTTCCTTTAGATTAGCTTGAGGCAGACACAAAGAATTCTGAGCAGGGTCAGTTGTGGAATGCAAGAACAGAAAATTAAGCAGCTTTAGAGTATGTGAGGCTAGGAACCAGATATCTGAGGACAAATCACAAATCACAAGTTTTCTTACTAACCAGCAATTAGGCATCCCTGGGTAGTGCAAACAGTTAAGCGCTCGACTACCAACCTAAAGGCTGGTGTTTGAACCCACCCAGATGCACCTCAGAAGAAAGTCCTGGCAATCTGTTTCCAAAAACCGTTTGGAGCAGTTCTACTTTGACACTTATGGGGTTGCCATGAGTTGGAATTGACGGCAACTAAAAACAACAGCAAACAGATATTAGGATGAAACTGGAGAAGGATTATAGAAAGAAGGATTGAGTTTAGCTTTGATGATGGGGTAAATAAAGGCTTTAAATAGTCCTTAGATCAGGTTTTGCTATTAGCTGGGTTCAGGTCAGGTCAGGTTTTGGTACCAAATGAGCTTCTAAAAAATGTTTGTTTTCAGAGTGTTTTGGATTTCAGAATTTCCGTGAAGAGATGGTGCACTTGCACTTTGCAAACCCTCTGAGCTCAGTTTCTGGCGTGATTTTCTCCTGCATTTATCAATGCCAGGAGAGGAGAGTTGTTCTCTGCAGGGCAGGGGGCACTTGTACTCTCTGGAAAATGAGTAGAAAAGAAGATTCAGATTTTAAGTATGCTTTCACCTATTGTTTCACTTGGTGGAATGCATGAACAAAACCCTTCCTATCAAATACATATGCGTATAGAATATGCTTAGATGAAACCAAAATGCAGTCCTCTCCCATGCATCGCATAGCTTCCTGTTCACTTATCCTGTGGCTTAAAGTTCATATCCCACTGGCTAAATATTCTGCATATGTGTTTACATAGTGCAGAGTGCTAGCTATTAGAGAAAGAATCCTTTCTCCTGAAGGATTTTACACTCCATTTAATGAGACCAACAAATCAACCAGTAAGTATAGCCCAGTATAATGAGTGTTAGCTACAAGTAGACACGGGGTACTTTGGGAACATGGAGGAAGCACTGCCGAAACAGATAAACTCAAACCAAACCAGTTGCGGTCAAGTTGATTCCCACTCATGACGAGCCCATGTGTGCAGAGTAGCACTGCTCCATGGGGTTTTCAAGGCTGTGACCTTTCACAAGCAGATCTCCAGGCCTGTTTCTGAGGTGCCTCTGGGTGGGTTCGAACAGCCAAGCTTTCAGTTCGTAGTTGAGCACTTAACCATTTGCACCCCCCAGGCCTCCACATGCTGCCTAGAATTGTTTATCCCCTGCTTTTACTCATGGCTGGCACTTCCTCATCCTTTAGGTTTCAGTCCATATGCCCTCTTCTTCTCTGATCATCTAATCCAGATTCATCTCCCTCTCCCCTTTTTCAGCTGCCTGTCAGTCTGCCTACTTGTTTTGTCTGTTTCCCTTACCAAATTTTATGTTTCATAAAGTAGTAATCTATGTCTGTGTTGTTCAATATTGTATCCTGAGAACAATGATAATGCAAACATATTTCAAAGTCATTCTCATCTGAGCCCTCCTATATAACTGAGCAGTGTTATTAACATCAAATTCAGTGATAAATGAGAAATCTGAGGCCCAGAAAGCTCCAGTGACTTGCCCAAGATCACACAGCTAGTAAGCGTGGAGCTGCACTGGAATCCAGGACTTCCGACTGACAGCCATTGCTGCTTTCATAATACCATTGTCTTGAGTGCAATGTTCCAATATCACTTTTTAGAAAGTAATGTTCCTTTCCAATTAGTGGTCTAGGGCAAAGATTTCACCTTTCTGTCCGCCTTTTTCCCTTGAGTTGCTTCCTGAAAAATTAAGTGGATTTAGTAGAACTCCTTAGAGGGATGATTTTGTTTTCTCTCTAAAAGGGAGATCACTGCTGCTTTCAGAACTGATTAGAAGTAATCTCTTTCCCTGGGGACACAATTAGCCCCGATGGTAGGTTCTGATGATGTCTGAGTTTCTTTCTCCTGCTCTGCCCTGGGGAAGGTGAAGGGTTTTCAGTCTTTACTTTTTAAGGACTACGTAGGGGAAAAAGAACAAGCTGATGCCAGAGAAAGGTCAGTCATGTTGGAAATGCTAATGGGACATGCCTGGTTATAGCCCTATGTTATTGGAGCATGCCGACTTTGGAGTCCTTTCTCCATACATGATAATTATTTCAAGGAGCTCAATCAAACCCAGGGCTGGCCTGGTGCAAATCAAAGGGAGAGTTAGCTAATTGCCAATTTCTCCCTTTAAATTATATCTCTCCTTGTCATTATGTAACTTTGTAACACAGACACATAAGTGAAGGGCCAACCCTATATTTACTGGCACAATCTCTTCCCTCAATATTTACTTCTAAACTAGGCAGGAGGGGGCATCCCTGACGAATTAGAATTTCCATGAGTCCTGACAGCCATCTAATTGGAACAAGATGAGACATAAAATTGCTCTGGGTGAGGCTTCTCCTTACTCTTCAGGCTATCTCAGAATTTTTTAAAAAACAAAATCACTCTGACTTTTACATTTTATTTTCATGCTGCAAACAAATGCACGCCATTCTGATCAGTTCCGCCTTGGCTGCAGTGATGGTATAAAGGAGAACCCTTTTAGTACCATCATTTCAGGTTGCCCTCTGCAGAACACGGGAAAAGGGAAGCCCCCTCCAGGGCAGCTCTTCCCACTCCTGCAGGAAAGGCTGCAGAACTCAATGCCAGCTGTGATGTAAATGCATGGCCATATTTTGTGAAGCCATGTTGAAGCAGAGATTTAATTCCTACCCTCACCAATCTGTAGTCCTGGTGGTGCAGTGGTTAAGAGCTCGGCTGCTAACCAAAATGTCAGCAGTTCGGATCCACCAGCCGATCCTTGGAAACCCTATGAGGCAGTTCTTCTCTGTCCTATAGGGTTGCTATAAGTTGAAATAGACTGAATGGTAACAGGTTCTCACTAATCCCCCCTGTACTTACAACCCAGAAGATCCAGCAAATCACCCTTCAGTTAATACTAATGAGAGAATTTTTTTCAAAACTGCTTCTGTGTTGGTTAAACTCAAATTTATAATCACATCTATGTAAAAGTATATACACATAAAAGACCTGTAAGTAAATAATATGAGTGTTGAAGAGCCGTGTTAGGTTTGGGTGGAGAGATTTTTTAATTTACATTCTTTTGTTCATATTTTTCTGTATTTTCCAAATTTTCTACAACTGCACACATTCCTGCTGTATACTGAAAAATAGACATTATTAAAAATCTATGTACATGAGTTTTTATATAATATAAAAAATTATGCAGAGCAAAAAAGACTAGAAAGAAATATGGGAAATTATTAATTGGGGTTGTCTCTGGATGGTGGGCCAATGGGAGGTTTGTTTTCCTTCCATCTACTATTATGTGGTTAACATGGAGGGTGTTGGTGGTTCAGTGGTAGACTTTTCACCTTCCACGTGGGAGACCCAGGTTTGATTACCGGTCATGCGCAGCCACCACCCATCAGTCAATCAAGGCTTGTGTGTTGCTACGATGCTGAGCAGGTTTCAGCAGAGCTTCCAGACTAAGACAGACTAGGAAGAAAGACCTGGCAATCTACTTCCCAAAAATCAGCCAGTAAAAACCCTATGGATCACAAGTGTCTGAGTGTCTGATCCATAACTGATCATGGGGTGGTGTGGGACTTGTCAGCATTTCATTTTGTTGTGGGGTTGCCATGAGTCAGGTCAACAACAACAGCAGCATGTGTTACTTTCAGATGAAAAATAAACAGTTTAAACAATGGAGCTGGAAAAAGAATGCACCAATGTGGTAGTATATATGATACTTAAAACTAAACCATTGGTGGAAGAAGCACGGTGGATAAGAGTCAGGTAACAAAATCTGGATTTGGTACTGCAAGGAAAACAATCTTTAACATGACTTGGGGTCAGCTAAGCTCCAAGCTCACCAGCATGGTGTTCACAGAGCTATTTATGAAGATGATACAAGCACTCAAGTAGTCATTTGTATACAGTATATGCTTTAATTAGTTCATGGTTAAGTTTTACCACACTATATCATGAGGATAAACCTTACTATTTAGACTTGATTTAACAAATAAGGACAACAACTCCTTTGTCTCTCTGAGTCAGGCATTGCTCCTATGAATTATAGGCTGTATCAATTTACTGACCTTCTACAATACATCAGACACTGTTTTGGGTGCCAGAAATATGAAGTCATTGAGCAAGACAAATATATAAACTGAGTAATGTAAGACAGAGGTTATACTTAAGAGTGGCAAGTGGGCTTTAGTGGATGGTATTGTCTTTGATGGTGATGGGGTTTGGTATTTAGTATTGCAAGTGTAGAAACTCAGTTTTGTCTGTGTTCTCAGCTTGATCAATGGCGAAGAGACTGACTCATATTTTATTAACTATAAAAAGACTGATGCATAACCAGAATTTCAATTTGTTAACTTTTTAAAAAATTGTGGTGAAATGTGCATGACAAAACATATGCCATCACAACAATTTCTACACATACAATACAATGACATTGATTATATTCTTCAAGTTCTGCAACCACTCATTATCCTTTTCCAAATCATTCCACCGCATTGACATAAACTTACTGCCTCTAAGCAAAAACTTCCCCTTTCCTCCTTCCCTCACACCGCAGGTAACCACTAGCAATCTTTGGTTTCTATATAGTTCATATAAGTGAGACAATGCAGTATTTGTCCTTTTGTGACTGACTTATTTCATTCAGCATGATGTTTTCAAGGTTCATCCATGTTGCGGCATGCATTGGGACTTCATTTCTCTTTATGGCTTAGTAGTATCCCATTGTTTGTATATACCACATTCTGTTTATTCATCTGTTGATGGTTATTTCTGTTGTTTCCACCTTTGGCTGTTGTGAAAAGTGCTGCAGTGAACATTGGTGTAAAGTTTTCTGTTTGTTAATTTATAATAATTAAGATGAGAAATACAGCCTCCAAGCAGTGTATTCTTGGGTCGGCTAATCAGAGCTTTCTCTCCCTGTATTAAAGCTCTGTGGGAAGCCAAAAACTAACTTGATGAGCTTCACATCAGAGTAAACGACTAGTGTCATTAACTTGTGATAGTCTGATACAACCATCTCCATTGGAAGACTACTGCAGGGAAACTGGAGTATTCATGCCATCCGCTTAGGGCACTATGGAAATGTATCTTCCTTTTGAGTCTCCCTTTATAGATTCTGAGCCCTGGTGGCACCGTGGTTAAGAGTTCGGCTGCTAACCAAAAGATCAGCAGTTCAAATCCACCAGCCGCTTCCTGGAAACCCTATGGGGCAGTTCTACTCTGTCTTACAGGATCGCTAAGAGTCAGAATCAACTTGATGGCAATGGATTTGGTTTAATGAGTTTTATAGATTCTGGAGTCTCTGGGTGGTGCAAGCACTAATGCACTTGGCTGCTAACAAAAAGGTTGGGGGTTCTAGACCACTCAGAGGCATCTTGGAAAAAAGGCTTGGCGATCTACTTGGCAAAAAATCAACAACTGAAAACCCTGTGGAGCACAGTTCTACTCTGACACACTTTGGGTTGCCATGAGTTGGAGTCAAATCAATGGCAACTAGTTTTTATAGATTCTAAGCCTATCATCTTCCATCTGCTAAAAGAATCTTCTTTATAATAACTTCTTTAACTATAAAATAGCTTAATCGAGAGTTTCTTAAACATAATCTAAACTTTTTAAACCCTGGGGGATTTTTTGTACATAACCTTGGTGCTAATATAAAATAAAATAATAGAAGAATGATTACTAAGCAATATATTGTCTTGTAATTCAAGGGCTGGGGTGGTGATGGTGAGACCAGAATGAGAACAGAGCAGGAAGTCCTGAGAAGGGAGCATTTCAATAGCTGAAGTAAGAGCAGAGGTGGCCTGACCTGGAAGAGGGCAGAGGTTGGGGGAGGATATCACAGAGTTGAGAATATTGCCAAGTATCACAGGAGTGCTAGAGTTGAATGATATCTTATGATCTCATAAGCATGGGCCCCAAACTCAAACAGCTACATGGAGCAGGCAATCAGGGTAAGTATGTTTAACAGACTGTGTAATACAGAAACTAAGGCAAAGTCAAGAGCATACTCCTTGTTCAGTCTAACCAGTTGTTGCCATGGAGAGTTATGGAATCAGTGTGGACAGTTATTCTTCTGTTTTTTTTTTTGTAATTTAACAGGTAGCTTTTTAATGTTTACAGAAAAAATCTGTAGGTGATACCTTGTGTTCAGGGTGGGGGCTGGTTAGCCAAAAGGAGGTTTTTTTTTTTTTCCTCTTTATTTTATTTTGATTTTTTTGTTGTTGTGAAAATGTACACAGCAAAGCCTACACCAATTAAACTATTTCTACATGTACAATTCATTGACATTGATTACATTCTTCATGTTGTGCCACCATTCTCACCCTCCTTTTCTGAATTATTCCTCCTCTATTAACGTGAACTTACTGTCCCCTAAGTTTCTTTTTCAACCTTTTAAGTTGGTCCCATATAGATAGATCTTAAATGAGCATAAAGCTCAAGACAGACATTCTTTACTAATTAAGCTGAACTATTGTTTGCTTTCCAACTCATGAATTGGAATTGACCTGGTGGCAATGTTTTTTGTTTTTTTTTTAAAATTTTGGTATTGTTTGATTTTAAGAAGACTTCAGGGGATATTTTTGGTTTAAGCTTTAAAGATTATCTCAGGGCAATAGTTTTGGGGGTTCAGCCAGCCTCCGTGGCTCCAGAAAGTCTGGGTTCCATGAGAATTTCATATTTTGTTCTACACTTTCTCCCTTTTGATCAGGAGTGTTCTATAGACTCTTTGACCAAAACATTCAGTAATGGTAGCTGGGCACCATCCAGTTCTTCTGGTCTCATGGCAAAGGAGGTAATTCATGGAGGTAATTAGCCATGCATTCCATTTCTTCCTCCTATTCATGGCTCTCCTTCTTCTCTTGCTCTATGGAGGGTCTACTTAACCCTCAGCTTTAGAGCTTCTCTTCTCTCTTTTTATTTTATTTTTTGTGTTTTAGGTGACAGTTTACAGGACAAATTAGTTTTTCATTCAAAAATTTTATACACAAATTGTTTTGTGACATTAGTTGCAATCCCTGCAACGTATCAGCACTCTCCGCCTTTCCCTTTCTACCCTGGGTTCTTGGTGTCCATTTATTCAGTTTTCCTGCCCCTTCCTGCCGTCTCATCTTTGCTTTTGGGCAGACGTTGCCCGTTTGGTCTCGTATATTTGATTGAACTAAGAAGCGGGTTCCTCACATGCATTAGTGTTTGTTTTATAACCCAAACCACTTGCTGTCAAATCAATTCCAACTCATGGTGACCCTATAGGACAGAGTAGAACTGCCCCATAAGGTTTCCAAGGAACAGCTGGTGGATTTGAACTGCTGACCTTTTGGTTAGCAGCCAACCTTTTAACCACTGCACCGCCAGGGCTCTATTTGTTTTATAGGTCTGTCTAATCTTTGGCTGAAAGGTAGACTTCAGGAGTGGCTTCAGTTTTGAATTACCAGTGTGTCTTGGGGCCATAGTCTTGGGGATTCCTCCAGTCACCATCAGAACAGTAAGTCTGATCTTTCTGTGTGGATTTGAATTTTGTTCTACATTTTTCTCCCATTCTACCAGGGACCCTCTATTGTGATCCCTATCAAAGCGGTTGGTGGTAGTAGCTGGCTACCATCTAGTTCTTCTGGGCTCAAGCTGATGGAAGCTGTGGTTCATGTAGTCTGTTAGTCCATTGGACTAATATTTTCCTTATGTTTTTTTGTTTTCTTCATTCTCCTTTGCTCTGAATGTGCTGGGACCAATAGCTGTACCTTAGATGGCAGCTCACTAAGTCTTCTCTTTGTGCTGCTCTTCAGGGCAAGTCTTTCTTCATACCCTTGCAAATCTCGTAGCAGTGTTCTACTGCCAATTGCTACTCTATGCTGCTATCCTTGTGGTGGAGGTTGGGGATGGACTTTCCCTTTTGTTCTGTTTAAGTCTCAGTCTTAGCCAAGCACGGTGTCCCTGGATCTCCAGGATTCTCACTGCTGTTGGCTCCTCGCCCAAATGTAGTTCTTGCCTAAGATGTATTCGTGGCTATCCCCCCAAAATAGAGTTTTTCTTCTGTTTCCTTCTTCAGTTGCAATGAGCTCTCAGCAACACTCTAAGGATGACAGTGCACCTCCCCCCCACAACACCTACAATGATTAAACCATGTGTACCATAGGGAGAATGATCACTGAGTGGCACAAATGGTTTGTGCTTGGCTACCAACAGAAAGGTTGGTGGCTTGAACCCACTGAATGGCACCATGGAAGAAAGGCCTGGTGATCTGCTTCCATAAAGATTGCTGTTGTTGTTAGGTGCCATTGAGTTGGTTCTGACTCATAGCAACCCTATGTACTAAAGAAAGAGATATTGTCCAGTCCTGTGCCATCCTCACAATAGTAAGCATGTTTGAGGCCATTGCTTCAATAAAGATTACAGCCAAGAAAACCCTATGGATCAGAGTTCTACTCTGTAACTCATGAGGCTGCCATGAGTTGGAATTGACTCCATAGCAATGGGTTTGGGTTTTTTTGGGTTACCATAGGAAGATAGAGGTGAAGGGTCTTGGTGGCATTTTGTTCCCTTTGGATAGCAGCTGCTGTTCTGCTTTCCCAGGTCTGTACCACATGGGACTTTTTCTTAGTACTTTGCCAAGTGAGGTCTGCAGAGAAAAATTCTGCAAGGGGGCAAAAATTCCACAATGTCTACAGCCCATGGGTCTCCACACTCTTGCTGGCCCCGTGCTCCACTGAGTAATGAACTGCTCTAGCTAAACTTTCCCTACTGGTGTCCCCCTGTGTCTGTCCCAGGTCCCGTCTCTCTGAGCCAGAACCTGTATCTTCTCATATTTTAGGATAACTCAATTCACTGCCACCTCAGCTCGCTGAGGTTTTCATGAAAATTTGTGAACTTTCAGTTTACCTGGAATTTTTTTTTTTTTTCAAATGTAAGAGTAGAGCAGAAGCAATACTCTTTCCAGCTCTCTACATCCCTGAGTGGAAAAACCTCTTTTTATTTTTTGAATAAAAGCTGGAATTTTGAATTTTTGTGTAAAATCTCTTGAAATGCTATAAATAAAGTATGAAAAACACAAAGTTTGTTAGCCTTGCCTATTCTGTGGACAGCCAGTTTGTAATTTCTGATAGATCCAAATATCTCATTAATTTGCAAATTAAGAGACCAAGTTTCTGAGAATTTAGTGGTTTGCTCAAGGTCACTGAGTAAGAGAGGGGCAGAGGTGGGATTTTTTAAAAAATATATTTTATTGTGCTTTTGGTGAAAGTTTACATAACAAATTAAGTTCTCATTTAACAGTTTCTATACATATTGTTCAGTGACATTGGTTACATTTTCCACATTGTGTCAACAGTCTCATTATTTCTACTCCAGTTGTTCCACTTCCATTAATCTAGATTCCCTGCGCCACCACCCCTACCTTTTCATGTTTACTTTAGGGTAAACGTTGACCATTTGGTCTCTTATAGATGACCTAATTTTTTTTTTTTTAAAGAACCACAGTGCTTATGTGATATTGTTTATTTTATAAGGCAATCTGTTATTTAGTTGAAAGGTAAACTCCAGGAGTAGTTTCAGTTCAAAGTTTAAAGCATATCGCAGGGTGAAAGTCTCGGAGGTTCCTCTAGTCACGACTGGTCCAAAAATCTGGCCTTTTTTTGAAGAATTTGAGTTTTATTCCACAATTTCTCTCATTCTATTCAGGACTGTCTATTGTGTCCCTGGTCAGAGTGGTTGGTAGTGGTAGCTGGGCACCATCTAGTTCTTCTGATCTCAGGATAGATGAGGTCATGTTTACATAGGCAATTAGTCCTGTAGGCTAGTTTATTTGAGTCTTTGGCTGCCGTCTGTCTCTTTTGCTCCAGATAAGTAGAGACCAATAGCTGTATCTTTGATGTCTGCTCCCATGCTTTTAAGACCCCAGAACAAGAGTTTTGCAGGATATATTATTCTTGGATGACAATTTTTTTCTTTCAAGATTTTATATATGTCATCCCACTGCCTTCTTGCATGCATGGTTTCTGCAGAATAATCTGAGCTTAGTCTTATTGTTTCTCCTCTGTATGTGACTTCTTGTTTTTCACGAGCTGCTCTCAGGATTCTTTGTTTGTCTTTAG
>NW_004443980.1:6568439-6594276 GCF_000243295.1 Trichechus manatus latirostris
AGTTCTTTATCTCTTCATTTGATGTTCTAGGGTTTCAGGATTGTTGATTCTCTGTTTGGCTTAGTTTTTTGGATCTTTGTTGTGGAGGGATGGCATGGCGCTTCTGCCTAGAGCGCCATCTTGCCGGAATCTCTCAATTACCTCTTTTAAAAAGAGTATTTTCTTCTTGATCAAGCACTTTTCATACCTCACAGCCTAGTTAAGCAGTGTCTGATTTTCTTTGATGTCTGTGAATGAGGTATTTGTTTAAAATAATTAGGCATTAGACGTGTTTTGCTAGAATGCTGATCTCTGTCTGTTCCCAAATAGCTTGTTTAGCATATTGTGTTCTTTTTGTTTAGAAGCCTATTGTAATAGCCTACAATTAATTTAAAAAGTGAGTTTCACATGGCTTTCTTTATTAGAGATAGTTTGTTCAGTTTCCTACTTGTCAGAAAAATAACTGTTTTCAGGTAAATGAGATGTTAACCCTAAAAGGAGACTCCAGATTACATAGTAGACGTAGATAGTGTTTCTCTCAAACCAAAGAAAGCATGAGGTGGGTTGGATGATATCAAGAATGTGGCTGGGCTGCATCATTTGGAACAATATATAGGTGAAACATAGAATATCTCTCTTCTTCAAAAAATCAGAGGAATGGAGACTGGCTACGGGAGGCACAACAAGACATTGGTGGTTCTGTGGCACGCGGGAGACCCGGGTTCAGATTCTGGCCAATGCACCTCAAGTGCAGCCACCACCTGTCTGTCCTTGGAGGCTTGTATGTTGCTTAGCAGGTTTCAGTGGAGCTTCCAGACTAAGACAGACTAGGAAGAAAAGCCTGACAATCTACTTCTGAAAATCAGCCAGTGAAAATCCTATGGATTGCAACGGTCTGATCCACAACCAATCATGGGGTTGGAGCAGGATCAGGCAGAATTTGGTCTGTTGTGCATGAGGTTGCCATGAGTTGGGGGGCCACCTCACAGCAGCTAACAACAGAGGAGCCACAGGGTGAAGTTGACAGAGATAAGGTAAAATAGTGACACAAAAAAGCTGGGTAATTAACTGGTGAGTAGCATCTGGGGTCTTAAAAGCCTGTAAGCAGCTATCTAAGATACTCCACTGGGATCACATCTTTGGGAGCAAGGGAAAATGAAGAAAACAAGATACAAGGGAAAAATTAGTCCAAAGGACTAATGGCCTCCACCAGACTGAGTCCAGTATAACTAGATGGTGCCCGACTACCACCACTGACTGCTCTGACCAGGATCACAACAGAGGGTCCCAGACAGAACTGGAGAAAAATGTAGAACAAAATTCTAACTCACAAAAGATCAGACTTACTGGCCTCACAGAGACTGGAGAAACCCCGAGACTATGGCCCCCAGACACCCTTTTAGCTCAGTAATGAAGTCACTCCTGAGGTTTACCCTTCAGCCAAAGATTAGACAGGCCCATAATACAAAACGAGAGTAATGGGGCACAACAGCCCAGGGACAAGGACTAGAAGGCAGGAGGGGACAGGAAGATGGTAATAGGGAACCCAAGGTCGAGAAGGGAGAGTGTTGACATGTCGTGGGGTTGTTAACTGATGTCATAAAACAATATGTGTACTAACTGTTTAATGAGAAACTATTTGTTCTGTAAACCTTCATCTAAAATACAAAAAAAAAAAAAAAAAAGCTGGGTAAAAAACCCAAACCCATTGCCCTCAAGTTGATTCTGACACATAGTGACCTAAATTCATGACTAATAGGATGAAGAACACATGGGGGAGTAATGTGGAGCAGGTTTTAAAAAAAATACTTGACAAAAAGGACATTGTAGTTTTAATTTTGATTCATCTCTAGAAGGGACCATTGGACATCATTTAATTTTTAATTTTCTGTCTTCTGTAGCTGTCAAGGGGTCCCACAACTGATCATCAGTCTCTGTTGGAATCACTGTCCCCTTTCTCTGCAAAGGGGAGTCACATTCAAGGCTGTGATGTTATAGTGATATCTTTACAGTGTGAATTTTGATGACAGTATTGGTAACAATATTACTTAAGCAGGACAGTGGCATAGGCTGATTGTATTTTAGGACAGGTGGGAAGTTGGTGTAACTGTGGGCAAGATGATCAGTTAAGACACGTAAGCACCTAGGTGAAACAGGATGAGAGACTGAACCGACTCATTGAGGTTGGATATGGAGGGGAGAGTTGAGAATAAACAGGTCTTGGTGACTGATTCAACTGAGGCAGTTGAGATAAGGGAGGAGTCTGTGATAAGGCCAACTGGTGCCCTTAGCCAAAACATTAACATATAAGGAGGAGCCAGAGACGTATACGACACCAGTGAGACAACTACCAAACAAACATGTGCATTGTTTTCTTAGCACCTCTATGAAGTGGGTTACCAAAAAACCAAACTGTCAAGTCGATTCCGACTCCTGTTGACCTTGTAGGACAGACTAGGATTGTCCCATAGGGTTTCCAAGGAGCAACTAGTGGATTCGAACTGGCAATCTTTTGGCTAGCAGCTGAGCTCTTAACCACTGCACCACCAGGGCTCCATGAAGTGAGACAGGCAGGCATTATTTTCCTCTGAGGAAATGTAACTCAGCTCCCTTTCAACACCGGAGATTCTCCAGATGTATAGAATTCCTTCTTGCTTGTCACTAGCCCCCAGGGGATGGGGGATAGGAGTTGAGGAAGGGATTTCCCCTTCTCACCTCCCCTCATCTAGGATTCACAACTTTATCTTATACTTGTGTTTGTGGTTGTCTCCAGAAACACAGTCCCAACCAGTCAGCTGGCTATGACAAACAGCGTGAACTGAGAGACTCTCAGTGACTTCATGATGGATTGGCCTGATCAGTGCTCATTCCAACCCCCTTTCTAGTATGCTTTTCAGTACTGAGGCGGCTGGACAGTACCCACATATCCCACTTTCTCTTGCAGTGGGGGCTCCATATGTGATTCAGGTTTACACACACACAAGATTTGGAGAAGAGTGAGCACTGTGTGGCCTGGCGGTGAAGATGGTGAGTTCTTCTGGAGCAGCTCTGATGAAAGATCCAGAACGAAGAAGTGAGTCATGGCAGAAATGTGGTTTCTGCTAGAACAGTCTCACAGTAGGTAGGATGTTTTCCTGTCTGCAGTTTTTCCTGGTTGTGTAGCATCCAGTCTTGGCTCTCTGGCCTTCCTGGAGATGTTGAATGTCACCCATGCTCTCTACTAAATCCCTTTCTGATTAAAGTAGCTAGAGTAGATTCTGTTGACAGCACCTAAGAGCAGTACTACTCAAACTATATATATATGTATGTATATATATACACACATAGATACATATACACATATATACACACGTATATAAATATTTATTTATAAATATATTTATATTTATATGTGTATGTATTTGTATACATATACCTTTCTTTATATAAGGGAGCCCTGGTAGTGCAGCGGTTAAAACACTCAGTTGCTAACCAAAAGGTCAATGGTTCGAACCCACCAGCTATTCCGTGGAAGAAACTTGTGGCAGTCTGCTTCCATAAAGATTTACAGCCTTGGAAACCTTATGGGGCAGTTCTACCCTGCCCTATGGGGTCACTATATGTTGGAACTGACTTGATGGCAGTAAGTTTGGTTTGGTTGGTTTATCTTTACGTATGCTAAAATAGAGATACATATGTTCATGTTGAACAATTTATATTGGCACAAATCACGATTTCAACAGATTTCAAGTTGAAGATGACATTTTTAACTTAAAAAATTATTTAGCAGACATTAATTAATCATTTAGTATTTATAAAGCACTATGCTAGATATGGGGCCCTGGTGGCACAGTAGTTAAGAGCTCTGCTGCTAACCAAAAGGTCAGCAGTTCAAATCCACCAGCTGCTCCTTGGAAGCCCTATGAGGCAGTTCTACTCTGTCCTATAGGGTCACTGTGAGCTGGAATCAACTGGATGGCCACGGGATGCTAGACGTAGATGAATTTGATAGAGTCAGTCCTGGCCTTCAAGGAATCTCAAAGCCTAGTATCAATCTGCTGCTTAAAATTCCCACTGGAAACTGACATATGAGGGCAGAGACCATGCCTCTCTCACTCACCAGTGTATCCAGGGCCTAGAGCCTACAGTCAGTACAGACACACAAACACACACGCACGTACCTGTACATGCACACACACACACACACACGTACACACATACACGCGCACACATACACGTACACACACAAATGCACACGAGGCACATACATACATATACTTGATCCGGCAGAAAAAAGAGAAAATGCAAATTATCAATAGCAGGAATGAGAGATGACATCATGACAGATTCCACAAATATTAAAAGGATAACAAGGAACTATTGTGAACAACTTCGAGCCACACACACAACACATACACACATGTTTGCATTCATGTTACATGAATGAATGACTACAGGACTACCAGTAAGTAAATAACATGGGAGGGATTCTTTTGGGTTACTTAGTCCCAGATTAGAACTTCTTTTCATCTAGCCACCAGACTCTAATTTAAAAATGACTGAATTTTATTAGTATAATTTTCTTGCAGCAAACTGTTTCCAGGGTAATTGCTCAGGTCAGAATTTGCCTGAAAGTTTTGTTCTGCTTTCTGGCTATCGTTTTCCTAAAAATCTGCTTCCTTACTCTCATCATCCAGCTCCTAGTATAAGCCACCACATATGTTTTGAGGCAGCTGCTGTTTCTAGACACCTCTCAACCAACTCTTTTCAGGACAAATGTTGATTTATCTATTACCCAGCCTATCCAATCATACTGCCCAATCCAGACAGCTAGTTACATAGTGGTTTTTCTCATTTGTGCACCTGATTTTTTTTTTCCTCCAATTTGGGGTCAATAGTGCAGATGGGGAGGGTGAAAGGAACATTTTGCTATATAGTTCCATTTTATAAATGAGGAACATGATATAAAGAAGTTATGAGACTTGCCTGAGTTCACTCACATAGTTCCATTTTACAAATGAGAAATGGTGATATAAAGAATTTCTAAGACTTGCCTGAGGTCACTCAGAACTGGAGGAGGAGTCAGTTTGTGCTTTGTAGGTTGTCTTTTTCTCATGATCCATGTCCATGAGCAAGGTCGTCTGAAATCTGCACTTTGAACACACTCTTATGGCTTTTAAAGTCGAGGTGACCCAGGCATGAAAGTGCTGGTGATTGAAATTACTGAGGGTCATCCCTAATCCAGGCCATCAGGCCCAAATAAACTCCAAGTGGAACTTGGAATGCCATGTCATGGAGTACGCACTAGGCAGATAGGCCTTATGCTGTTGAGGAAGAGAAGGTACTTTTTCGAGTTGTATTCTTTGTTTGCAGCTGAAATAACTATCAGTAACAGAGAGCATTGTAATCACTTAAAAATGAACAGTAGCCCATCTGCTGCTCAACCAAGCACGAATTGTCCTCCCATTACAATTCAGAAGAAACTGCCATGCATTTAGTCTTCAACTTTATTTTTCAGGTTCTCTAGAACTATTGATTCTTTGAAAACCTGAAATACAGTCTTAGACTTCCATTGACTTGGCCGTGGTTTGACATCATTAACCTAAACTGGCTTCTTCTAAACTCTTTAGATGTAGCATGTCGGAGGTCCTACTTGCGGCATCTCAGAAAACCGACTCAGGTCACTGTAGGCCAAATCAATTTAACAAACATTCACTGAACATTTTCCCAGAACAAGGCTCTGTAATAAGTGCTCGGGGGGCGATGGTAGGAAAAACGTCCTTCTCTTCATGGTTCTCAGAATAATTTGGAAACAGTCAAATAAAAACAAAACAAAAGCAAGCAAAACTCATCTAATTACAGACTAAAATACGATGTACTATAATACAGGCACCTATAAAAGTGCTCTGGGACAACTGAAGCAGAGAGGAACGGCGATCAATTCTGAATGCCTACGTCCAGTGTGGATTATCTAATAGGTAAGGTAAGCATGGTGCTTACCTTGCTTACCAGATCATCTGTAGTGAACAATTTCACATTTTTTCACCACATCAAAGATTCTGCTTCTAGGTATGGCTGGCATCTCTCTCTCTCCCAACACCTCAGCACCTTCCTACAGAATCGAAACCTCTTTTCAAAGTTACGGTCCCTGACAGAGGTGGATGACCTAGTAGGCAAGGTAAGCACAGACTTACTTGTGCTTACTTACTAATCTGTAGTGAACAATTTCACATGAGTTTGTAGTGAAACCCATGTAACATTGTCACTGCAGATGATCTGGTAAGCAAGGTAAGCACTGTGCTTACCTTACCTACTGGATAATCTGCCCCTGCCTCAGTCCCAAGCAACCAGTCACAATATTTTGAGGGGAATTAGCCTCAGAGACTTAAGTCATTATAAATCACCTTAGACGTTTTAGGGTGAAAAGTAGTGAATGATAGGAAAATAGAAAAAAGAGAAAATGAAACCAAAAGAAAGCAGAAGAAGAAAGAGCAGAAATAAATAAAAACGGAAAAACAAAAGAAAGTCAATGAATGAAAGGCTGATTCTATGTGAAGGTTGATAAAATGGATAAACTGCTAGCTAGACTGATCAGAAAAAAAAGAGAATGCAAATTATCAATAGCAGGTGCCTTAGTCATCTGGTGCTGCTGTAACAGAAATACCACTAGTGGATGGCTTTAACAAAGAGAAATTTATTCTCTCACAGTCTAGTAGGCTACAAGTCCAAATTCAAGCGTCAGGTCCAGGGGAAGGCTTTCTCTGTCAGCTCTGGAGGAAGTTCCTTGTCATTAATCTTCCCTTGGTCTGGGAGCATCTCAGCGCAGGAACCTTAGGTCCAAAGGACATGCTCTTCTCCCAGCACTGCTTTCTCGGTGGTAGAAGGTCCCCATGTCTCTCTGCTTGCTTCTCTCTTTTGCATCTCAAAAGAGATTGGTTTAAGACACTATCTAATCTTGTAGATTTCATCGGTATAACTGACGCTAATCCATCTTATTACATCATGGTGATAGGATTTACAACACATAGGGAAATCACCTCAGATTACAAAATGGTAGACAATCATACACTACTGGGAATCACGACCTAGCCAAGATGACAGATATTTTGGGGGGATACAATTCAATCCATGACAGCAGGCATGAGAGAGATGACATCATAACAGATTCTACAGATATTAAAGGATAACAAGGGAGTATTGTGAACAACTTCATGCCAATAAACCTGACAACTTAGATGAAATGCACAAATTCTTCAAGACACAATCTGCCCAAGCTCACTCAAGAAGAAATAGTTATTCTGAATAACTCTGTATCTTTTAAAAAACTGAATTACTAGTTTAAAATCTTCTCGTAGATAAGAAAACAAAATACCATCACCACCAACAAAAATCTAACTTCAGACCCAGATAGTTTTACTACCAAACATTTAAGGAGGAAATAATAATTCTACACAACTCTCCCAGAAAATTGAAGTAAAAAGAATACCTCCCAGCTCATTCTATGAGGCCAGCATTATCTTGATCCCCAAACCTTGTATTACAAGAAAAGGAAACTATAGACCAATATCACTCATGAACGTAGATGCAAAAATTATACACAAAATTTTAGAACAGTAAATCCAAAAATATATAAAAAAGGAGAATATATCATGATCATGTGGGGTTTATCCTAGGAATGCAAGGTTGGTATAACATTCAAAAATCAATCACTGTAATTCACCAAATTAACAATGATAAACTATATGATCATCTAAATAGACACAAAAAAGCACTTGACAAAATCCAACATTCATTTCTGGAAAAAAAAAAAAAACTGTAAGAAAACTAGGAATAGAAGAGAACTTTCTAAACTTGATAAAGGACATTTAGGAGAAATCTGTAGCTCATAGTATATTTAATGGTGAAAGACTGTACGCTCTACACCTAAGATCAAGAACAAGACAAGGATGTTCGTTTTGTTCTCACCACTTTTTCTTTTATATATATGTATTTTTTTCTTATATATGTCTAAAAGGTGAAGACTTTTGTAAAATCTTAACACTTTCATTATTACATCTAATGATTCCTTAATATCGTCAAGTAACAGAACAATGTTCAAACTTCCCTTAATATCAGAATTTTTTTTAATGTTTTGTTTTAATCAAGATTTAAATAAGGCTCTTTCACTGCAGTTAGGTAATATGTCTCTTAAGTTTCTTTTCATCTACTGGTGCTCCTCTTGTTGCTGTCCCTTTTTTTTTTTTTTTCTTATAATTTAATTATTGAAGAAACCGGGTCTTTGGTTCTCTTTAGCTTCACATAGTGTGTATTTTACTGACTGGGTCTTTGGTTCTCTTTAGTTTCACCACTTCTGTTTAACCTATTGGAAGACCTAGCCAGTGCAGTAAGGGAGGAAAAAGAAATGAAAGGCATCCAGATTGGAAAGGAACGAGTAAAATTGTGTTTACTCACATACAACATGATTGTCATCATAGAAAATCTGATGGAATCTACAAAAAGGTACTAGAACAAATGAACAAGCTTAGCAAGATTAGGGATACAAGATCACTATACAAAAATCAATTGTACTTCTATATACTAGCAACACAGTCAGAAATACAAATTAAAAGAAAATAATACCATTTACAATAGCATTGAAAATATGTAACTCTAAGGGATAAATTTGAAAAAAAAATGTCCAAAATGTGTACCCAGAAAACAACAAAAAGTTGCTAAGAGAAATTAAAGATCTAAATAAATGGAGATGTATACTCTGTTCATGCCAAACTTGGTAAGATGACGGTTTCTCCAAATTGATCTATTTTATGCAATTCAAATAAAACCTAAGCATGTTTTCTTCTCAGAAATTGACAAACTGATGCTAAAATTCATATGGAAATGCAAAGGACCTAGAATAGCCGAAACAACTTTGAAAAAGAAGAATAAAGTTGAGGGCTAACACTATCTGATTTCAAAACTTACTATAAAGCTACAATAATCAAGATGGTATGGTATTAGCCTAAAGATAGACAAGTACATCAAAGGAGTTAAATTAGAGAGCCCAGAAATGTTGTTGTTGTTAGGTGCTGCGGAGTCAGTTCCAACTCATAGCGACCCTGTGTACAATAGAACCAAACACTGCCTGGCTCTGCACCATCCTCACAATTGTTGCCATGTTTGAGCCCATCGTTGCAGCCACTGTGTCAGTCCATTTTCTTGAGGGCCTTCCTCTCTTCCACTGACCCTCTACTTTACCAAGCATGATTTCTTTCTCCAGGGACTGGTCCCTCCTGATAACATGTCCAAAATACATGAGATAAAGTCTTGCCATCCTTGCTTCTAAGAAGCGTTCTGACTGTACTTGGTTCAAGACAGATTTATGCATTCTTCTGGCAGTCCACTGTATATTAAATGTTCTTTGCCAACATCGTAATTCAAAGACATCAATTCTTCTTAGGTCTTCCTTATTCTTGCCCAGTTTTCGCATGCATATGAGGCAATTGAAAATACCATGGCTTGGGTCAGGTACACCTTAGTCCTTAAAGTGACATCTTTGCTTTTCAACAGTTTAAAGAGATCTTTTGCAGTAGATTTGCCCAGTGCAATATGTCATTTGATTTCTTGACTGCTGCTTCCATGATCATTGATTGTGGATCCAAGTAAAATGAAATCCTTGACAACTTCAATCTTTTCTCCATTTATCAAGATGTTGCTTATTGGTCCAGTTGTGAGGATTTTTGTCTTCTTTATGTTGAGGTGTAATCAGTACTGAAGGCTGTAGTCTTTAATCTTCTTCAGTAAGTGCTCCAAGCAAGGTGGTATCATCTGCATACCACAGGTTGCTAATGAGTCTTCCTCCAATCCTGATGCTCTATTCTTCTTCCATTTGTCATTCCTAGCATAGTAGATAGACCATACAATTGTCTGATTAAAAAGGCCCAGTACTAGTCCATTTCAGCTCACTGATGCCTAGGATATCGATGTTTATGCGTTCCATTTCGTGTTTGAAGACTTCCAATTTTCCTAGATTCATACTTTGTACATTCCACATTCCAATTATTAATGGATGTTTGCAGCTGTTTCTTCTCATTTTGAGTCGTACCACATCAGGAAATGAAGATCTTGAAAGCTTTACTCCATCGATGTCATTAAAGTCAACTCTACTTTGAGGAGGCAACTCTTCCCCAGTCGTATTTTGAGTGCCTTCCAACCTTAGTGGCTCTGGCACTATATCATATAGTGTTCTGCTGCTGTTCGTAAGGTTTTCAGTGGCCAGTTTCTTCAGATGTAGTCTGCCAGGTCCTTCCTAGTCTGTCTTAGTCTGGAGGCTCTTCTGAAACCTGTCCACCATGGGTGACCCTGCTGGTATTTGAAATGCCAGTGGCATAGCTTTCAGCATCAGCGCAGCATGCAAGCCACTACAGTACTACAAAGTGACAGACGTGTGGTACCCCAGAAATAGACCTACACATAAATGAGCAACTTATTTTTGACCACTATGCAAAGGCAATTCAGTGGAGAAAGGATAGTCTTTTTAAAAAAAGGTACTGGGACAGCTAGATATCCATATTAAAAAAAAAAAAAAATAACTTGCAGTTACACCATACATCATATACAAAAATTAAGTCTAAATGAATCATAAACCTAAATGTAAATCCTAAAACTTCTAGAAGAAAATACAGGAGAAAATATTTACAATTTTGGAGTTGCAAAAATTTCTTTGATATGACACTAAAAGTATGTCCATGACACAAACACAATGGTAAATTGGATTTTATTAAAATTAAAAATGCCTCTTCAAAAGACACTGTTAAGCAAATGAAAAGACAAGAAATGGAGAAAGCTTTTGCAGATCACTTATCTGATAAAGGACTGGAATCCAGAATCTATAAAGAACTCTCAAAGCTCAATAATCAAATAACAAACATTTCAATAAGAAAATGGGCAAAAGATTTGAACAGATATTTTAACAACAAAGGCAGGAATTAATGAATTTTAGGGCAACAGCAACAATAACAAAAACCACAGGGAAATTCAACCTGATTAAAAGCTGATTTGTTCAAAAGACTAATAAGATGTCTGGTAAGATTAATTACAAAAGAGAAAGAATGCAATGAAAAGAGGGGTACAACTACGGGCAAAATGAGCATTTTATAAATAAGTAAAGAATGTTTTGAAGAGAAGTGTACCATATAATTGGAAAACCCAGATTAACAATATAAATTTCATAATGTCGGAATTGTCAGAAGAAGAAACGGAAAACTATACAATAAATCAGTTATAATTATAGTAATTAAAGGGTAGTCCTCCATTCTCCATCAAATAGTCCTCCCAATCATTTCTAGGTCTAGATAATTTTTCTGATTTGTCTTACCAAACGTCAAGAAAACATAATCCCTATAAAAATTGCTTGAGAAAATAGAAAAAGAGAGAAAATGTTCACCTCATTTTATGAGACTAATACAACTTGATACTAAAAATTTGCAAAGACAGTTCAAGAAAAGATAATTTGAGGTTACTATCACTTAGGAACTGGGGCAAAAATTTCTAAATAAAAATGCTATCCTTCTAAACCAAAACCAAACCCACTGATGTCACGTTGATTCTGACTCACAGTGACCCTGTAGGACAGAGTAGAGCTGCCCCATAGGGCTTCCAAGGCTGCAATCTTTACTGAAGCAGACTGCTGCATCTTTCTCCCACAGAGCTGCTGGTGAGTTCGAACCACCGATTTTTGGTTAGCATATTTAAAAAATAACACATCATAATCAAGTAAATTTTTCCAGGAATCTAAGGATGGTTGAATACTAGAAAAATCTGCAACATGATTCACCATGTTAATGGACCAAAGGAAAAATATCAATTCATGCAGAAAACTCATTTTCTAGTTTTTCACATACATTCATTATGAAAAATTCTAGGTAACTGGGAATAGAGGGAAACTACCTTAAGTTAGTGGTGGCTAACTTGCTGGTGCACACAGCAATCAACAACAACAACTCCAAATCAAGGAGCCCTGGTAGTGCAGTGGTTAAAAGCTCGGTTGCTAACCAAAAGGTTGGTGGTTCAAATGTACCAGCGGCTCTGCATGCGAAAAGACCTGGTGATCTGCTCCTACAAAGGTTACAGTCAAGGAAACCCTATGAGGCTGTTCTACCCTGTCCTACAGAGTTGCTATGAGTCAGAATCAACTCAACAAAACACGACAAGAACCAGAAAGCAAACATAATACTTAGAGAATTTAGATTTTTACCTTTAAGTTCAGTTAAAACAAGTTATTATTGGTACAGTTCAACAAGGAACTCGAGGCCCAGGCTAATTAAATTTAAAAAAAAAAAAGGTATAAGATTTAGAAAGGAGCAGATAAAACTGTGATCACTTAACAGGCAATATCCTTATTAACATGTAAAATTCAAAAGGATCGTAGAAAAAACAATGGTACTTATAAGAAAGTTCAAAAGGGTTTCCAGATACAGTATCACCATACAACATTAATAGTATTTCCCTGCACCAGCAATAACCAATTAAATATGGTTATAAACAATAAGATGCCATTTATACTAACAATAGCAACAACAGCAACAAATCTAAGAAGTGTCTAGGAATTACAAAGAATAATAAAGAATTCAGAAGTCTTTTAAGGAGATAATTTTAAAAATCTATTACAGAACATTAAATGTCAACTTGAAAAAAATAGAAAATAACTAACATTGTAAAGGTATTAATTTTCCTCAAATTAATCTATACCAGATTTCAGCAAACTAAGGTCAGCAGTCAAATTCAGCCCACTACCTCTTTTAGTAAATAACGTTTTACTGGATCACAGACAGACTCATTTGTTTCCATAAGTCTATGGCCGCTTTTGTTCGACAAAGGCAGAGTTGAGTAGCTGCGACAGAGGGCGTATGCCTGCAAAGCCTGAAATATTTATATCTGGATTTTACAGAAAAACTTTGTAGACCCCCAATCTACACATTTACTAAGATTCCAAGGAAAGTCTCCTCAGCATTTCTCAGGGAACTCAACACACTTTGCAATTATATGAAGAATAAATCCACAAATAGTTGAAAAAAATTCTGAGAAAAATAATGGAGATTAGCTTTATTAGATTAAGACACATTGCAAAACCATTTTAATTAAGAAGTGTGATGCTGTGTAGGAACAGAAAAAAACAAAACAAAACCCAAAGTTACACAATAGATGCAGACCCAAGCATAAAGGGAATAATTATAATATAGACTTGTCATCACACTGTGGGAAAAGGACAGATAACCTAGCAGAAACTTTTGTTAAAAGTGATTCATTGTATGAATAACAGTAATGTTGACTTCTTCCTCACAACTGTATCCTATGCATGAAAATAAGCCGCAAGTAATTAAAACTGAAACATGGAACATAAAACTATAAAGTCCATGAAAAAAACATAAGGAATGCCTTTGTTACTTTAGGATGGGGCATAACTTTTTAAACAAGACCCCCAATATACAGGGTGTAAGAAAGTAAAATTATAAAGAGGGAGATTGATGGATTTGTTAATATAAAAAAATCCTACTTAAAGGAGTATGCCATGGAGAAGATTAACACATTTATGATAAACTGTAAAAGATTTTTGCAACATCTATAATCAACATAGTATACCTATAAAATAAAGTCTGCAAGACAAAGGTAAGAGAAAGAAAAGTAAAAATGACAAAGGGATCAAATGAGAATTTTCGGAAGGGGAAATAAAATGAATAAATATTGTGAGAGTCATTCTTACCAAAAATCAGTGAAATCAAATTCAGTTAACAATGAGACACCGCTTTACACCTGCCAGAATGCAAATATTAATTAAGTTGGATAATACCAAGTGCTGGTGGGAACATAAGCAAAGAGGAAGCACCAAGACCTGCTTAAAACTAAAAACCAAACCCATTGCCCTTGAGTCAATTTCGACTCATACCGACCCTATAGGACAGAGTAGAACTGCCCCATAGGGTTTCCAAGGGGCAGTTGGTGGATTCAAACTGCTGAGCTTCTGATTAGCAACTGAACTCTTAACCACTGCGCCACCACTGCCCCAATACCTACTAGGTGGACTGTAAATTGGTGTGTCCTTTTAAGAGAGCAATGTAGCTGTACGTTATGAAATTAAGTGTGCAGATACATTTGTTGATAGCTGCTGCTGAATCAGCCGCCTGACTCATGGCGATCCCCTGAACAACAGAATTGGACCATTGTGATCCATAAGGTTTTCATTAGCTAATTTTCAGAAGTAGATTGCCAGGCCTTTCTTCCTAGTCCATCTTAGTCTGGAAGCTCTGCTAAAACCTGTCCAGCATCACAGCAACATGCAAGCCTCCACTGACAGATGAGTGGCAGCTGTGCTTGAAGTGCCTTGGCAGCGAATCAAACTCTGGTCTCCTGCGTGGAAGGTGAGAATTCTACCAATGATGCACCAATGACCTCTGTGGATGCACTAAACCAAAAAACCAAACCAAAACAAAAAAACACCAAACCCGTCGCCCTCGAGTTGATTCTGACTCATAATGGCCCTACAGGACACAGTAGAACTGCCGCATAGGGTTTCCAAGGCTGTAATCTTTACGGAAGCAGACTGCCACATCTTTCTCCCTCAGAGCAGCTGGTGGGTTTGAAACACAAACCTTCATTCAGTTAGCAGCTAAACTCTTAACCACTGAGCCACCAGGGCTCCTTAAAGGTGTGGTAGATGGACTGGAAAGACAAACACTAAATCCAAGAGAGAAGGTGTTTAGCGTGAGAGGGAGTGATGGCAGAAATGATAATAATAAAAATAAATGGGGACTTTGTGTGGACTAATAATAATAGTTTGCCAGGGACTGAGGGGGTCGCTCGAAATAAAAATCTGCACCCCTTTAATGAAAGGGCAGCTTTCTCAACCACAGTGATACAGGATGACAACCACAAAAGTAAAGGTCTTTTGCAATTTCTCATGTTGGGACAACAGGAAAAGCAGTGGGTGATGGCACACTTAGCCGGTGTCTGGAAGATGACAAAGACACAACACACACAACATGGACAGGGGTGATCACTGGGCCTCCAAGAACAATTTACGTCAACAGTTATAAAACCTTAAGATAGAATGTGGATCTTAACAGCCAGAAGCACTCTCTATTTTAGGATTTGTAAACAAAGTTATTATAATTGGTAGAAACAGTTCTAATGCAGTACTGAACCCAAATGCTATCACCAGCTGATGAATTTTTAGCTCAGCTTTCCATTTGGTGAAAACAGCAGTAATTTACCAGGATTACTCAACACTGACAGTTTGCAGGGGCCTTGGTGGTTGTATCTGGGGAGAAAGGACACATAAAGACACTTGCAAACACACACATTTCCTCTTAATGGGTTGTTCTCTTTTTGCATATTTGCTTTTGCTTTTGAAAATTGAGAAGACAGGCTTTAAACAAACAGTGCTCTTATTCAGTCACCCTTGTTGGTCTTTTGAGTACTAGTTTGGAGTCGGACAAATAGAGAACTAAACTGACCTTGACTTCTCTGCCTGCTTTGCTGGGGTGCTCCTGCCTGCCACGTTCTCTGCAGGGACTGGAAAGAAGTCGGCAAGCCCAGCGCGTGCCCCGAGTTGGCTGTCTTGTCTTCCGGCAAATTGCAGCCTCCTGTGCTTTAATGTTCAGGATTACTAAATGTTGAAATGTGGTTGCAAACTCAAAGAAAGCAATTCATTGTCCCCTATAGGCTTTTTTGTTTGAATTCAGTATTTGCGTAAAACCTCTTTAGAAGCAGCAACCATCAACTCTGAAAAGCAATTGATGTTTCAATTAACCTCTTTTCTGGGGGAAAATCTTAGTTCTAAGACTAAAACATCCTCAGTAAGTAGACTTTAACATAACAGTATTTCATAAGTAGCCTGTCAGATTATTGCTTGATTTTAATATAATTATAAAGCACACGTTAATTTAAAAAAAAAAAATTAACTCTACCTCCATTGCCAATAAAGTCTATAAAAAGACCCAAATTGTATGGCAAGGAGGAAGACAGAGCATCTGGCTGTGGATAAAAGGGTCTGTCAAGGAAGTTTTCATAGCGGAGGTGGCTAGTGGGCATCAGAGGCTGGAAGGATAAGTATGTTTTTGCGAGTGGGAGTGGGACAAGGGCATTAAAGCAGAGGGAAAAGAATGTCCGCAGGCACAGAGGAGACCTGCAGAGCTTCCTGCTGTGATCACAGCTGGTAATACTGACCTTCATCTGGGTTTGGGATTGGGTTAAGATAAAAAATGATGGTGCCAAGTTGTAGGTCTGCCATCTTTGAAGCCATAAATTTAAATATGTATATATAAAACCAGTGACTGTCAAGTCTATTTTGACTCATGGCTACCCCATGTGTGTTAGAGTAGAACTGTGTTCCACAGGGTTTTCAGTGGCTGATTTTTCGGAAGTAGATCACCAGGCCATTCTTTTGAGGGGCCTCTGGGTAGACTTGAACCTCAGGAGCCAAGCATGTTAATGGTTTGCACCACCCAGGGACATGTAAGTAAATAAGAATATAAAATATAAATACAAATATGCCACCATTGTAGAAAACATTTTGAGAAAGTGCATCCATCCTCTGAGCCCACTAGCTTAGTCCTAGTTTGCCGGAAGGGAGAGCCTATGGAAAAGCTTACAAGATAATGCTATATTAAGGAGTGCAATTCTAGGATAACAACAACGAAGAAAGGTGGGGAAAGAGTGAAAGCAAATACAAGAGGACATGTTGCTGTGCTGATGACGGCTTTACAGGAAACCTATATGGCTCCTTGATCATGTGGGATGTCTTTGGAGAGGCCGTGGGCAGCCAACTTGCCTGGAAACAATTCTTGGGGTGGTGGGGTGGGAGTAAGGAAGGCTAAGGGATATATCTGTCAGCTCCTTTGTGTCCTATTTCTTTGGGAACAAAGACCGGATTATTATTCTCCATTCTTCACTCCCTCCCTTTGATAGAAATATGTATCCATGCACAATCCTTGCCAGGTGACTCTGCAGTACTCCTACTGAGTTAGGCAGGATATATTCCTCAGCCCATTGATGTTGGGTTTGGCCACACTTATGCATGGTTTATGGCTGACTGATGAAAACATGACAAAGGAATGCTTTACCAGAAAAATGATAAAGCCTGAATCACAGAACTGTTGTTATTGTTAGCTGCCACTGAGTCAGCCACAATGGAATGAAATGCTGTCCAGTTCTGCACCATCTCCATGATTGATTGTGGATGGAACCATTGTGATCCATATGGTTTTCATTGGCTAATTTTCAGAAGTAGATCACCAGGCCTTTCTTCCTAATCTGCCTTAGTCTGGAATCTCTGTTGAAACCCGTTTAGCATCACAGCAACACCGAAGCCTCCACTGACAGACAGGTGGTGGCTGGGTATGAGGTGCATTGGCTGGGACTCAAACCTGGGTTTCCTGCATGGAAGGCAAGAATTTTACCACTGAACCACCACTGCCCTTTAATCACAGAATCCTAGGCTACAAATAAGCCCTAAGCACAAAGGGATTCTGCTAAGTTCAGTTGTACCCACATATCTGAAAATCAGCATGGCTAGGATTTGGGGAAGAAGTCTGCCAGCCAGGGCCCAGATGTGCTTGTCTGAGAGAGCAGCTGAGGAGATAGACCTCACAGATGGAAGGGACATACGCTGGCAGAGCAAGGGAACTGTGGAAGATGGCCGTTGGCTGACAGACTGAAGGAAAATACTGTCGAGGTGGAAGGGTGGGGATGGGTTGTGTAAATCCAGCCAGCTGGAGTAAAAGGGCATTTTCTTCCACGTGTGAGATATGCACGCTGTCTCTCCGTTGCCATGCTATGCTAGTCAACATACTTCTGAGTAAAGCCTCTTCATAACTATATCCCAAAACCTGCACTGAGGCAAGGAGGGTGAGCAATTAGGTAGCATATCTCAGTGGGTTTGGCCACAGACTTGGAGATCACACAGATCTAGGTTCAAATCCAGGCTCTGTTTCTGTATACTGTAGGCAATTTTCTAAATCTCTTTAAGCCTTGGTTTCTTAACCTTCAAATGAGGATAATGAAAGTCACCATTTCACTGAGCTATTGGGTAGGTATAAGGCGATATGATTTAATGCCTGTTTTGTAGTCATTAGCACTGTTGGATGAGAGACTCTTCACCTCCCAGGTCTGTCGTATAACTGCACGTCCTAGCTCCTTTGTGGAGTCCCTGGTTGGTGCAGTTAATGTCCTTGGCTGCTAACTGAAAGGTTGGAGCACTGAGTCTACCCAGAGGCACCTTGGAAGAAATGCCTGATAATCTACTTCTGAAAAAACAGCCATTAAAAACCCCATGGAACACAGTTCTACTCTGACACACATGGGGTCGCCATGAGTCAGAATCGACTCGAAGGCAACTGGTACTTGTAGCCCCTTTGTGGTTGGGTGGGCAATATGACTTATTTCAGCCAGTGAGTTGTGAATGGACTTGATGGGCGTCATTTTGGGGCTGATACCCTGCTGGCACAAATGATCAAGCACTTGGCTGCTAATCGAAACACTGGTGGTTTCAGTCTACCCAGAGCTGCCTCGGAAGAAAGGCTGGGTGATCTACTTCTGAAAAAAAAAAAAAAAAAATCAGCCATTGAAAACCCTCTGGAGCACAGTTCTACTCTGACACACATGGGGTTGCCATTAGTCGGGGGTGACTTGATGGCAGCTAACAGCATTAACGACACAAGATCCTCCAAAGACCTCTTTCCCTCTGATATAGTGATCAGATATTCAAGATGGTGGCTGCTTTGTTAATTTGGCTTCCTGAGATACTGCTATGGGCAGGATCCCACTGCTGATCTGTAATGGACCTGAGTGTGAGCAAGTCATAAACCCCTGCTTAAGGCACTAAGATGATGGTAGTTACAGCAGTATAACCTGGCCTTTCCTGATATAGCATGAAAGCACCTGACAAATCTTTTGGCACTTAGCAAGTACGTAAAAATGTCGTCATTATAATCGGGAATGTTATTATGGTTCAGTTAGGTATATTCTCCAAAGATCTTTTGTTCCAATGTTTTATCATTAGTGAGAAATAGGAAGAAAGGAGCAAAAAGACCTGAGTATCTATGGAATTTTCAAGTTTCTTTTTTTAATCATTAATGTTATGATCATAATGGATACGTGTACAGGCAAGATCCTCATTGCACATGCAATTATCTTAGAAAAGTCTGAGAGTGTTGAGACAAGTAATTGATTGCGTGAAAAGTTTATGCAGAAGCTTAAGTGTAAGTGCATATCAATTTATTCTCCTTATTTAATCCCAATAATCATTCCCACCTGGTTGTTTACCTGGATGATAACTACACTTGTTGTTGTTAGTTGCTGTTGAGTGAGACCCTACTCATGGCAACCCCACGTGTGCAGAGTAGAACTGCTCCGCAGAGTTTTCAGTGGCCATGACCTTTCAAAAGCAGATCGCCAGCCTTATTTCTGAGGCACATCTGGGTGTGTTTGAACCCCAATCTTTTGGTTAATACATAGCCACCCTATAGGACGGAGTAGAACTGCCCCATAGGGTTTCCAAGGAGCAGCTGGTGGATTCGAACTGCTGACATTTAGGTTAGCAGCCGACTTCTTAACCACTGCGCCACCAGGGCTCCTTTTGGTTAATAGTCAGATGCTTAACCATGGACCACCCAGGAACCCCTAACTCACAGAGAGTGCATTGATTATTCATCCAAGGACTATTATAAAAATAACTGGACAGTAGATAAGATGTCACCCAAGGTTTCTTAAGGTGACATTTGCACTGTTACTTCAGTGGTCCCCAAATCTAGTCATGGAGGTGCTGTGTCAGAATCACCTGGGGAGTATACTTTTTTTTTTTTAATTTGAAACAATCTTTAAGGATACAAATGTTACAAGATTAATGCATAGAACTCTTGTATTACCTTCACCAGGTAAGATTTACTGCTTTCAACATTTCCGCACTTGTTTCTTCTCTCCTAAAACAAGGATATTCTTCTAAATTGCCACTGTTTGGTTACCCAGTTCCAAGGATTTAACAGTTGTGCAATGTTTTAAGCTAGTCTATAATCTGTATTCCAATTTAGTCAGTTGTCTCAATAATGCCCTTGTATATCATCATTTTTCTTCCACTCCAGGATACAGTCCAGTATTACATATTGCATTTAATTTTCATGTTTCCTCAATCTCTTTAATCTGGAATATTTCCTCAGCCTTTTTTTTTTTATCTTTCGTTGCATTGGCACTTCTGAAAAATTTTATTGTTGTTAGTTGCCATTGAGTTGGCTCTGACTCATGGCGACCGCAGGTACAACAGAATGAAATGTTGCCTGGTCCCGTGCTGCCATCTTCATGATTGTTGGTATGCTTAAGTCCATCGTGTCAATCCGTCTCATCAAGGCCTCCTTCCACCCTCGCTGGCCCTCCACTTTACCAAACATAACATCCTTCTTTAGCGATTGGTCCCTTCCAATGACACATCCAAAGGTTACTGTCAAAGTCTTGGACAATATTTTGTTGTGATCCATAAAGTTTTCATTGGCTAATTTTTGGAAGTAGATTGTCAGGCCTTTCTTCCTAGTTGGTCTTAGTCTGGAAGCTCTGCTGAAATCTGTCCCCATGGTTGACCCTGCTGGTATTTGTCATACTAATGGCATTGCTTATGCAGGCCAGTTATTTTATGGAACATTTCTCAACTTTAGTTTTGTTTGATGTTTCCTCATAATTAGATTCAGGTTATGTATCCCTTGCTAGAATACTAGAAAAAATCATGTGTGTCTTTCTAAGGATATCACATCTGGAGGTGCACAAGGCCCATCTACCTCTCCTTGGTGTTGTTAATTCTGATCACCCAGTAAAGGTGTTGTCCAGTTTCTCCACTGTATAGTTACTATGTTTCCTCTTATAAACAATAAGTGGTCTATGGGAGATATTTTAAAAGCATACATATATCCTACTCCTCATCAAACATTGTACCTTAGCTTTAACAACCAATATTAATTGTGGCCCAAACCAATCTCCAGATTTATCGGTTGGTCTTCTACTGAATGGAATAACTCAATGTTTTTTATCTATCTATCTATCTACCTATCTATCATCTATCTACCTATCTAACTATCATCTATCTGTCTCTGTTTTTTATTAGTATGGACTCACAGATTCCTATTTTATTTGATGGGTTATAATCTACTACTGTTCTTTTTCATTTTTACTCTTAAATTGTCCCCTATCTGGTCAGTGGGAGCTTCTTCACCCTGACTCCTATGTCTTTTTTGTGTGCTCCGTTGTGTTTGTTTGTTTTTGTGGCAGCACTTCCTTCCTTTCTATCATAGCAAGATGTTTCAGGCTTATTTTGTACTTTCCCTGCTACGGACCTGGACTTACAGATTCCAACCCTAAGGTAACTGAATTAACTGTCAGGGAGTGGGGCTCAGATGTATGTATTTTTAAAGAAAGCTCCTAAGGGGTTACAATGCTCAGGTATTTTTTATGGACCTCTGTGTTATTTGATAAAAGGAACCACCAAATGTTTTGTAATCATGCTAGTGATCATATTTCCTGACCCTGTGATGGGTTCTTGATCACTCTGATCTGTACTCAGACCAGATATCTCTCTAATCACACCTGGAGAGAGCCTTAACCTCGGGAATAGTCATTGTTCTGTTCTAGAGTTTTCATCAGGACTAGGTTTTACAACATCAGACCACCAACATGACACCCAGTTACCCTCTAGAAATGTCACCCTACTCATTGGTCAGAATTGTGATGTGGTTGTCTATTGCTCCCATGCTACACTGGATTTAGTTCTGCTTTATCTTATGCCTTTGATTCCCACTCTCAGATGCTTAGTATTTCCCTGCTCTTCTCCATCCTCTCTAATCCATCATTTAACAGCATAAAGAAGGCTTAATATAAGGATTTTCAAAGTCTTAAACTGAAGGATAAACTATTAGATTGCAGGAAGGGGAGAAGGTTACCAGATATGAGGGTTTATTCATTCAGTTAGTCAACAAATATTTACTGAGCACTCACAATGTGCAAGGAACTGCAACGTGCATGGGACTAGGGACACAGCAGTGAAAAACATAGTCATGCTTCTGTCTCCTTGGAAATTACTGTTTTGTAGGTTAAACAGATATTAACAAAGGGGGCAAACAAATATCTGTAAAATTACAATTGAGATGAAACGTCCACCTGAGGAAGGGATGATTGAGCTGAGGATTATAGGATGAAGAGGAATTAATATAGGTAAAGCACCAGGGAAGGGGAGGAATGTTCCTGACAGAGAAACAGGTTATGCAAAGGCCCTGTGGCAGAAGGGAGCATGACTTATTGGGAGACCTGAGATATGACCACTGTAGCAGGAAAATAGAGAACAATGAGTAACTTGGTCAAAAATTATACAGAAGAAGTAAACAGAAGCAAGATCATTCAGACCCTGTAGACTATGTTAAGGATTTTGGTTTTTATCTTAAAAGCAATGAAAACTCATTGAAGTATTTTAATCAGAAGAGTGACATGATCATATTTCTTTTTTAGAAAGGTCACTTTGCCTATAATGGTAGGAAAAATTAAAAGGGACAAGAGAAAATAAAGGAGGGGCTTTGCTAGTAGTTGATGGAGAGAAGAGGATAGATTCGGGAGATATGTAGGAGGTAAATTGGCAGAATTTGTTGATGGATTAGTTATTGGGAGTAAGGGAGGGGCAGGCAAAAAATTAATTTCATGATTTCCAGCATATGGTAGCAACATCACTAAGATGGGGACCACAAAGAGAGAACCAAGTTTGAGGTAGATCATATATTCACTTCTAGACATACTGAATTTGAGGTGTGTTTTCAACATATAAGTAGAGATGTCAAGTAATCTAGAACTCAGAGGAGAAATTTAAGTTGGAGATATTTAGTAATTTTTGAGTGACCTTTGTAAATGGTTTTGATTGAAACCACGCAGGTGGATAAAATTACCTTATAAGACAGTAGAGAGGGAGAAGAGAAAAAGATCTAAAAATGAGTCTTGAGAAATGCTATTTACTGGCCAGTAGAAAAGGAAAAGGAAAACCTGGTGGTGCAACAGTTAAGCACTCAGCTGCTAACTGAAAGTTTGGTGGTTCAAATACACCCAGCCACTCCATGGGAGAAAGACCTGGCAATCTGTTTCTGTAAAGATTACAGCCAAGAAAACCCTATGGGGCAGTTCTAGTCTGTCACATGGGGTCACCATGAGTCGGAACTGACTTGAGGGCACCTAACAACAATAACAGAGAAGGAAGAGCAGGTAGTGAAGAGGACAGACAGCAAATGGCCAGAGGACAGCACTGTCACAAAGATCAAGGGAAGAGAACATTGTAAGCAGGAAGGACTAGTTAGCTGTGTCGTATGCTGTTGAGGGATGATGTAAGATGACTAAGAATTGTCTAACAGACTTAGTAACACAGAAGACGTCAGTGGACTGATGTAGGTGGAAGTAAAATTAGAGTAACAGATGACAAAAATGAGTACAGAATGCATAATTAGCTCTTTGTAGGTATTTGGTTGTGAATTGGAGAAGAGAGTTGAGTTTCTAACACTTTTGATTCCAGCCCATGTAGACAAACTTCTGCCTTTGAAATGTGGTAGAGGTTCTCTTTGCTTTGTTTTGACCACTTTGAGCCTTACTCTAAACCAGATATATCTCTATAAAAACACTGGAGAGAGCCCTTAACCTTGGCGATAGTGTTCTGTTCTAGAGTTTTCATCTGCTAGGTTTACTGATGTCCAAGTTGACATGATGCTTGTTTGTATCAGGACCCACATGATAACTCTTCAGAAAACCCTTAGTCTGTGCTTGTGTACTTGTTCAGCATTAGGCAGGATCCTTACCAATAGGACTGTTAAGAGATTATACTTTCCTCATTTATAACCAGCAAAATGCTGACCATTTGCATTACTAATTATAGAAAATAGATTTTGTTTTTGTTTTTTCCTGTTGGCAGTGAACATCCAGCTCTTCTCTGAGTGCTCCATTTTCTAAGTGTGCTCTAAGTCACAGTGTGGTAAAGCATTTAAACTCCTTTTGACCAAGGGAAGGAGCCCTGGTGGCGCATTGGTTAGGTGCTCAGCTGCTAACCGAAAGGTCAGCAGTTCAAACCTGCCAGCTGCTCCACGGAAGAAAGATGTGGCAGTCTGCTTCTGTAAAGATTACAGCCTTAAAGACCCCATGAGGTAATTCTACTCTGTCCTATAGGGTTGTTATGAGTTGGGGGTACAAGCTGAAATACATTCCTTATTGGATAGACACAGAGATGGACACGGACACTGTGTGTAACCCTAGAGCTTCCTAAGCTTGCTTACGTATTTTACGTCCAATATCGTGGGTGAAGCAACTAGACCAAGCTTATGAATGGAGGGAGGTCTTTACTTTTCACCCAGATCTGAGAGTAGGGAGAGTGTGAATGGTAAAGTCTGTAAGTCACATGTGGGTATATTTGGAGAGGGAAATAGTGAATTGGGGGTTATGACTATGCTTTATTCCCTAGCGGCTGTCTGTCTGTCTTAGTCATCTAGTGCTGCTGTAACAGAAATACCACAAGTGGATGGCTTCAACAAAGAGAAATTTATTTTCTGGCAGTCTTAGTAGGCTGGAAGTCTGAATTCAGGACGCCAGCTCCAGGAGAAGGTTTCCTCTCTCTGTTGGCTCTGGAGGAAGGTCCTTGTCGTCAGTCTTCCCCTGGTCTAGGAGCTTCTCCGCGCAGGAACCTTGGGTCCAAAGACACACCATGCTCCTAGCACTACTTTTTTGGTGGTATGAGGTCCCTAACTCTCTGCTTGCTTCCCTTTCCTTTTATCTCTTGTAAGATAAAAGGCGGTGTAGGCCAGACCACAGGGAACCTCTCTTTGCATTGGATCAGGGATGTGACCTTAGTAATGATGTTACAATCCCACCCTTTAATGTAATCTAATCTTGCCTCATTAAGCACAAGCAGAAATTAGGATTTATAACACATAGGAAAATTACATCAATCACAAAATGGAGGACAACCACACAATACTGGAATCATGGCCTAACCAAGTTGACATATATTTTTTGGGGACACAGTTCAATCCATGACACTGGCCACTTCTGGTTGCAGCCCCTTCCCAATGAAACATCCTCAAACATGGAAAAAGGGAAGTGGTTCAAGTCCAAGGGTTGCCACACTGGAGTTTGAAATTAACCATTTGTTGACCACAAGCTTTCAAATTAATCTGGCACCTTGGGTGAAAGTTGTGCTAAAATTTAGGAAGATACTCCAAGTTACAGCTATGTAGTTGATTAATTAACAACATTGCTTAATGGACTCTTGGTTGGTCTAAAACTCAAACTTACTAGATTTATTTTTAAAATATGCATGAAAACAAGCTTCCTTTTGATTTAAATGGGCTGAGTGATAAAAATAAGCAGGATTCAAAACATTTATTATTATTATTTCTCTCTATCCGTTTCTTATGGTCTCAGCACTTAGGTGTTCATTATGGAAGAAAGCCTCTAAAATGATGAGCGATTGATAATAAAATCTTGGCTAAAAGGTTAATTGATATTAAAATTTGAGTATGAGCTAAAAATCCCCAGTCCCATGGTATAAAACTTCTAATATATCCTTTTCTATCAGTTTCTTCTGCAAATTGTCCATGACTGGATTTTTTTTTTTTTACTTTTTTTTTTCTTTTTTTTATTGTACTTAGGTGAAGGCTTACAAAACAAATAGTTTCTCATGAAACAGTAGTACACATATTGTTTTATGACATTGGTTAACAACCCCGCAACATGTCAACCCTCTAACTTCTCAACCTTTTTTTTGGTGAAAATACACATAGCCAAAGATACACCATTTCAAAAATTTCTACATGCACAGTTCAGTGACATTGACTACACTCTTCCAATTGTG
>NW_004443980.1:6594448-6622755 GCF_000243295.1 Trichechus manatus latirostris
CAGTAAATCTGGTCTTTTTTTTTGTGAGTTAGAATTATGTTCTATATCCTTCTCCAGCTCTGTCCAGAACCCTCTGTTGTGATCCTGGTCAGAGCAGCCATGACTGGATTTTTGTATATGCTTATTGACTACAGGTGAGGAGCAGGTGGTAGGGAAAAGGATTCACAAGACCTGACTGTGAAAAGTGGTAGAGATGAGGCAGGTATTAAGTCAAGCAAATAAAAAAAAAAAAAAAAAAGGCCAGATAAATCCCCATGTGCAGGAGGAAGAGAGACTAGGAGTAACATGAGAAGAGACGGATCTGCCGGGGAGTGGTCATGGAAGAAGAAATGTTTGATATGAGAAACTAGAGGGCAGACAGACTGTTTTAGTTCCCCAGAGCCGCCATAAATACCACAAAGTGAGTGGCTTTACAGAACAGACATTTATTTTCTCACAGTTCTGGAGACTAGCCTGGAATCCAGGGCATCAGCAGGACAATGCTCTCTCTGGCTGCTCTAAGGAAGGGCCCTTCTTGGTCTCTTTTCAGCTTCTGTAGCCCTGAGGGTTTCTTGGCATTCCTTGGTTTGTAGGCAGATCCTCACATGCTGTCTTCCCTAGTGTGTGACTCTATTTCTGTGTCTGTCCTTCTCTTTCATAAAACACCACTCAGAAGCGATTAGGATTAAGACTCAACCATTATGACTCCGTCAGCTTAACTGATAACATCTGCAAAGAAAAACCTTACTTCCCCAAGCAAGGTTACGTTCACTTGTGCAGCGGATGTAAAAAAAAGTTCCATATCTTTTTGGAAAACATAATTCAATCCATAACTCAGGGCTTTCCTTGAAAACTTAATAGACATCACAGCTTGATGGTTTGGAGCCTCAGGAAAATTAGGGGTGGTGTGCTGCCTAGATATAAAGACTGGGGGATGAGACAGAAGAACATCGGAAGACATTTTCTCTCAGTTTAAAGCACAGAACAGACTTCTCAGAAAGTCAGGAGAAAAGGAGCCACTCTAGCTTCCGGGGTGTACACTGAGGGACTCAAGGGGAGAAAATCTCTATGTATTTCTTGCTCTGGACTCTCCAACAGCAATGGGTTGCTGTAATGACTTGCCTGCGCATAGCATGTATCTTGAGCAATCCTCACATCTGCAGAAAAATGGCTTTGTAACACTGAAGCCTGCACAGTCGCAATTGCCAGAAGGTCACCTTGGGGAAATTGCCTCTTGGTAGGAATTGTGCAGATCTGTTTGATCTGGTTTCTTCTGAATGCCTTTTTTCAGTCGAGTTTCTCGAGCTGCTGCTGGTGCAATCCGTTCACATCAGCACTGAAGGATAGGTGCTTTAACTGCCTGTGGATCTTTCTTTTTCAGTCATTTCCCTGTCATGGAAACATGGGAGTTTTCCTTTCATCCCTAAAGTCTGCAAACCCCTCATGGTTCTCACTGTGCAGCCCAGGCTCAGATGACACAAGATAAGAAAAGCAATCGACCAAGATGCAAGTCTTGCCAGGAAACTTGTGAAAGGTACAAGGGCATTAGGACAGGGAACTGGACCTGCTTCAGAGGATCTTTATTGCTGATATCTAGGGCAAAACGACAAAGGCGGTCAGAGGCAGGAGAATGCAATAAAAAGTAAGAGATACCTAAACCAAGTCAGTTGCAGTGTTGGTCAAGTTCAGCAGACCTCTTGAAAAGCTGAGGTTTTCCTACCCTGCAGGCAGTTTGGAGAGCAAGTAAATGCTTTGTTAATGTGGCTGGGGGGGCGGGGAGGGGGCAGTGATGGTCCCATGGTAGCATTCTCGCCTTCCATGCAGGAGACGAGGGTTCAATTCCTGGCCAATGCCCCTCATGTGCAACCACGGTCTGTTTTTCAGTGGAGGCTTGTATGTTGCTAAAATGCTGAAGAGGTTTCAGAGAAGCTTTCAGACTAAGATGGACTAAGGAGAAAGGTCTAGTGAACTACTTCCAAAAATCAGTCAATGAAAACTCTATAGATCACAATGGTCTGATCCGCAAGGGATTGTGGGGATGTGCAGGACCGGACAACACACGTGAGATCGCCATGCTGATAACAACAATCTGGTTAGAGGCACAGCTCTAGAGAAACCTAGAGGGCAATTGCATGCTGCCAGCTTGTCATTTAGCAGAGGCAGAGTTTTGAGACGTTTAATGTGTTCCCATCACACAGCTATAAAACTTCTTCATTGTAAATTAAATGAACTCATTATTTCTTCATGAAAATAGGCCAAAATCATTTAGAAATCATCTTTTGAGGAATAATAGTAATCCTTAGATGAAATGCAGAAATGTGTACTCCTTAAAAACAGAGCCCAACAAAATTGCTTGCTGGTGGATAGATGACAGCCTGTAGGATTGATGTGCTCTTAATTGGGGTGTGTTTGGTCCGTCAGGCTTAGAGAGGAAGTTTTATTTCCTGTGTTTTGCTAGACTTGCACAATTCCCTTTAAGAAAATCAACAGCAACAACAAATCAGTTACTCCAAGCCCCAGCTAACAGCATTGGGTGAATAATTCATCATAGTTGCCATTAGTGTGTTCAGATGTCCAGGGTCTGGGGCCGAGACCTCAGGACTCCGAGCACCTGGGTCCCTGCCTCTCTGGTAGTGGAGTGCCTCCCCCAGAGCTCTGTCCACCCAGCCCCTCCCCTCCCAGCAGCCTTCCTTTGATGTGACAGGCTGAGCCCCCTATCAATGACCTCAGCTCAGGTGGAGGGGCGGGGCTGTGTTCTAAAAGGGGTGTTCGAGATTTGTGGGATTTGCTTTGAGGACACTCTGCACGAAATGCCACAGAGTTCTAATACACAATTATTAGGTAAAGAGGTTTTATAATCATGTGTTGGTTTTTAGGAGTCCCTGGGTGGTGCAAATGATTATTGTGCTTGGCTGCTAACCAAAAGGTTGGATGTTCAAGTTCACCCAGAAGCTCCTCTGAAGAAAGTACTGGCAATCTACTTCTGAAAAATCAGCGATTGAAAACTCAGTGGAGCACAGTTCTACTCTGACCCACACGGGGTCACCATGAGTCAGAATCAACCCAACAGCAGCTGGTGTGTGTGGTATCTTGGTTTTTATTCAGAGGCCATCTGAATATTATTAGCATTTTAAGATATTTAGTGTTAGCATTTTAAAGTATTTACTATTGCTCTGTTGACTCTTCACAGATTCAGGTGCCCACTGCTCCTGAGGTGCAGCTCACCTGTGATAGCTGCTGTCCAGCTGGTGAACACAGGGCACAGGCTTCCTCTCACAGGGGAGGGAAAACGGTGCCGTCCATGCTCAGGTGAGGAGGTCAGGAGAGGTTCCTATCTATCACAGGTCCTCACTTATATGCTGAGAGAACAGAAGAACTATTAGAATAGAGAATACTTTTAAGAAAGAGAGAAGTAGTTATTCAAAGCATTTTTCTGTTGCAGGTGAGTCCCTTTATGTACATAATTCTGTTGTTGGTGTACAGTGGTGGTCCTTTATCCCTCGCTGTGTCAGACTCAGAGCAGGGCTGTCTGATAGAACTGTGTTCCTGTTAGCTGCTGTGGAGTTGGCTCCCACTCATGGCGACCCCATGTACAGTAGAACAAAACGCTGCCCGGTCCTGCGCCATCTTCGTGATTGTTGTTGGTATGTTTGAGTCCATCGTTGCGGTTGTGTGTCAGTTCATCTCTTTCAGGATTTCCCGTGTTTCTGTTATGTGAGCCATATATGCAATTTTAAATCTTCTAGCAGCCACATTAAAAAAGTAAAATGAGAGGTGAAATTAATTTTAATAATATATTTTATTTTACCTAAGATATTCAAAATATTATATTGCAAAATATAATCAGTATAAAACATTATTAGTGAGATATTTTACATTTGTCTTTTTTCAGACCAGGTATTTGAAATCTGATGTATATTTTGCACTTGCTTTTTTATTTAACTTTCTATCACAAGTATTTCCCTATGTCAATAAATCCTTATTAAGTTTTTTTTTTATGATATGAATTTTTAATGTTTTGTTTTTTTTTCAAATGGTTGTATGTTATTGAATCACAGAAAAGTACTGTGATCTTCTATTTCCCTATTTCCAGACAGGAAAGTTTCCATTATAAATAATGAAGTGCTTAACATTTTTGTGTTAAATTGTTTGTAGTTTTATGATTATTTTCTTAAGCTAGATTCACTGAAATAGAGTTACTGTTTAGAGCTCATGAAACCTAATGCCAAAAGTTTGTACCATGTAATCGTCCACCAGCGATCTGTGAGAGAGCTCCTTGTACCCCACCACCTGCATGTGGGAACAGATAGGAGTCAGAGAAGAACTGGGGAACAAAGGTGCTTACATTCTTCCACACCTTAATCACTTGTAAAACAGAAAGATTTCTATTTAGAAAGCAGCAAATGAGAGAATTCTTTTTCCTTATTTGCTAATCAATCTTACATAGATACCTGTGGAGTTTGGAGGGGAGAGGGGAGAGGCAGAGAGAGAGGAGAGAGACTTCATTATAAAGTAAGAGAGTTAGACCCTGGCGTAGAAACGTTTTGCCTTATATTTTAGCCCCTTGGAACAAGTCCTGGCAGGGCCAAGAGATGAAGGAGCCCCTTCCCCTTTAAGAGTAAAGGAGGAAAATGCCACCATTGGGGTTTTTTTTTTTTTTTTTGCCCTGAGCAGTGCCTGTTCCCATAGAAGCATCCTTGAGCCACCACAACCCATCAGAGCAGAGATGGCTGCGTTCAGCACCTGAGCAGATGGGTCTGCGTGCACCCTCATCCGAGCTCTCTCTAACTCCAATGGGGAGCAGCCAGATGTTTTTTCTTGGTGGCATGAATGAGCCACTGAGATCAGGAAGGGCCCAGAGTGGTCTCCTGGAGCCATGGCTAAGGGATGCATGTCAGGATAGCAGTGTGGATAGGTGCAGATCTGATGGGGGATGTCAGTGTCTTTCACATAGGCCATCAGGGAGCAGGTCATGATGGAGGAGGGGACACCTCCCCCCAGCAATGCTCTACTCTGCAGGATAAGGACCGAGGTCAGTCCTAAAAAGTAACTAAATTTTAAACTCAGACTGATTAAGAGATCACTGAATTTGACAGACTTCACTTGGAATTGAGTCAGTTACCTATTGTGACATCAAATGAAGTGTTGTTGTTGTTGTTAGGTGCCATCGAGTCGGTTCCAACTTATAGAGACCCTGTGTACAACAGAACGAAACACTGTCCAGTCCTGCACCATCCTCACAATTGTTGTTCTGTTTGAACTCATTGTTGTAGCCACTGTGTCAATCCATCTCATTGGGGTCTTGCTCTTTTTTGCTGACCCTCTACTTTACCAAGCATGATGCCCTTCTCCAGGGACTGGTCCCTCCTGATAACATGTCCAAAGTATGTGAGATGAAGTCTCGCCATCCTTGCTTCCAAGGAGCATTCTGGCTGTACTTCTTGCCAGACAGATTTGTTCATTCTCCTAGCAGTCCATAGTATATTCAGTATTCTTCGCCAACACCGTAATTCAAATGCATCAGTTCTTCTTCGGTCTTCCTTATTCATTGTCCAGCTTTCACATGCATGTGAGGCAATTGAAAAATACCATGGCTTGGATCAGAAATGGAAGTTGGGGTGTGTAAAAATAGAAATTTAATCTGGTTTTAGAAAAGTAAAGAAGCTTCCGTATTTTGCGGAAAAAAAAAAAGGAATATAATTAATATTCATTCTTTAAAATATGCATTGCTTCAGTATCTTTTGCAATGGTATTTTGTTTTTTTGTAGATGTAAAACAAAAATAAATGACTTAGTTTGCTCAAACATTGTAGAATTGTCTGCAACTCCCAGATGGTGATTATTTTCTTTGAGAAATAGAAACAGTAACCAAACGCAAGTTATTTCAGCTGTCTGTATTTGACATGCCATTGCAGCTCCATCAAAAGTTTCTGTTTCTCTTGAAAAATAGTTTCATTTATCTCTTTGGATAGCAAAACGAATTAAGAAGAGTCTTTCAACAGGAACAGGATGTGGGGCCTCGAGGAGGCAAAGTAAGCTGGGCACAATGCTCAGAGGACTACTAACAGGAGAGTAATGTTCATAAGAATTCGGTAGGTGGTGAAAATGGTTAATATGCTCAGCTGCTAACCGAAAGATTGGGGGTTCAAGTGTACCCAGAGGTGCGTCAGAAGAAAGGCCTGGTGATCTATTTCTGAAAAATCAGCCACTGAAAACCCTGTGGAGCACAGTTCTACTCTGAAACACACGGGATTCCATGAGTCAGAATCCACTCCATGGCAACTGGTTTTTTAAAACTCTTAATAGATTATTGAAAATCACACTTGAGATGCCCTGCATGTGGCTTGCTTAAGTCATGAGAAATAGGTATGCGATGCAGCCACTCTGTGGGAAAAAGATGTGGCAGTCTGCTTCTAGAAAGATTACAGCCTAGGAAACCCTATGGGGCAGTTCTTCTCTGTCCTCTAGGGTCGTTATGAGTCAGAATTGACTAGATGGCACACAACAACAACAGAGAGGTTGAGGAGGAGGGATAGAAAAAAGAGCATTGCAGACACTTAAAGCCTGCAAAGACCAAGCAACCATAAAGTAGGGGATAATTTAACCAAAATCCAAAGAATTTGTGGGGGAAATTTGGAGTTGTTTTGTCTCCCTCACTGTGTTATTACTTACGGCCAGCTCTTTAAACTCATTTCCCCCTTTCCACTGATGCTAGATTTTCTGAAACAGGGGCTGTGATGGTTAATTTTATGTGTCAATTTGGCTAGGCCTGTTGTTTAGTCAAACACTAGCTGCTGTTATGAGGTAGTTACACGTGATTAAATCAGTTGGCCTTAAGTAAAGAAGATTACCCTCCGTAATATGGGTGGGTCTCAGTCAACCACTTGAAGGCCTTAAGAACAAAAAGAGAGGTTTCCCTAGGGAGTATTCTGCCTCCAGACTATAAAGAGATGTCTTGCCAGAACTCTTTCACCCTTCACTCTTTCGATCACCTGACCTATGGATTCTGTGTCACAGGTCTACAAGAATCTCCAGCCTGTTGCCTGACCTATAGATTTTGAACTTGTCAGCCTCCCACAATGGTGCAAGCCAATTCCTTAAATAAATCTCCCTTTCTCTCTCTGTCTTGCTATATACATATAAAATACACAAATATATAATTTTTTAATTGATTCTATTTCTCTAGATAACTCTGACCAGACAGGGGTCTACACACCATCTGTGCAATATTGACTCTCTTGCAGTGTGTCTCCATCCCCTAATGCCCTGCTAGTCTTGAGAAAACCTCCAGTAACCTTCATATCTCCAAATTCTTTGACTTTTCTTGGATTCTTGACTTTGAAGACTCAGTGATGTCACTAGAGGGGTGCGGGGGGTGCAGACTGCACAGGGTGACACTCTCAGAGAGGGTGACACCAAAATGACTCTGTAAAATTTTTGTGCAGTATTTCAGCAGATATTTATTATTTTTTAAAAAAATCCCTGTAGTTACCTATAACAACAGAAACATTTTTTGTAATCCCAGCTCGCATGTATCAATATACCTACAAGGCTAAAACTCTATGCTAATTTACTTTTTGAACCGTCTAATGCTCTCCAGTCAAAATTGTCGTTATTACTCAATTTAAATGATGCTTTGAATCACGTGGTTTTGTCTGTACGCACTACAAGCACGTGCTGTTGTTTTCGTTGCTGCCTTTGGTGTTTTTATAGTCACTCATTCTGTCAAATGTGTTTTAGCTACAATATTGTGGTAATTAGTATTTGTGAATCTATATCAGTAACTTTTTTGAGAATGAAAGTAGTAATTAAAGGAAAAGAAGGAGAAAAATCAAAAAAGGCTTTCACTCAGTTACTAATAATATTGTAACTAATAATGTAATTCAATGTAGAAAGAATTAACAAAACTATTTTGTTGTTAGTATTCATATAATCTAAGAAATATTATATTTAAGCAATTTACAACTATATTTATATGGGAGTTACAATTTATGAGTAACAGTAGTATAAAAACATTATCAAGAATTCTGTATGGTCTGATACAGGAGGAGGTCCATGGGGGTGGTAACACCATGAGTTATGAGTTACTGCATGGTGACACCAACCCCAGTGACACCACTGTGAATACTCTGCAGCTCTTGATGCAGATGACCATCCCCTCCTTCTTACATCTCTCATCTCTGGAATATTGCTACCCTGCGCTCTTATTTCTCCTGTTTTCTCTCCTCTTCTATACTTACATGCTCTTTCTATCACAGTATACAAAGAATCATTCCTATCTGTAAGTGTAGCCTGTCATAATTTATTTTAACTAGATTAATGAACTCACATAAGAGTATGTTCCATAAAGAATTTGAGGCACCTGGTATAGCCCCTCTCCTGAACCAGGGTTCTGAATATTCAAACTCCTCCAGGAAATCCCCATCCAGTGGTCATGTTGCCATCTTAAACTTGGCATGGCCACAATAGAGTTTATTTGTTTTCCCCCATGAATAAACTCTTCTTCCTGGGTTTTCTCAATCAGAAATGGCATCATTATTCTCCCAGCCTTCTAGTAGTAACCCCTTCATTTTCTTTGTTCCTCATGGTCATATGTTAGGTTCTATTAGTTTCACTTTTCTGTAATTTCTCACATTTACCTTTCTTTTCCATTCTCACTGCCACTAATTCAGTTCAGCGTGAACTCTCATAATAATGTTTTCTCCTTATTTCAATTTATGCCTCCTCTAAGTCATTTTTGCCCTGCTTCAGGGATGATTAGTACAGTGTTCCCTAAACCTACATACAATGACCCTCACATCCTTCATTGCATGTATATTTGGTGGAATGATATTTTGGCAAATTAAATATATTTTGTCTTTCCCTTGATTCCCCCTTGTCTTAGTCATCTAGTGCTGCTATAACAGAAATACCACAAGTGGATGTCTTCAACAAAGAGAAATTTATTCTCTCACAGTCTAGTAGATTACAAGTCCAAATTCAGGGCATCAGGTCCAGGAAAAGGCTGTCTCTGTTCGCTATGGAGGAAGGTCCTTGTCATTAGTCTTCCCTTGTTTTGGGAGCATCTCAGCAGAGGAACCTCAGGTCTAAAGGAAGCGCTCTGCTCCCGGCACTGATTTCTTGGTTGTATGAGGTCCCCCCATTCTCTGCTTACTTCCCTTTCCTTTTATCTCTTATAAGATAACAGGTGGTGCAGGCCACACCCTAGGAAAACTCCCTTTACATGGATCAGGGATGTGACTTTAGTAAGGGTGTTATACAATCCCACCCTAATCCTCTTTAACATAAAATTACAATCACAAAATGGAGGATAACCACACAATACTGGGAATCATGGCCTAGCCAAGTTGATACACATATTTTTTGGGAGACATAATTCAATCCATGACACCCCTTCACCTTCCTCAAACAGTTGGCCAGCTCTCTGCTCATTGTATAAGGACAGGAGTCAGGCAGATCTGAAAACAGAAATAACCTGGGAGTCTTCTCTAATTTTATATCTAAAAACCTAAGGCACAGAGCAGAGAAAGAGTGAGAGCGAGAGTGAGAGAGACAGAAAGAGAGAGAGAAAGAGATACACACAAGTAGAGAGAGAGGGAGTTCAGGTTATTGACAATGTTTCTTGGTCAAAAACTTCCAAAAGTAAAGATTACCGCAAACTATAAGAGCAATTCCAACCCGACTGCAGGAAAGAGAGTGGAGGTGGTGGAGATGGTGGTGGTAGAGGTGGTGAAGGTGATGGTGATGGTGGAGGTGATAGTGGAGGTCCTGGTGAAAGTGGAGGTGGTGGTGGAGGTGATGGTGAAGGTGGTGGTAGTAGAGGTGGTAGAGGTGATGGCAGTGGTGGTGTGGTGGTGGCATTGGAGGCAGTGGTGATGGCGGTGGCTGTAGTGGTTGTGGTGGTAGAGGTGGCAGTGGGAGAGGTGGTGGTGGTAGTGGTAGTGGAGGTGGTAGTGCCAGAGGTGGAGATGTTGGTGTTGGTGGTGGTGAGGTAGTGGAGGTGATGGTGGTGGTGGTGGTGGAGGTCGTGGTGGTGGAGGTCGTGGTGGTGGAGGTCATGGTGGTGGCAGTGGAGATGGTTGATGTGGTGGTAGAGGTTGTCATGGTGGAGGTGGTAGTGGTGGAGGTGGTTGAAGTGGTGGCAGTGGTGGTGCAGGTGGTGATGGTGATGGTGGCGGTGGTGGTGGTGGTAGTGGAGGTGGTTGATGTGGTGGTAGAGGTTGTAATGGTGGAGGTGGTAGTAGTGGTGGCAATGGCAGTTGTGGTAGTGGAGGTGGCAGCAATGGTGGTAGAGATGGTGGTGCAGTTTGAGTTTGTGGAGGTGGTATGGAGGTGGTAGAGGTAGTGGAGTTGGTGAGGTGGTGGTAGTGGTGGAGGTTGTCATGGTGGTAGTGGTAGTGGTAGAGGTGGTGGTGGAGTTGGAGTTGGTAGAGGTGGTGATAGAAGTGGTTGGAGTGGTGGTGGAGGTACTGGTAGTTGTGGTGGAGGTGGTGGTATAGGTGGTAGTGGTGGAGGTGGTAGTAGAGGTGGAGTTGTTGGTAATGGAGGTGGTGGTGGAGTTGGAGTTGGTAGAGGTGGTAGTTCTGGTGGTGCAAGTGATGGTGGTTGTGATGCTTGTGGAACTGATGGTGGTGGCAGTGGTGGTGAAGGTAGATGGTGAAGTTGATGGAGGTGGTGCTGATATGGTAGAGGACATGCACTTTTTCCAGGTAGTTCTACCAGTAGATGAGAAAACTTGTGAGTTTCTAGAGAGAAGAAACTTGGGCTTCCCAGCTTCACCACCGGGGATGTAGGGTCATGGAGTTGGCCACATGTCAAATTAATCAAGAAGAACGATAATTAGCTCCTTTGAAAGACCATTAGGGACTGACAAACTCAGGGAAAGAAACACCTCTAGAGTAAACTGGACAGAAGGCTTAGGAATCCAATGATCTCACTCCTTCCTAATGCCTTAGCGTGATGTAAACCCTCAACTCAACATCTCAGGGTAAGAAAAGGTAAAGAACACAGAAAAACTGAGATTAAAATCTTCATCCAGCCCAGCAGAGTTGGCTGAAAGTAAAAGAAGTTATATTGCTTGCACATTGAAGCTTAAAGACTGAGATTTAGTCTTTTTACACAAAATTTCATAGAAAAACCTCAAATGGGATTTTTAGGCTCTTGTCGAATGGGGCTTGAGATGACATTTCTAGTTTTTTTCTTCCCCCCTTCCCATTTTTTCTGTTTTCTCTATTTTATTTAGACTAGTCTATTCACAATTCCCTGGTCTGTTTACCTGCTCCTGAGCCTATGCTGGCCCCGCTGTCTCCCTGGAAAGCACTCCTCCTACATCCCCTGGCTAAAATCCTACCACCATTTCAACACCATTTTAAATGCCATCTGCTTCATAAGACCTTTCTATTTTCTCTCTTCTTTGAACTCACATGGTGTTTGGCACGCTTATCTTTTGGCCCTTGCCAAAAATCAGACACCACATTTACACTCCACTGTCGTGTGGATGCAGCACAGTTCATCACCCCCAAAATTGTATGTGTTCACCCTCACAAACCGCAAATGCCCAGATGCTTTGTTCTCATAACCTCTCCTCCCCCACAATGATAATTCATGGGTGGAGGGTAAGAAAGGATGAGTTTCCTGTTAACCTTTTGGATGAAGATTTAGGGTAGGGATCACACCAGCTTAGACAGAAGATGAGGAGGAGGGAGTTCCTCAGATGAACTTAAACACTGATACGTAACCCAGCTCTGGGGTCTTGGGCACAAGAGCAAGAGGGTTTAAGTGTCATACTCTGAATCTACCTGTCTTAGTCATCTAGTGCTGCTATAACAGAAACACCACAAATGAATGGTTTCAACTAATGGTAACTTATTCTCTCATGGTCTAGGGGGCTAGAAGTCCGAATTGAGGGTGCCAGCTCCAGGGGAAGGCTTTCTCTCTCTGTCAACTCTGGGGGAAGGTCCTTGTCATCAATCTTCCCTCAGTCCAGGAGCTTCTCAGTGGAAGATCCCGGGTCCAAAGGACGCGGTCTGCTGCTCGTGCTTCTTTCTTGGTGGTATGAGGTCCCTCTCCTCTCTGCTCGATTCTTTTATATCTCAAAAGAGATTGACTTAAAATACAACCAACCTAATCCTGTAGATTGAATCCTGCCTCATTAAGATTGTAGGGTTAGGATTTACAACACATAGGATAATCACATCAGATCACAAAATGGTGGACAACCACACAATGATGGGAATTGTGGCCTAGCCAAGTTGGTATGCATTTTGGGGGGCACAATTCAATCCATAACACTACCATTGAAAGACTTTGCAAAAATCTTTAATAAGCCTGAGTATCTCCTTCACTCAGAACTTTCCTGATCTGTTGTATGAATGTTGAGGAATTGTTAAAGCAGAAGAAAGCCTGGCTCCCCAAATCTACCAGTAAAGACAGTTGCCCAAATTGGGAACACCACCAACGGCACTTACCTTGTGTCTTGTTTGCTGGTTTATGTCTCATCTCTCATTCGATTATAAAGTGCTTACATTTGCCTATTTTTATATCCTTCTCAGTAACTGGTTTCTAGTTAAATGGTCAATAAATGTTCATTGACTTGGATTCTTTAATATCATTTATTAGTCCTATTAAATCTTTATATGTACCATTTTTTTTTAATGTTAAAATGAGTTGAGATACTATATGTGAAGTGCCTAGAATAGATAATAAAAAGAATACAGACTGCCTTGAATTTTCTGGGATAGTTTAATTACATGTATTCTTTTCTTTTCAGTAACAGCAATTCATTAAATGTGCAACCATATGTAATCATTTTTCTTTATTTGCAAGGTTTTCACGTAAGTATATAATTCAAACTATTTCTGTACTGCATGATGTGTCCTGATTTTTATACTGGGAAATATGGTTATTGTTCACATTATAGGTGTCTAGTAAACGTTAACTGATTTTGAATCAGCTGCATTTATCAGATGTTTGTTTCTTCTTAGAGTATGCTTTACCTATAAAAGCTAATTGGATAAGGTTCTCCTCCTCCGGGAGATCTGAGTTTAAATCAGAAATGATGATGCAAACACATATTTTGGGCATGGATTTTTGTTAGCTGCAAAATGCTTCTGATTAGTGCTTATTCAGTTGCAAAGTTTAGATGGGAAATGATTTCTCCGAGTCTCTCTCTTGCCTACCACTGTGATAATATAATTCATTTTATACACTTTGAAGTACTGCTTGGCTCTAGGAAGAAAAATCAGCTTAAGAGAGTAACTGCCAATTAGAGATATTTGTGATCTGGCTGAACCACACTGGTGCCAGATACCCTATAGACCTTTTTGTTAGCTGCCATCGAATTGGTCCCCAACTCATGGTGACCCCCATGCACAGTGGAACTAAAAGCTGCCCAGTCCTGCATTATCCCCATGATTGGTTATGGATTGGTTTGTTGTGATCCATAGGGGTTTCATTGACTAATTTGCAGAAGTAGATCACCAGGCCTTTCTTCCTAGTCCATCTTAGTCTGGAAACTCCACTGAAATATGCTCAGTATCAAAGTAACACTCCAGCTTCCACTTACATACCGGTGGTGACTGTGCATGAGATGCAGTGGCCGGGAATCAAATCCAGGTCTCCCTCATGGAGGCAAAAATCCTACCACTGAATCACCAATGCCTCTTGAATTCTCATTTTAATTTACTATGCTCAATTTAGGATATTTGTGGTTGCACCGAGCTATGATGAGGAGCAAGAATGAGTATGACTTTCAGTCTTGAAGAGGTGCATTAAAACCAATCTGGCTTCCTCCAAGCATGTACTAAATGCCTTCTTTTCTGTGGTATTTCATGAGGTGTTTGAGGCATGGGGTCTTTTAGGGAATATCTGAGGCATTTAACCAGAAGCATCAAGTCAGATCCCCATGAGTATGTGACAGTGTATATGTGTTAGTGTATGTGAGAGTGGGCATAGGTAGGTTAACAGCACATCAACACAGTCAATTTTGGGTTCACAAGTGTTGTACAAGAAGTTGACTTCTCCACTATCTATACATTTTTTGAGGGCAGAGTCCAGATCTGTTTGGTTTGCCCTTGTATATCCTGTGCCCTAAAAATTATAAATAAAAAAAACCCTCCGTTGCTTTTGAGTCAATTCCGACTCATGGCGACCCCATGAGTGTCAAGTAGAACTGCATTCCGTAGGGTTTTCAATGGCTGATTTTTCAGAAATAGATCCCCAGGTCTTCTTCTGAGATGCCTCTGGGTGGACTCAAACTTCCAACCTTCCAGTTAACAGCCACGTCTGTTAACTATTTGTACCACCCAGGGACTCCAAAAAGAGTAAGTGGTTGAGAAAAAAATTGTTGCATAAATGAAAAGATTGTGTATCTAGAGATCAGTGGTCCCCTAGAACTATGACAGGATCAGAAGACTCATATATTTGCTACTTGGCAACTGTGTAATCTTGGGCAAGTCACCTAGTCTCATCACTTAAAATGAAGATAATATTTGCCTTTCAGAGTTGGTGTGAGGAGTCTACGTGATTGACGTACGAATCCCATGCTGTGATTCCTACACAATTCTAAATGATTAAAGATATTAACCCACTTAACCCTTACAACAGTCTCACAAGATACCTTATCCTCATTTTGTAGACAAGGGAACTGAGGCACAAAGAAGTTCAGTAACCTGACCAAGTTTACATGGTTGGTAAGTGGTTGTGGCAGAGACAATGTTATGTGTTCACTAAAACCAATAAACATTTTCCTGAGCGTACTGGAAGGCTACATTTCCTAGCCCACCCTCTGGTTAAAAACCAGAAAAACAAACCAGTTGACAATGAGTCAATTCTGACTCAGAGCGACCCCATGTGTGTCAAAGTAGGACTGTGCTCCACAGGGTTTTCAATGGCTGATTTTTTGGGAGCAGATCATCAGGCCTTTCTTCCAAGGCACCTCTGGGTGGGTTTAAACAGCCAACCTTTTAGTTAGTAGTCGAACACCTAACTGTGCCATTCAGGGACTCCACCCTCTCTAGTTAAGTAGAGGCTATCTTATTGATTTCTGCCTAATGAAATGTGGGCAAAAATGATGTATGTTATTTCTAGGCCTGGCTATAAAACATGCTCACAAACAGTCATGTTCCCTTTTATCCTTTCCGTGGCAATCTGAGGTCACTTGTTGAAGATGGTGGAGCGCCGAGATTAAACAAGCCTGGATGTCTGAGTTATCTCTTGGAAGAGAACTGCCGGCAGAACCGTCTACATTGTACTTTGCAGGAATGAGCAATAGTTTTTCACTGAGCTAAGCCACTGGGAGCTTACACGTGACCCCAACAGAACCTAACCTAGACTATCTAATAGTGTGATAATTGGGGTTTGAAACAAGGCCTTTTGGTTCTAGAGCTTGTGCTCCTAACTGGGGTGATATAATACCTTTCAGTTCCTGCCACATGGAAGGTACTTAGAAAATATTAGTTCTGATGTTTATCTTGTCTTGTGAGAAGTCGTTTTAAATTAAAGTTGAATATATTTGGGTATTTGTGTTAAGCAAAGCTAAACAGTTTTCTTTAGGCTGGACTTCTTAATATGCTTAAGGCACATTATGATTTAGAGAGAGGAGAGAGTATGAAGTGTTTCTTAAAATTGCTTGTCTGATAGAACTCCTTCTGTGAAACACAATTTTGGAAAATTTATTTGGGAGGCAGCATATGTAGCAAGCGCTCTGGAGCTAGACTGTCCGGGTTCAGATCCCAACTCTTCCGACAGTGGTATGACCTTAGACAAGCCACTTCACCTTTCTGAGCTTCAGTTTCTTCCTAGGTAAAATGGAGATAATAGTAACTAATAGTAACTACCTTATAGGATTGTTATGAGAATGGTTTGCTTTGATATTGTTAAAGTGTTTAGAATACTGCCGCACATGCAGTAAATGCTCTCTGTGTGTGTAGTAAATTAATGAATAAATGTCCTCTCTTGCATTGTCTACCAGTTTCCTATACTGTAAACTCCTGGAAACCCAGGAGGGGTCTTTGCAATATTTGGACCTTTAATGCCTTATAACACATGTTGTTGTTAGTTGCCATTGAGTTGAGTCTGATTCATGGCAATCCCAAGTGTGTAGTGTAGAACTCCTCCATGGGCCTGTCTTCCGAGACACCACTGGGTAGGTTCAAACTGCCCACCTTTTGGCTAGTGGTCCATCACTTAACCTTTGTGCCACGCAGGGACCCCTACCTTAACACACAGGAGTATTTATTAATTATATACTTAGTGCTTAATAAATGTTGGTTGAAAAACAGATCTCATTTCGTGGTGGGCAGTCAGTAACCCTTAATTAAGTTTTTGTTGTTGTTATCTTTATGAAGGCCCAAGTGAGAGAACACTCAGTGTTTGGCATTGTTATCAATAGATACCTCGTTGAGCAGAATCCAACACATAAGTCCAGCCAAGATTCTGGTGATGAGAGCACACAGAGAAGATAACCAAACACCATATCAGCACTTGGGGGATAGATTTTACACAGTTAAGTAGAAGAATTAGATTAAGGACCCTTAGCTATGTTTTCCAACGTTTTTCTCAAAGCTGTAATCAATGTTTTTTATTTATCAGAAAGCAAAATTTTCCCCATTGTGCACCAGAGGGCGCTAATTACAAGTTCATCTTGGTGCATTTGGGCCATAAGATTTCTAGACCCATCAACCAAAATGTCTAATTGTTGGGAAGGGAAACTTGGGCTAAACAAATACATTTGATGGACAGAAGTTTAAAACAAAAACAACAACAAAAAATTTAAGGAACAATACCAGAAAAAAGTATAGGAATGGAATTAATAAGAATTTACACTAGTAAATAGTACAGCTAAACACCGTGCTTCCAAGGCAGAGCCCAGGGGAGAAGGCAGGAGGAATACCAGGTAGGCTTGGGGGACCCAAGAGTTGTCCTTTCCAGAAGTAAGGTATATGGTAATGATATTTGGAGTGATCTTACTGATGCTAATAAGACACACCCATACAATGTCATCTGAAAGTAAAACTACAAGTTAATCAATCCAAAATTATTTGCTAACCTTAGACTAATCTCCTGTTTTGAAAACAAGCTGGAAAGAAGAAAATGGTGTTGCAATGCAAAGGTTTTCAAACTGGGGTTACCAACCATCTGAGACCTATTCTTGGAGGTCTGAGAGTTCTGTGCAAGAATTTTCAGATTTTGTTTTTGATCTGATGACAAACTAACCCCCTCCATTAGATCGCTTTTCTGGCTGGCGTGAACTGACACCTTAGTGTGACGGTATGTTTGCACTGGCTCTCAGAGCCTCGGGTTTGCTTTGGGTTAGTGAGGAAAATAGGCAGATTAAGTATGAAAATGAAATGGGCGTGCCAAGTGACAGGGAAATGGCGCTGTGGTGGGCAGAACTGGGAATCTGAGCAGAGAAATGTGGTGGGAGAACTGAGTTATCAGGCAGCACATGTGACTCAATAGATTTTAAAAATATTAACCAGTTCTTTCTGCCCACAATGTTTCTAGCAGAGATGCTGGAGGGGCTCTACTCGTGTTCCACGTGCCTCTGCATCCTGACTCTGCCATGGAGCCTGTAGGAGATGGAAGACCTTTAGCTATATTTGAGGGACTTGAGGGTAGAGCTATCTGAGCCCTGCTTCCAGGGTTAGAGTCTGTTACGGGTTGAATTGTGTCCCTCCCAAAAATATGTTGAAGTTCTAACCCCCAGTACCCGTGAATGTGACGTTATTTGGAAATAGGGTCTTTGCAGATGTAATCAAGTTAAGATTCAGTCATGCTGAATGAGGGTGGGCCCAAATCCAATATAACTGGTGTCCCTATAAGAAGAGACAGACAGATAGACAGGAAGAACACCCAGTGATGATGGAGACAGAGATTGGAGTGATGCACTTACTGGCCAAGGAATGCTGGAAACACCAGAAGCTAGGAAAGAACAAGGAAGGATCTTTCTCCAGAGCCTTCAGAGAGAGCTTGGACCTATCGACACCTTGATTTTAGCCTCCAGAACTGTGCGACAATAAATGAGTGTTGTTTTAAGCTGCCGTATTTGTGGTACTTTGTGAGGAAACTAATACAGAGTCCTGTGGAAGTGGCAAACCCGCGTAGATTATGGGTATGTATGTCTAGTGTGTCAGGGAAGGCTGGGTGTTGACATTCTATGGAGATTCCTGAGCCTCAGCCAGGTGTAGACATAGAAGAGTCACCAGGGGACCGAAGGAGCTCGATGGACAGAGTAAAGGTTCTCTTCTTTGTGACCTGTGTCATGATAATGATTTTTCTGTGAACATCTGTTTGAACAGAGAATTTGAAATTGAATAGTTATACCTTCCCTGTCCCACCATCCAGCTCCTGCCACACAACCATTTCTCCACCCTCTGTACTTAGGTCCCTTCAACCCATAACAGACATAGTTGCCACTGAGTCAACCCCAACTCATGGTGACCCCATGTGTGTCACATTACAACTGTGCTCCACAGGGTTTTCAATGGCTGATTTTTCTGAAACAAATAGCCAGGTCTTTCTTTCAAGGCACCTCGGGGTGAATTTGAACTACTAACCTTTCGGTTAGCAGCCCAGCACGTTAACTGTTTGCACCACCCAGAGACTCCTAAGCACCACAGGACTTAGGTGCAATCACAAGGAGAAGCAAGGCAAATCCTGAATTGACTAGGATTAAGTTTCTACCGTCCTGGTAGGTGACAGCTAAAGGGAGAAATTAAGTTGAGTTACTGAAATAATGTAGAAATGATTTTTGGTACCCCTGAGTTTAGGAACAAAGATGAATGCCTCCTGCAGTATTTATTTAGGCATACCAACTCAAGGGAACCTGGACAATAACACGTCAATCCCTATTCTTGTGGCAAGCAGTGATTTATTTTCAGCGAAACAAGGTTATGTGTCACATTAAGTTAATGTTAATTGGAATTATATTGGTTTCATATCTACCCACCTATTGCTGTTAAGTCAATTCTGACTGATGCAACCTTATAGGATAGAATAGAACTTCCCCATAAGGTTTCCAAGGCTGTAAATCTTTACAAAAATACATTGCCACATCTTTCTCCCAAGAAATGGCTGGTGGGTTTGAACCGCTGACCTTTCAGTTAGCAGTCGAGCGCTTAACCACTGCGCCATCAGGACTCCTTTATTAGTTTTATAGTTTTGTTTTATAGTTGTGTAAGAGGTATAAGAATGATACCTGATTTTATGTTTGTATATATTGAAGTAACAAAATCCCAATAATTCACATCAACAAAGTAGCCCGCAAGAATATTTTACTTTGAAAGGAGTCCAGAATTATTTAAATCTGAGAAAAACAGTTGTAACAACAGAGATGGTGACTTCAAGGATTCTAGAACATGCAATTAAGAAGAATTTACTATTCTCTCTCCAGCTTCGATAGACACTGACCACCACCAACTCCATGAAACAATTCCAGTTAATTATAGAAGGAGTCTGGGTGGAGAAGGTCGTCCATTCATTCTCACTCAGCATTTAGTAAGCAGGTATGACGCACTTATTAGGTACCAGACTTTGTGCTAGGAGCTGTAGGTAAACAAATATAAATAAAACATGATTCCCACATTCAGATAGGTGCTCCAACTATAGGGATATCTAAAGGATATATGTGTTACAAAGTAGAACTGAGCTCCATAGAGTTTTCTTGGCTGTATTCTCTTATGGAAGCAGATTGCCAGGCCTTTCTTCCATGGTGCTGCTGGGTGGGTTTGAACCACCAACCTTTAGGTTAGTAGTGGAGTACAGCCATTTGCGTCACCCAGGGACCTATGTACGATAAAGTGAATAAGATATTACACTTGAGGTTTGAACAAAATTGCTGTGGGAACACAGCAAATGATTGGTTCTTTATTTGTAGAAGTGGGTGTGGTATGCTACAAAAATGGCTACAAATTTTCCCCCTCTGGTACTCATGCCCTATTAATCCTCCCATCCAGGGGTGGAGTCTCTTTCTCCACCCCTTGAATCTGGCTGGCCTTATGACTTGCTTTGGCCATGAGGATGCATCAGAAGTGACAGTGTACTGGGTCTGAGCCTAGGTCTCAAGAGGCATTATGCACAGCTGCTCTTGTTTTTGGAACCTCCTACCACCAGGTGAACAGGCCCAGAGCCATGCAGAGCAAAAGCAAGCTATCCCAGCTGAGCATGCCCTAGACTAGCCAGCCAGCACCGAGGCACAGACCCCTGAGGAGTCCCAGCGAGACCCCATCGGCCAGAAGAGCTGCTCAATTGAGGCTAGCTTCAATGCCAACCCGCAGAATTATGAGCTAAGTCAATGGTAACTGTTTTAAGCCACCAAGTTTTAGAGTGGTTTGTCATACAGAAACTGCTAACAGATACAACAGATCACAGAACTCTTGACCAAGGAGGTAACGTTTGACTTGGGTGTTAAAGGAAGAGTTTTCTGTAGACAGAACAGAGTGGGGAGGGACACAGCATTTCAGGCAAAGGAGGGAGCCACGTGTCCACGGTGTTCTGGGAACAGCCAGCACTGCCGTTTAGTGTGTGAAGATCAAGAAATACAGAGGGGTGAGGACAGGACCCTGAGGTTCCCCGGTGGTGGAGGGATGAGAAGAGAAGCATTAAAAGGGATCATTTTAAAACCATGTCCCAAATGTTGAAGCAGCAGCAAAGGTCAGCCTTAGGAAAGGGTGGCTTTGCGGGAGGTATGGTCAGGAGTGTAACGTGGGGTCAGTTAAGGTGAGATCTAGAAAACAGTCACTGGATTTGGCAGAGAGGAAGACACCGGGGACTTCCCAAGAGGGGTTTGTGTGGGGTAGTGCAGGCCCCCTCTTCCCAGGTGAAACAGTATCTCACAGACACAAAAACAAAACATAGTGAAAGCAGTTCAGATTTATTATCACGCTGTCAGGCTCTGATGGGAGGCTGCAGTATGTGTGAATACTTGGGTTTCAGTGCTGGACGATCGCAGGCTCTGTCCCAGCTAAGTGCAGCTCCTGATCGCTCCGCTCCTGCTGATGGTGCAGGTGTTACTGTTTTTTCCCCTTCATAATTAAGGATGTATTTACCTGTGAGCCACGGGAGGTAGAGTTTATTCCTTACTTATTTAAAAAAAAATTTTTTCCTTACTTATTTCTTGATATTCCTTTTAAGAATCTCTCAGCAACTTCCAATGCCTAGGATCATTCCAGCCTCTCAGCTCTACTGTTGGAGCTTGTATAGCGCATCCTTGGGGATAACTTGGAGCACGTGGGGTTGGAATAAGCACTAACTCTCTGTGGAATTAGAGTAACTAGCAAAAATATTTTAAGAAAGCTGATAAAAAAATTAGAGCAGGACAATGTAGATATGAAAACTCTCTTCTATCCTGTGTTCTTTGTAACAAGAGAAAACAAAACAAAAAACCCCAATCATGTTGTTTCCCTTGCTGTTTGCTCCCCATAGCAACAAGATGAAGTCCAAAGTCTCTATCATAACTCAAAAAAAAAAAGAAAGTTGCCATGGTGTGGATTTTGACTCATGTATGTGAGTAGAACTGCGCTCCATAGGGTTTTTAATGGCTGATTTTTGCGAAGTAGATTGCCAGGCCTTTCCTCCGAGGTGGCTTTGGGTGGACTCCAACCGCCAACCTTAGAGTTAGCAGCCAAATGTGTTAATAGTTTACACCACCCAGGGACTCTGTCATGACTCAGATGGCCCTGCAATTTGCTCCCCTCATGATACAATCAATTCAGTCCCTAACATTTACCGTATGTTATCTGGCCCCACAGCCCCAGGAGAAGATAACCCTCCCCTCTGGCAATACACCCAGTTACTGCTTTTGCTCCTGCTACTAGCACCTCTGCTGCAAGCCGAGCCTCAGCATCCTCCTCTTAGTGGCTGCTGGCGTCGTGGCCAATGAGAGATCACAAAGTATTTGTTGCAATTGACAGTGCCGAGAACTGCGCAAAGACTATCTGGGCCTGGGCATTGTTGGCTGTGTCCTGCACTGACTTCTCCATTTCTTTTCCTATTGTCAAAATCGTATTAACAGCACTGGAGTGTGTGTGTGTGTGTATGTGTGTGTATATGTGTGTGTGTGTATATGTGTGTGTGTGTGTGTGTATGTGTGTATGTGTGTATATGTGTGTGTGTGTATGTGTGTGTGTGTATGTGTGTGTGTGTGTATATGTGTGTGTGTGTGTATATGTGTGTGTGTGTGTGTGGCAGAATCTTTGTTGCTCAGAATGACTCTACTTCTTTGAGGATGTGCTGAAAAATCTGAACATCTTCCCTGGACCCCAAGAAGTCATTTATCTCATCCTAGATTCTGAGTGTGAGGGCAATGGTGGTTCACTGGTAGAATTCTTGCCCTTCCATATGTGAGATCTCGGTTTGACTCCCAGCCAATACACCTCATGGGCAGCCATCACCCGTCTGTCAATGGAGGCTTGGGTGTTGCTATGATGCTGAACAGGTTTCAGCAGAGCTTCCAGATTTAGACAGACTAGGAAGAAAGGCCTGGTGATCTACTTCTGAAAATCAGCCAGTGAAAACCCTATGAATCACAATAGTCTGATCAGCAACTGATTATGGGGTTGGCTCAGGACCAGGCAGCATCTCGTTCCGATGTGCACGGGGTTGCCATGAATTGAGGACTGACTAGTGGCAGCTAAAGACAACAGCAGATTCTGAGTATTAAAAGAACTCTTCTCCCCAGCCCTGATTGCTCACTGGCTCCTGAAGGCTGGCTACCAGGGAGGTACGCCTTCAATCCACGCTCTCCATGCCCGCTCTCCCTGCTACAGAAAATCACTGGGGTATCCTCTTTCATCTTCTCACCGTTTCTGCTTTGCAGCTTCCGTTTTAAACCTTCCTCCTCCAGATTCTCCACAAAGTAGACCTCAGATTTGAAACTTCCCCTTTTGGTATGGACCTTTCTTTATCAACACATACATTCCTCCTCTCTACTGGGAACTATGAGTGGATGAGCTACAGTCCATATCCTGAGCAAGCATGCTTAGTGCTGGGCGTATTTTCGGCTCTTTAAAAAAATTGTTGTAAAACTATATATAACACAACATTTGATAATCCAACATTTTTTAGGTGTACGATGTATTGATATGAATTACATTACTCATCTTGTGCAACCACCGCTCATAATCACTGCTACATTTCCCATCGCCAGAACAAAAAGCCATTGCATTTTGCACTCAGCTTTTAAATCTCTGAGAGCAGAGACCACTGGACTAGAATCTTCTCAAAGTTAGTTAACGTGCCACCTTGATGTCCCCACTGTCTGGCACTGTGCTTGCCACCTAGCAGGTGCTCCAAATATTTATTCATTAACCAATTCTTAAACTCTTTGTGCCTCAGTTTTCTCATTTGCAAAATGAAGTGGTTAAGAGTTCAACTGCTAACCAAAAGGTCGGCAGTTCGAATCCACCAGCCGCTCCTTGGAAACCCTATGGGGCAGTTCTACTCCATCTTAGGGGGTCACTATGAATTGGAATTGACTCGATGGCAATGGTTTTTTGTTCCCCTCGTTGTGTGGTTGGGATGATTACATTAATATATATGTTACTTGGAACTGTGCCTAAAGCGTTATATATGTATACACGTGTAAGATACTATACTCATTATTCCATGTATTATACCAGGCCCTGGGGATATACGCTAAACAAAACAGAAATATAGTCCATCTCCCAAAAAGTTGCATTTTAGAGGGGTAGCTAGTTAGTTAACAAGTAATTATAATAAAGTATAATGAAAGGATAAACAAACTAAGAGTCTCTCTAGTTGTCTTAAATTTCTCAGCAAGTTTCATTTCAAAACTTTCTTGCATGCAGGAAAGATACAATTATTCCTGTTTTTCAGATGGGAAAACCAAGGCTTCAATGGAATAGGTGATCTTCCCAAGACCCGACACCTTATACAAGTGCCCTGACTCCAAAGTCAGTGTCTTCTCCACTGTGCCAGGCTGTCTCTCCTTTAACTCATCTCCTTTCTCCTGGGATAGACAGATAAATGAACTGTCTGGATATGCATGACCACAGAGCACTGGGCACTATCAACTCTGCTGGGTTAGGTTTTTATTCAAACTATAAAAAGGAATATCTTTCCTAAAAGTTTGTTGTACAACTTGAAAACAAAAACCAAACCAGTTGCCATCAAATTGACTCTGACTCATGGCGACTCCATGTGTGTCATAGTAGAGCTATGCACCATAGGGTTTTCAATGACTGATCTTTTGGAAGTATATTGCCAGGCCTTTCTTCCAAGGTGCCTTTGGGTGAACTCAAACCTCCAGCCTTCTGGTTAGCAGCCGGGCACTTTAACCATTTACACCATCCAGGGACTCCTTTAAGTTGATTCTCCACGATTTCTTTATTCACTGATTTTAGCAATGGGCTCTATGACCTCTTGACATTCTTCCAGAACAATTCAAGGTAGTTCCACTGAATGAAAGCCGCTCCTTTCTCCAGGAGGGGCAGATTGATCCTTCAAGGGTGCAGTTGGCAAGTTCCACACTGCGATTCTCACTTCCACTGTGCCCCTAAGATCAGTAATTTAATTAAACTATGTGGAATCTTATTAATTCACTGAAAACAGTTTCACCTAACTGAGAGTAAGTCTGAGTACTTGTTGTACCCAAAGGAATACCACAGGAGCAAAAACAATGACTTCAACTTCCAATGATTTCTAAGAACCAAAGTGTATATCTGAACATCGTTTCTAAGGGCAATGTATTTAAAACACGCTACCTGTGTTATCCCTAAACAAAAGGTATAATTGGGCATTTATTTCTGTATCTAAGGGGTGTATTTTGAAAGAGTGTTTATTTAGCCCATTCAAGGTGTATTTCAACTTTGGAACACAAATATTGTACCATACAAAATACTCTTTTTCACTGAGTTATAATTGACATAAAATAAATTGTATATATTTAAAGTATAAAATTGGATAAGTTTTTATACAAGCACACACCTGTGAAGCCATCATCATAATTAGGATAGTGAACACATCCGTCACCCCCGAAGGCTTCCTCATGGGCTTATGTAATCCCTGCCTCTTGCCCCTCCTCTTGTCACCCCTCTCCAGGTGACTGCTGATCTGCTTTCTGTCACTATAGATTAATTTGAATGCTCTTCAGTTTTATATAACTGGAATCATGTAGTATGTACTCTTTTTATCTGCTTCTTTAATTCAGCATAATTATTTTGAGATTCATCCATGTTGTTACGTGCGTCAATACTTTATTCCTCTTTATTGTTGATCAGTACTCCAGTGTATGAATGCACCACTGCCATATTAAAAAAATTCATTTACTTATTGATGCACATTTGTGCTGTTTCCTGTTTTGGGATATTACAAATAAAGCTGCTTTTGTTTGTAATACATTTGTGACCAAGTCTTTGCATAGACATATGTCTTCTTTCCTCTTGGGTAAACATGTATGATGGTATGGCTGGATCATGTGGTTGGTGTATATTCAACTTTTTAAGAAATCACCAATATATTTTCCAAAGTCTTTATACTATTTTACATTCCTATGAGCAATATACTGTATAAGAATTCCAGTCCTCTGTATCCTTCCCAACACTTGGTATGGTCCATCTCTTAAATTTTAGCAATTCTAATAGGTGTGTAATTGTATCCCAGTGTGGTTTTATGTTTTCCTAATGGAGCCCTGGTGGTGCAATGGTTAAGAGCTTGGCTGCTAACCAAAAGGTCGGCAGTCGGAATCCACCAGGTGCTCCTTGGAAACCCCACGGGGCAGTTCTACTCTATCCTATAGGGTCGCTATGAGTTGGAATTGACTCGAAGGTAATGAGTTTGTTTTTTTTAAATGACTAATGAAGGTCCCTGGATGGCACAAATGGTTTGCTATGGGCTACTAACTGAAAGGTTGGTGGTTCGACCCCACCCAGTGGCGCTGAGGAAAAAGGCCTGGTGATCTGCTTCTGTAAGATTACAGCCAAGAAAACCCTATGGAGCAGCCCTACTCTGTAACACATGAGGTTGCCATGAGTGGGAATCGACTCAGCCAATGTGTTTGGTTTGGTTTGGGGAGACTGATGATGGTGAGCATCTTTTCATGTGCTTATTTTCCATCCACATATCTTCTTTTATGAAGTGTCTGTTCAAATATTTTGCCTGTTTTTTTTGGGTGGGGGGTTAATTTATTATTATTGAGTTTTGAAAGTTCTTTGTATAGCCTGGATGTGCATTCTTTATCAGATATATGCATCACAAATATTTTCTCCCAGTCTGTGGCTTGTCTTTGTAGTCTCTTAACAGAGACTTTCAAAGGGCAGGAATTTTAATTTCAACGAAGTCCAGTTTATCAACTTCTCTTTTATGGATATGCTTTTGGTGTCATGTCTAAGAAATCTTTACCTCACTGAGGGTCAGAAAGGTTTTTTTTCCCTGTTTTATTCTAGAAATCTAATGGTTTTTAAATTTAGTTCTACAAACCATTTTGAATTAATTTTTGTATATGGTTCAAAGCATACAATAAGTTTTTTTTTTTTTTTGTATATGGATATTGAAATATTCCAGAAAAAAAAATTTTGAAAAGACTGTCCTTTCCTCTGAAGTGCCTCTGTAGAAACTCAGTTGTCCGTATACGTGCAGGTGTGTGTCTGGACCTTCTGTTCTGTTTGTCTATGCTAATCCTCACTGACTTTTGGCTGCAGTGGCTAGAACTCCAGTACAATGTTGCATAGAAGTAAGCGAGAGCAGACAGTCTTGTCTTGCCTTACCTTCGAGGGAATCACTCAGTCTTGCACTATTAAGTTTGATGTTAGCTATAGGTTTCTTGTTGATGCTTTTTATCAGGTTGAGGAAATTTCCTTTTGTTACTAGTTTGTTGAACATTATTATCATGAAAAGACTTCGCATGTTATCAAATGCTTTTTTCCCCCTTGCATTTTTTGAGATCATTTTCTTGGTTTCATCCATTGTGTTGTTAATCTAGTGTATTTTATTAATTGATTTTTGGATGTTAAATCAACCTTCCTTTCTGAACCACACTTGGTCACAATGTTTTATCCTTTTTATATACAGTTGGGTTCAAATTGCTAAACTTATATTTAGAATTTTTGCATTTATGTTTATACAGGATATTGGTCCTTAGTTTTCTTTTTTTGTGATTTTTACCTGGTTTTATTATTAAAGTAATGCTGGCCTCATAGAGGAGTGAGTGAGGAGTATTTTCTTCCCTAAGATTTTCTGAAACAGTTTGCCTAAGACTGGTATTATTTCTTCCTTAAATGTTTGTAAAAATTCACCAGTGAAACCATCTGGGTCTGGAGTTTTCTTGGTGAAAAGGGTTTTTTTTAAAAATTGTTGATATATATATAATGAATAATTTGCCATTTTAATCATTTTAACTGTACTATTCAGTAGTATTAATTACATCACCACTATCTAGTCCTAAAAGTTTTTCATCACCTGAAACAGAAACTCAGTATCTCTTAATCAGTAACTCTCTATTCCCTTTCCTCCAGCTCCTGGTAACCACTAATAACCTTTTGTCTCTATGCATTTATCTGTTCTAGATATTTCATGTAAATGGGATCATATAAATAGTTGTCCTTTGTGTCTGACTTCTGACTTATTTCACTCAGCATAATGTTTACTAAGTTCATCAAAACTTCATTTCTCCATAAGGCTGAGTAATATTCCAGTGTATATATATACCACGTATTGTTTATCCATCTGTTGGTGGACCCTTAGGTTGTTACCACCTTGGGCTATTGTAAATAATGGGGCAGTGAACATTCGTGTACACGTATCTGTTTGTGTCCCTGCTTTGAAGCTGGTTGGGTGTATACCTAGGAGTGGAATTGCCAGATTATATGGTAACTCTACGGTTAACTTATTAAAGAACAGCCATACTATTTTCCATTTTCTGTTATCCCCCACTGTTCTGGTACTCAAATCACTCGTAGGTTATTCCTCTTGATAGAGTCCCACATAATTCTTAGGGTTTCTTCATTTTTTTAAATCCTTTTATCTGACTTTTTCCTCCAATAAGTTGGTGTCAAGTGCTTTCTCTTCAGTCTCACTAATTCTGACTTCCATTGCCTCAGTTCTGCTCCTATGACTTTCTGTTGAGTTGTCTAATTTTGAAATTTTATTGTTAATCTTCTGGATTTCTGTTGTCTCTCTATGGATTCTTGCAGCCGGTTAAATTTTTCATTATGCTCTTCTCTATTCTTTTTCATTTCCTCTATTGCGTGTTCTGTGTTTTGCTTAATTTCTTTCCTAATGTCTTGAAGAGTTCTGTATATTAATCTTTTGTATTCTGCCTCTGGTAATTCCAAGAAATTTTCCTCCTCTGGAAAATTTCTAGATTCTTTATTT
>NW_004443980.1:6622855-6645786 GCF_000243295.1 Trichechus manatus latirostris
TTTATGTTTGCTTACTGTGTCCTAGCTTCTTGTTTTGTTTTGCTATGCCCAGATAGGCTGCTCGTATGAGCTAGTTTGATTATTGGCACCTTTGAAGCTCTAATGTCCTGTCACCAGGTGGTTAGATCTGTTACTGGGTATGTGAGCTCAGTAGTCCGCCCACTCTTCCTGTATGGATTCAGCTAAGGTGCCCAGGTAGATAGCCACCAAGTGTGTGGTGTAGGCTCTTAGTTACAGTCCTAGACAGGCATGGTTGATTGGTGTAGGCACAGGCATCTGGCTGCAGCAGGGGGACACACTCTGAGCAAGGCAGGTGGCTGACAGTCGCCCCCGAGTGTCCAGGAGGAAGATGTGTTCCTGTTTCCTAGAGCACATAGGTGGGTGGTTTTGCAGCCAGACTATAAGCATCCGGTACTGTTGGCTGTAAGGACTAGGGGGCACATCTCATTCATGGGCCCCTATCACAGGTGGCTAGGTGGTGTAGGTGGAGCCACCAGTCCTCAGGCCACTGATGTGGGTAGATGAAGATCCTGCTTAATGGGCAGAGCAGTGTCAAATGTCAAGAAGCTGCCACTTCACAGCTGAAACAGTTGAAGTTAGACTTCAGGTATATACCCTGTTGTACTGCAGTAATGAAGGCCTATGCTGTTGAAATGGGTTCTCGTGAGTCTATGCAGGGGTAATGGCACTCAGAGTCCATGGATCCCTTACGCCTGTGCGTAGGCAAAGAAGCTGTGCCTACCCTGAGTTCCTGGCTTATGGGAGCCAGCAGATTATTTTTTCCCCTGTTTGTTAATTTGTTCACTCTCCAAGCCTGGGAGAATGGCTCTGGGCATGTGACCGATCCTACTTCCAGACCAGGGTCTTGGTAATTGCTGAAGCCTGTCCAGGGCCCAGTGCAGAGCATGGAGTGGGGAAGCAAACAGGAGAGAGGCTTTTCCCTAAGGGGGTTGTTTTTGATCCACGTGGTAAGCCATACACAAGTACTTCTCTTTCACTGATGAGGGCTGCTTCTCACTGGTTCTGGGTGGCCGTGTAGACTCTCTGGCACTAGGGCTCTCCCAGTGTGAAATCACACCCCCTGAGCACCGCTGTTTGCCTGCCTCACCGCTCACCCATGAGCTGATCAGGCCTGAAGGGCTCAGGCTCTCTCTGTTTCAGGTCTGGCAGTTCCTCGCTGCTTCTGAACCATCTGTCCCTCCCCTGCCACTCAGGCTGGTTCCTCACCTTTGCCTTTGAGATTCAGGGCTCCTAGACTTTCATATATAATTGATTCACTTTTTTGGGGGGGTCTTTGTTGTAAGAGGGTGCACTGGAAGCACCTGACTACTCTGCCATCTTGGCCCCGCCTCCCTGGTCTAGAATTTGAAATAAATGATCTTGAGCATAGGGAAATAAAAATTAATAATTCTTAGATTTATCACTATTCTGGTAAATATGATGAACCAACAATTTGGAAGGGAACTATTGATTCAGGCTCTAATAGCTTCGTGAGTCAATATTTCTTTCTTTGTAAAATAAGAGAGTAGAATTAGATTCTCTTCTAGCTCTAAAACTCGATAATATATTGTCCTTTTACAAAAACAAGTTACTTGGCAGTTGTGTACTCTAAATAGATTTTGTGCAATCCTTAGGATAAAACCTCAAACTCGTCTCTTATGGTTTACAGTGAGACTAAATTAATTGGAAAAAATGTAGAACCATCCATCTGTAGGTATAATACAGGTTTAAAATTGAGACTTCGTCCTGTAGTAAACTGGTTTTTTTTTTGAGAAGTCCAAGAAAATAATTTTTCAAAAATTATAATTTTGAAACTGTATTTAAAAAGGGGAAAATTGCCAACTTCAACATATGTTGAATGGCAGCATATGTCCATTTTTTGCTTCAAAAAAGAATATGCTAAAGAATACTCAAATTGACATTCGCCATACTTGGATCTTCATAAAATTTAAGGGTCAGTGTACAAAAACACTGGCCTATCTATCTCCTTTGTGGATACATTTCTTCCAAACATAAGCATGCTTTTTATCAAAATTTTGTCCAGCTTCAAATGATGCATTTAAAAGAAAATATACAGATTCCAGGGGCTGGTTTATTGTAGACAGGAATTTTTTTTTTCTTTATAAAATTTGATCTCCCTTTCTGTCCTTCAATTGGAGATTTCATGTACATGGACATTGAAAATAACTTGAATGGGGTGCAGTCCTTAGCAGGGCCAGTCTCAACCTGCTACAGTTGACCCCCCATGCCTCGTAGTTCAAGAGTAGAGCTAATAAAGCAATGTGGCAGCCAAGGCGTCCTCCACTATAGTAGCTGCTTATGAGAGAACCATATTGTCATGACCTGTGCTAGTCCTCTTCCTGATCCTGGGGAAACAGTTTGGTCCCTTGGGTGCCCCCAGGGCTGCTGTAGGGTCAGCCTGAGTTCCAAATACAACACTGCCCACTAGCTCCCAGGTCTCCTCAAATACTTCTTGGTGACCTCAGCTACACTTTTTCCTAACCTGGGTAAGGACATGACTTGCTCCTCAACCTTGTTAGGAGACTCATGGTTGTGCCACTGCTAGCATAGGCCCTTTCTCAGATATGCCTCCAACACACTCCCCAGTCTCCTGGAGAAATGGTACAAGCTGGCTTACAAAAGATAGATGATGGATGGATGGTTGGATGGATGGATGGATGGATGGATGGATGGATGGATGGATGGGCAGATACATGGTAGGTAGGTATGTAGGTAGGTAGATAGATAAAAGGATACATAAGTAGATAGAAGGACTGTTGATAAATGGATAGGTTGATAGACTATAATGAGAGGAAAACTGCTCAGTAGTTGTGTTCTTTCTACAGCAAGAGTAAGGTGATCCAAGATCCAGTGAGAGATAAACTGAGTAGCAGTGAGAGAGGAGTAAACGTTGCAATTGCACATGTACCACTCCTAGGACCCAGGCCATATGGTAGTGGCATTATAATGAGAAAAACCATAGGCAAATGAAGTAAACAGTAATTCAGGGCAGAGGCACATGAAATCTTGCTAGCTCCATTTTGACAAGGTCTGAAAGAGCTTATGTAACAATAAAGAAGGAGGTGGTATCAGTCAGGATGACCTAGATGATATTGTGGTAATAACAACTGTCAAATCTGTGGCTTAAAACAGTAAAGATTTATTTCTTGTTCATTTTCCATGCATTTCACGAGTGAGCAGGGGGTTCTGTTCTTATTTGTTACTCAGTCATTGTTGTAGGAATTATTGGTCACTGATCCAGGGGAAAAGAGAGCTCTGGAGGCCTTGCGTAGTGGATGAAAAGCTCTGGACTGGAAGTATCACATAACTTCCTCTCACAACTTATTGGCCAGGATGAGTCACATGACCCTACCCAACCACAAGGGGGCCAGAGGAATGCAATTGTGCCATGCACCTAGATGGGGAGAAACAGAAATATTTGGGGAATGTTACTAATGACTACCCTAGTCTGCCTTTTGTTCAACGAGTATTCCATTCACCTTTTTTCTCTCACACAAAATAGACTCAGTCCTACCCCAAGTGAGACAATCAAAAAGTCTGATCAGGTCATCAAACTCAAAGTTTAGAAAGTTTAGAATCCATATGTGATCCACAACCCCAAACCTCAGTACTTGGCCCTGAGACTGTCTGCTGCCAGCTTCTGGCTCCCTTCTGTACCTGATGGAAATGAGTCCCGTTTCTCTTCTTTCCTGAAGCAGTCTCTGCAGAGATGGTGGCTCCCAAGGCTTGGCTTCCCTGTCCTGCTGCCATTTTGTAGAGGAGAGCTGGTTGAATGGATGATGGGAGAGGAGGGAGCTGGAATGCATGTTCAAGTTGGCATATTGTGCAAATATTTATCCACAAAAATGTTCATAACAGCTACTGATAACCAACCAAAAAATCTAAATGAGTTGCCATCTAGTCAATTCCGACTCATAGCGACCCTATAGGACAGAGTAAAATTGCCCCATAGGGTTTCCAAGGAGCAGCTAGTGGATTCAAACTGCCAACCCTTTGGTTAGCAGCTGAGTTCTTAACCACTATGCCAACAGGGCTCCACAGTATTATTGAAAAAATGGGAGCATCCTAATGTCCAAACACAGAACAATGACTAAGTAAGCTATAACACATTCATTTGATAGAATATTTTGTGACTGCTGATTCAGAAAGACCTGAAAGGGGGTATAAATAGTTCAGTGGAAACAAATTAGTTGCTGCCCTTTGGTGTTTCCAAGATCCATTCATTCCTCTTTGTAATATATTGGTGAAGATCACAGAGTTTGAGTTATCAGATTGAAGCTCAAACCTAGGTTCCAACAGTTACTCCATTACCAGGTGCCATTGAATCGATTCTGACTCATGGCAACTTCATGTGTATCAGCGTAGAACTGTTCCCCATAGGGTTTTCAATGGCTAATTTGTCAGAAGTAGATTGTCAGGCCTTTCTTTCAAGATACCTGTGGGTGGACTTGAACCTCTTGCCTTTTGGTTAGCAGCTGAGTGTGTTAACTGCACTATCCAGGGACTCCCTATCCAGGGTAGCAAATCCCTAAAATTTACTACTACTGGAAAATTATTCCATCTCTATAGTGGAAGCATATTGGATTCTTTGCCTAGCACCCATCCAAATATTTGTAATGGATGCCATACACATTTGACATGATCCATCTCTCTGACCATAATTTATTGGATCAATAGATGTTATCCTGGGCCCATGAATTTATTTATTTTTTCATATATTTGTAGTAGATTCAGTCTTTCACTGGGTGGTTGGACTATAACATGTAAGCTCGAGAGCTGTTGGGAGCCGTGTTTTTCACTGTGTGAATGGAGATGTAGAAGGTACATTATTATGGAGTAGGCTTCTAAAGAGTAGCAGAGATGAGGGATAGAGAGACCTGATTCTTTCTCTAGATCTGGTTCTAGTTTATTCCCAATGTCCACCTACATTCCTGTTGACAGTCAAATCTGGATGGCCCTCGAGGCACATTTATTCCATGATTTTGATAGTACAGGAGTCCCTGGATGGTGCAAACAATTAATGCCCTCAGTTGTTAGCCAAAAGGTTGGAGGTTCAAGTCCACCCACAGGCATCTCAGAAGAAATGCCTGGTCATCTACTTCCAAAAACAAGCCACTGAAAACCCTATGGAGCACAGTTCTATTCTGATACACATTGGATGGCCATGAGTCAGAGTCAACTCTATGGCAACTTGTTTTGATAGTGTATCCCAAAACTGGGTCAGCAGGCCCGAATTAGCTCAACAGAAGAGCATGCTCATACCAGCCACTGGGCCTAACAAGACCATTTCTATGATTTGAGAGTTTCCTTTGTTACATACTCACATAGATGTTGCCTGTGATGGTAAAGATTGTGTGTCAACTTGTCTGGGCCATGATTCTCAGTGTTTATTTGTGATCACCCCCATGATGGGGTCTGCTGTGAGTAACCAACCAGTTGAAAGGGAGTTTTTTTTTTTTGGGCATGTGGCCTGCATCCGAATATAAGTGGACATTCTGGCTTTTGCCTGCTCTGGATCCTACAGCTGGCTCCTGTTCATCTGACCTCTGGTTCTTGGGACTTGAGCTAGCAGCTTACCTGCTGATCTTTGGTTCAACAGCCCTGCAGCTACGTGAATCAGCAGAAGCCTGTATCTTGATCCACAGACTTGGGACATTCCAGCCTCTACAATCACATAAGCCGTTTCCTTGATATAAATGTCTCTCTATATGTTTATATGCTTTACTGGTTTTGTTTCTCTAGAGAACCCAGCCTAAGACATTGCCTAACCCCTGGCCTTATAAATATGTAGAGCATTATAGGGACAGGCCCCCTCACTGCTGGAACTTTGGCCATAGTGTCTGCAAATTGTCCACACCATGGTAAATCCTATTGTATAATTGCAGTGTGTGGTGCTAGTGGTTTGTATTCACAACTCTTTTGCATGACAGTTTCTTACTTTGGGAATCGGGAACCCAGTGTACATAAAACAGATAAATCTTTTTCTTTCTTTTGTTTTTTTTTGTTTAAGTTGATTCAAGTTGAGTTTCTTTATTAGTAAAAAATCATAATTACATCATGACTATAGTCTCTCTGAGCCATAGTTACCTCTTCTTCTTTGTTTGTGTTTATAGGCTTTTTATAATTTATTTTATTTTATTTTTTGTTGTTGTTGTTGACAATATACACAGCAGAGCACACACCAATTCAACAGTTTCTACATGTACAATTCAGTGACATTGATCACATTCTTCAAGTTGTGGAACCATTCTCATCCTCCTTTTCTGAGTTATTCCTCCACAATTAACATAAACTCACTGCCCCCTAAGGTTCCTATCTAATCTTCTGAGTTGCTATTGTCAATTTGATCCCATATAGACAGTTCTTAGAAGAGCCCAGTGCTCAAGGCAGACATTTTTTACTAGTTAAGTTAAACTATTGTTTGTTTTTAAGAAGACTTCAGGGGATGTTTTTGGTTCAAGGTTTAAAGATGATCTCCGAGCAATAGTTTTAGGGGTTCATCTAACCTCCATAGCTCCAGAAAGGATGGAGTCCATTAGAATTTAAAGTTCTATTCTACACTTTCCCCCTTTTGATCAGGATTCTTCTATAGAATCTTTGGTCAAAGTGTTCAGTAATGGTAGCTGGGCACCATCCAGTTCTGGTGTCATGGCAAAAGAGGCAGTTGTTTTTGGAGGCAATTAGCCACACATTCCATTTCTTCCTCCTATTCCTGACTCTCCTTCCTCTGTTGCTCCAGGTGAATAGAGACCCACTGTTGTGCCTTGGATGGCTCCTTGCAAGCTTTTAAGACCCCAGGAACTATGCAGTGGACTAGGAGGTAGGACAGAAGTGCTAAACAAGTTATTAGGCCAATACTTGGATGTCCCATGAAACCATGACCCTAAACCTCCAAACCAAGGAACCGAATTCCATGGGGTGTTTGGTTGTAAATAAGCAGTGTCAGCAACATCTTTTTTTTTTTTTGTCATTGTTGTAAATATAGCTGTCACTTTTGCTAATTCAGTTTTCTACAGGTGTACAACTTATTGACAGCAATGATATCAATTGGCTGTGAAACTTTACCCTTAGTCAATAGAGTATTTCCATCACTGGTTAACCTCTTTCCCCCTCCCTCCTGCCCCCGGTAACCAGTAATAAACTTTGGTCTCTATACATTTGTCTGATATTGTCATTTCATATAAGTGGGGTCATACAACATTTGTCCTTTTGTGATTGACTTATTTCACTCAGCATAAAAGTCTTTTGATGAACAAAAGTTTTTTTTTTTTTTAATTTTCATGAGGTCCCATTTATTTATTTTGTCTTCTGCGGCACAGTTATTTCTTTTGAAAAATGGGGCTTACAACACCAAGTGAGATACTAAATGTAAACCTATTGGTACACAAAACATAGTCGATAAATTTTAGCTCAATACTATCTGAGGGGTCAGTATTACAAATATAAGTGAATGATGGAAGGATCTTGAAGAGTAACTACGTTCTATTCCTTGCAGTTTGCTTTAGTAGCCGGCCAGTTTCAGTACTGCATAAAGATTTGAAATGAAATTCATTTCAGCCCTATTTTATTTCTGCTGATTGACCTTTTCCCCCCCTTTCATCATTTACCCTACTGTCTTATTCTTACTTTTCTACCAGTTTTAATTCTCAGCTCATTTCTTGATATCTATTTGTTACTGTACCTTTTTGGTATTTGCTCATTTTGTTGTTTTTAGCTACTGTCCAGTTGGCCCCCAACTCGTGACAATTTCATGCACAACAGAGTGAAATGCTGCCCAGTCCTGTGCCATCGCTAGTTCATTTTAGTCTGGAAGCTCCATTGAAACCTGTTTGGTATCACAGCAATACAGAAGCCTCTACTGACAGAAAGGTGGTGGCTGCGCATGAGGTGCATTGGGAAGGATTCAAACCTGGGTTTCCCAATGAAAGACAAGAATTCCACCATTGAACCACCACCACTTCACATTTGCTCATTTCACTAGCCCTGAAATTATTTTCCTTCTAACCTTACAGGCCCTGCATAGGAAGGATGCTTTTGGCTACAAGTAACAAACCCTTCTCATTCAGTAGCTAAGGCAACACATAGCTTTATTATTCACATAAGATAAAGTATGAGGGCATGACAAGTTTATAGTTGTTAAATCAGAATCTAAACAAGATGTCTGGGACTCAAATTCTTTCCACCTTACCTTGCTGCCCTCTTCAGCCTGTTGGCTTTGTCCTGAAGTTGTTGTTAGTTGTTAGGTGCCGTTGAGTCAGTTCTAACTCATATAAACTCTATGTACAACAGAACGAAACACTGCACAGTCCTGTGCCATGCTCACAATCATTGCTGTATTTGAGCCCATTGTTGTAGCCACTGTGTCAATCTACCTTGTTGAGAGTCTTTCTCTTTTTCACTGAACCTCTAGTTTAGCAAGTATGATGTCCTTCTCCAGGGACTGTTCCCTTCTAATAACATGTCCAAAGTAAATGAGACAAAGTCTTGCCACCCTTATTTATAAGGAGCATTCTGGCTGTATTTCTTCCAAGACACATTTGTTTGTTCTTCTGGCAGTCCATGTTATCTTCAATAATCTTCACTAACACCATAACTCAAAGACATTAATTCTTTTTCAGTTGCCCTTATTCAATGTCCAGCTTTTGCATGCATATGAGGTGATTGAAAATACCATGGCTTCAATCAGGCATACCTTAGTCCTCAAGGTGATGTCTTTGCGTTTTAATACTTTAAAGAGAAGCTACCACCCCTTATAGTCACAGATAGCTTCTGCTATTCCAGTTGCCACATCACCAAAAAAAAAAAAAAAAAAAGTTTAGACAAAGAATAGGCCTTCCCTTCATTTGTGTTTGTTATAATCAAGGAACACTTTCCTAGAAGCTCCCAGAGAACACTTCTCATGTCTCAGTAGGAAGAATTGCACAATATAGCAAATTTTAAACCAATGGTTAGCAAAAGCAATAGGATAAATATTGCTGGCTTCAGAAGCAACACAGTTTGTTTTGAGATGATTATAGGAAACTGTTCTATATTAGAACTCCTTTGGAAATGCAGTGGACAAGTCAGGAAAAAAAGTATTAGAACGCTTACACACCCAGAAGCGATGGCACTGCCCCAGACAATGCAATGCATCCTTAAGGTCTTCAGCTTTGCCTTTCAATGTTCTTACATAATTGTGTGAGTCTTTAGCCTCTGGTTTAAATCCTGGCTCTGCCCTTTATTGCCGTTGTGATATGGGCAATTAACTCAGTTTCCTTATCTGGAAATGGGGATAACAATAGCATATAGTTCATAATTTTGTTTTGAATATTAAGTAAGTTAATGTAAGAATAGCATTCAGAAAGGTACCTGGCATGTAGAAAATACTCAGTACATTGTACACACACACATACACACACGTCCATCCATCCATCCATCCATTCGTTTATTTATTTTTTAATATCGATATAAATTGAACTAAGCAGCTGAGGAATCAAGATGTTAAGATATTGTTACATTCATGCTGAATCTTCATATATATCTCCCTTTGTCTTAGGTTAAACACCCTGGAAACATACTGAGATTTGTTTGCAGGAGGTTTATTGGGAAGTGCTTTCAGAAACACCACCTGTGAGGGAGTAACGGAAACACTGTTGGACAGAAGGGGGAGTTGGGCTGTAATGCAGTTCCCTTCAAGGCGTTGTCGGATCCCATGGGAAGCTCTGGAGCTGAAACGGCCCTTCAGAACCTTCCCAGATTGGGTTAAGGGGGCTGAGCCCTTGCAGCTCTCATATCACGATCATTCATGCAGACTGCAGGGAAGAGGTGGAGTAATTTTAGGTGAGACAGAGAGTGTGGCTGTGAGTCAACATTCCCAGCAGCTGGGGATTCAGAGTGCCTCATTCCTGAGGGGAGCTCTGGGCAGCATCTCACAGTATCCACTCTACCTTCCCTCCTATCAACAACTCTGTGTGGAAGGCCTCAGTGCAAAGCTATTGGCATAGGATGAATTTTCCAAAGCCTCTAACGCTCAGGCCTCCAGCTGCCATGAAAAATCGACCTCAAGTCGTTGAGGTGCTCATGAGTGAGCCCAGGAACAGCTGAACTGACACCTTGCTGCAGGTGGTGGTGGGGCAAATACCATAAGGTGCCACCTGCCTGTGGCTCAGGATAGAAACCATGGCAGAGTCAGGATTCTTTGGCCTGGGGAAAAGGAAGCCTTCATATTCTCAGAAAGCTTTAAAAATCTCATCAAGGGAGATTGTGAATGGAAGAGATTGCAGAGCAAAATAGACTTAATCTTCAAAAGACAAAACTTAGATAATCATGTTGTGGTTAATTATTGAGATTAAGTCTCACAATTTACCTCGAATGCTAATGCCCATTGCATGCCTTGAACACACTTTTTAATTCAAATCTCTACCTCATATTTAGTTTTTCAGGACCTAGTTCTCTTACATGATAACCGAGTTATATGAGCAAGGATATACTGAAACCACAAGGGCATATTTTGAGTTGATAAATATATGCAATTTAGAGCTTGTGCAACAGACAGCCCCCATTAAGTGGGTAATAAATATTTGCAATACTAGAAGGAAGTGGTGAAAAAGCGGCAGCTTTCTGCTTTTTGGGTCATATAGCTGATTACTGAGTGAGTTAGAAGACAGCTGTAAACCACAAAGCGTCCACAGAAGTCAAGGCTGTTAACGCATTGGGAGCTTCCACTAATGGCCACTGCGTTTCCAGATTGAATTTTTGAGAACTAGCTAGAGAAACAGCCAAGAGAAGGAGAAAGTTAAGAGAATTAATCTTATTGAAGTAAAAGTAATGAGTTGCCTGAGTAAAGAATTGATTATCAGGGAGGTGGAGCAAAGAAGGCAAGCTGATACATGCTCAGACCTTTTTTAAAACTCTCTTTCTACTCCAATTTGGAGAGGCAGCATGGTGTGGGGGAAAAGGATGGGTTATAGCAACTGAGGACCTAGATCCTGGAATCAATTCTTTCACTTACTAACGGTATGATATTGGGTACATAATGCCATCTGTCTAAACATCAGATGTGTCAATTGACAAATTAAGGTGACTAGTGTAAGATATGACTATATGGTCTGTAAAAGTCCTTTTTGTTCATTTTTATTTGTGCACATATTTTATGCTTGCTTTCAAAAGCACTAGTGAGAACATCAAATAGACCTATCTTATTATGAAGCAAACATCAGAGAGCATATCCTTATGAGTATAACCTCCTTATCTTGAATTAGAGCTTTGCTGTCTCTGATACATGTGTCCTGGGTGGCATGTGGCTTTGGCTAGTTCTTTAGGTCATCCAACAGTTTTTAAAGACTAAATCTCTGTACAAGATCCTAAAGAGGCAAAAGAGGAATGAAATAATTAAAACAATTGTAAAAATAATTCTGTTGATTAAAAAAAATCATCTGACACACTTTGGAAAGAAATTGCATGTTATATTTTCATTGATGATTGTAAAGAAAATTTTTTATTTAAATGCAGTAAACGATTCCAATTTGATTTGAAGTTGAATCCATTGCTGGGATGTAAACATGTCCTGGAAGACTGGTGGGATGGATTTTCTAGGAAAATCTTTTTTCATAAAGGGTCAAGGTGCTTCTTGGGAGAGATTTAAACTTCAGGGTAAACTTGGTACAATAAACTGACAATTAAGGAGGATTAAGAAATTCTGAATTCTGAACCTGAACTTTAGATTTATGTCTGAACCCCATCTGAATCCTACAGGATGAGGAGAGGGACTACAGATTAAAAATAAACAAAGCCAAGCATGTTATGTTATGGGCACAAGGCAGCAGGCTTTGGCACACAATGCGGGTCTGGGAAGAAAGTCCCCGAGCACTCTCAGTGGCTAAGGTACCGTTTTGAGGTTCTGTTGGAAGTCTTAAAAGCACTTTGAAAGAATCTGGATCAGCAAAAATGGCAGCCGAAAGGACACATCCTCAAGGAAGGACAAGACATGCTTTGTGGATAGCCAGAAATAAATGGGGAAGACTATGCAGGAAAGTTGCAAGTAGGGATGAGAGTGAGAGAAAACCCAGCTTACTTCATTCAGTTGACTCTGCTAGACCACTAGAGAATAGTCTGTTATGTTTTTTCCAAACCCATTTGCTCATCTTTTTGGAGACACAACTCCCTTGCATTTAGGTGTGCCCAAAGGACTGAGTGCAAATCAGTAGAATATGGATAAGAGCAGGAGCTGATTAACATGGTACGCAACAGCTTACAGCAAGCGAGGTACGCATGGGCTTAATTGTGTTTATTTACTAATCTGTAGTGCACAATTTCATATGGCTTCAAAGAAGTGGTGAAAAACAGGTGAAATTGTGCATACAGATTAGTAAGTAAGCACAAGTAAGCCCGGGCGTCCCTTGCTTATTGGTTAATTTGTCCCTGGGTAGGAGAAACGTGCATCACCACTATGCTTGGTTCACAGAAACCTCCCTTCACCATCAATCCTTGTCTCCTTCTGGCTGATTGAATGGAGACAACCTCACCACCCCCATTCCCAGGGAAACCTAAGGAACCACATGTTGAAGACAGCAGATGGTTGTGGTCTACTGGAAAGAAACTCCCGCCTCCCCCATGCACAAAGAACACCAGTTTCAACCGTCAGGTAAGCAAGAAATAATTTTGTCCTTATTTTGTCACTTTATTGTGTTAAATCACTGAGATTTCAGGGCTTATCTGATATGGGAACTAGAAAGCATTACATTATTAAATGTATGCAAGTCTTTGTGGGTCTAGGGAAACAGGTTACAAAGCTAACTCTAATATCCATTGTTTGCAAGTATTTTTTCTTTCCTTCTATTTTTTGTGTACATATTTTGTATTTTGGGGCACCCCAAAGAATAAAATGAAATGAATCTATCCACAGACTCTTTTGGCCTATGAAGTAATTAAAATTGTCTGGACTCCTTGCCAGCACACACACAGATACAGACACACACACACACAAACATACACACTCACATACTCACACATACACACTCACATACACATCCCAGTTGCAGTCTAGTTGACTCCTTCCTTCTCATGGTGGCCCCATGTGTGTCAGAGTAGAACTGTGCTCCGAAGGGTTCTCAATGGCTGATTTTTCAGAAGGAGATCATCAGGCCTTTCTTCCATGGTGCCTCTGAGTGGACTTGAGCTTCAGTTAGTAGCCAAGTGCATTAATCCTTTATACCAGCCAAGTGCATTAATTCTTTATACCACCCAAGGACTCACACATGCATATACACACACATATCTGGCTTCTCTGATAAAGGCAGAGCATCTGGTAACACTGTGTATGGCAATGTGTGGCCAGGCTGAGCAGAGGCTTCCCCTCTCAGTGGAGGACTGGCTCCCCACTTGCCACTATCCCCATCCGGCCAGCCCACCCCCATCTTGTGTGTTTTCTGTTAGGTCCCTGGAGCCCTTAGGACTTGTTAGCCCATTTTCTTTAGAAGTAGTACTTAAGCTTTCTGAGAGCTGTTCTTTGATTATTTTGTTTCTCCAATGTTTTCTCCCAATGACACTTCAAATGCCATTCTAAACTCTATAGGGCGGGACAGGTTTCTCTTACTTTTATTTAGCTTGTAGTATCTGCCTTAGTAATGGGCACAGAATAGGCACTCTGCCTAAAGCCTCAATGCTTGGAGGCTTTCTAATCTCTGTAACATGTCCACAGTGGAGTTTTGCTGTTGCATTGTTTTCTAACCCATTTGAAACCCTTACATGCATGCTGTTATTGAGATGCAGAATGTGCAAGGCAACGAGCTCCAGAGGGATGGAGCCACCTTGAGTTGTGACCCTTCCCCTTGCCTAGCGATATGGAACTATCAATTACTGATACCATGCACCACTACACTAACCCCGATAAAAACTGTAATGGAGCCCTGTGGAAAAAACAGAAGAGAAAGAACACTCTGTCACTATCCCTTCACACAGACAAATAAGGGTGGGAATGTGAAAACTGGACGGTGGATAAAGCTTTCCTTTAAGGATAAGTAGGGTTGACGAGTGTTTCTTTAAAAGTTTTGCTGGAGAAAAAAATCAAAGCTTGTTTTAAAAAGAAGTACTTGAAATGATTAAATTTGGTATTACATAAGTAATATGTCTTAAAGTAACAACACATGGGAACAGCTTAATATCCTTAATGGTCTAAGGAGTCTGAGGTAATGGTTTCATTTCTTCAATTATTATCAGTTTTGTTTAATTTTTAGAGAGTTGCAGTGAGACAGTCCCTTTTCCTCGTGGCTTCCCCCTCCTGGATTTACTCGTATCTAACCATTTCTTGTCCCTGAGTCTGAACAGATAGATTCAGAGTGGTATTAAGTCAGGGCCAGTGAGAAATGGGCAGTATCTAATGAAAGTGATTTCAAATTCCAGCTAGATTCTACATGTGTTTTTCTCTTTTCCAGCTGACATACTAATTCCCATTGGTTTCAGTGGCAGCATCTGCCCTGAAGATGACCCCTTTCTTTCCTGTCCTCTCAGCCAGATTTTGGGATTGGATCTCTCCTATATCACCTTGGCTAATGTGCTTTTCTACGAGCGCTATTACAGTCCACGGTTTGTTTCTTTTTCTTTCAGACAAGCGGTGCAATTCAAGGTTCATTTTCCCCTTCAGGATGTTTAAAGGTCTGCCTGCAGATCAATTTCAGCCATTTCTGTCACTGGTGAGGCCAATTTCTTGAGTGGGCTATTTGCAGACCTGGTCTTTGAGTTCCAGCCTGTTCAACCAGCCACCCTCTCCTACAGGTGGAATTTGTTCAGGCAAGATCATTCTTAGAGCATGTAATGACTATCATGAGGTCACTCTCACGATCAATTAATATCAATTGGGCACTGATTCAGGCTTCTACTAAGTCTCTAATATAAACTATTTGGTAAATTTCAAGTATTAACCAAAGCATTTTGGACACATTCCACCTATGACCTTCTTCCTTTCTAATTACATGAAAAAATAGAATGAACATTTATTGCACAAGCCCTATAATGTGGCAATAGGAAGAGATTAGATGGTTTTATGATAGCTCAGAATTAGATAATATTTTTTCTACTGCTTGGAGTCCCTGGGTAGTGCAATCGGGTAACATGTTCAACTTCTAATGGAAAGACTGGAGACTTGAGTCCACCCAGAGGTGCCTTGGAAGAAAGGCCTGGTGATCTACTTCTGAAAAATCAGCCTCTGAAATCAGCATAGTTCTACTCTGACACACATGGGGTCGCCATCAGTCAGAATCAACTCGATGGCAACTGCTAGATATGAGAGGTGACATGATTAAGGAGAAGAAAACAACTCTGACTGCATTTCTCATGCTGTTTTTGGTAATAAGCAAATGTGGGATTTGGATGCAAGCTAATTTATATATATTTATACTGGGGCATGTATGTTTCTATTTTTGTGCATGTCTTGTGGAATCTGTCTCATTATTTTGTAATCACAGCTCATATGTATAACCATAGCATGAAGCCTTCTACAACTGAGTGACAACAAGTGACATCCTGTATGTTGCAAATGGATCTGATGCTTCACCCAGTGATTAGTGTATGGTCATCTTCAAAATCCTATTTGCCTGTGAAATTCAGATTGGCAAATTCAATACATATGCTTTGTACCATCTACATATGTATATGTAGCACATAAATATGTTTTGTTCTAAGTCTGGGAAAAAAATGACATCCTCTCACTGTAAGCATGTTTCTCGGAGTTTGTCTTTTCTGATCTGGATCTCTGGTTATGAGTAAAATTAAGTTGTTTGAAAATGATTGCTGAAATATTTGAAAATCTTAAAAGGAAAGATAGAAAGTATCCAGGAAGCAAATAGGCTTCTGAGTAATATGATAATCAAATAGAATTAAGCCTGCCATTTTCTGGTATCAGTAAATAATATGGGCGTCAGTGGTCATGGAGGCAGCCAGAGATGAAATAGCAATTGTAAAAATTTTTCCTCCCCATCCTTGGGACCCACACATATTTGGTAACTTTATTTTAAAAGCTGTAATAGGACCATACAATCTGGGGATTTATAATGTTCATTGGGTATATGTCTTTGGTACAAAAATTTTACATCTATTGGTAGAAAGCTTTCAATTCTGATCTCAGAAATCTAAGGTATGTATTTATTTTGAACTTCAATCAATTAATACCCAAGTCTATGTGACAGCCATGAAATTACAATCTGACTGATAAATTAATATTAGCTAGTGAGAGCTCTGGTGAGCATCTCTATGTCTTAGGTAAAATGTACATATTTTTGCATTGGTCTTCTAGACTCAGACCCTTTATTTTCATTGTTTCCCTGGAGAAAGTGTAATGGGGAGAATTTCAAACTTGGTAGAAAGAGTGACTTAGGGTTCTCTAGAGAAACAGAACCAGTAAGATTATATAGATAGATAATAAGTAGACAGACAGATAGATAGATAGATAGACAGATGTAGATTTACTTCAAGGAATTGGCTCACATGACTGTGGGGGGCTAGCAAGTCCTAAATCCATAGGTCAGATGACGCTGGAGACTTCTGCAGGCTTGTGTCCCAAAATCCATAGGTCAAGTGATGAGACGAGTGAAGAGTAAAAGTGTTCTGGCAAAATGTCTGTTTATACTTTGATGACAGAACACACACTAGGGAAACTCTCTTTTTGCTCTTAATGCCTTCAACTGATTGGATGAGGTGCCTTCACATTATGGAAGGTAATCTGTTTTACTTGAAGCCAACTGATTTAATCACATGTAATTACTTTATAGGGTCCCTGGGTGGCGCAAATGATTTGTGTTCAACTATTAACCTAAAGGTTGGGTGTTTGAACCCACCCAGTGGTACTGTGGAAGAAAGGTCTGATGATCTGCTTCCATAAGGATTACAGCCAAGAAAACCCAATGGAGCTCAGTTCTTCTCTGTAAAACATGGGGTATCCATGATTCAGAATCAACTGGATGGCTATGGGTTTAATTACTTTATCACAGCAACTGTTGTTGTTGTTACTTGTTGTCAAGTTGATTCCAATTGTAGACTAGTGTTTTATCAAACAACACTGTCTTAGGCTGGGTTCTCTAGAGAAGCAAAACCAATGAAGCTATGAGTCAGAATTGACTCGACAGCAATGGGTTTTTGACTTATATATATATATAGAGAGAGAGAGAGAGAAAGAAAGAGAGTTCATTGTAGAGAGTTGTGGTTGTAGAGGCTGGCAAGTCCCAAGTCTGTGGGTCAGGTGTCAGGCTGGAGTCTTCTCCTGACTCTTGTAGCTGCAGGGGCTAATGAACCCAAGATTGGGAGGTCGGACAACAGGCTGCTGGCTCACAGGCAGCAGAGGCTGATGAATCCCAAGATAGGCAGGTAAGCTGCTAGCTCAAGTCCCAAGAACTGGAGGTCAGATGATGACAAGCCAGATGCAGGATCCAGAGCGAGAGCCTTGATGGAAGGTCCATTTATATACCAGAGGCAGGCCACACCCCCAAGGAAATTCCCTTCCAGCTAATTGGCTGCTCATAGTAGATCTCACCATGGAGTTAATTACATCATTACATAACTGCCAAACTACATCATAACTGCCAAACCACTGAGAATCATGGCCTAGCCAAGTTGACACACAACCTTAACAATCACAAACACCATAGCCTAGCCAAGATGACACATAAAATTAACCATCACAACCAGGGATAAAATAGACAGCCAAATTAGAAAACTGAGGTTTCAATAAATGAAAGTCCACTTCCTGTTCATGTTGATAAGTGATTAAGTCAATCACTGGGTGATAATTTTCAGCTACTAATTCTGAGTTCAGCAATAGATTGTATTAATAGAAAAATATCTTTCAGGTGAAGTTAGCTGATAATAACAGTAATAAACATCACATATTAAATGCTTAATATGTGCAGACATAGCTAAGCACTCCCTCTGGATTATTGTATTTAACCCATGTGAGGTAGGTACTGTTATCCTATTTCAGAAGGAAACAGTGTAGAGAGGTTACTCTAGTTCATTGATTCTAAGATGCATATATATATATACATTTTATTATCTCAGATATTACACTACATCTTAAAACTGATGAAGTCTTAACTATTGCTCCAGAAAGCTAGCAGTCATGACAGTTGTCATTGTTTGTTTAGGCATTGTGTTGAATTGTATCTTCCAAAAATATGTATTGTAAATCCTAACCTCTGTGCCTATGGTAGAAGCCCTTGTGGCACGGTGGTTAAGAGCTAAGGCTGCTAACCAAAAGGTCAGCAGTTCAAATCTACCAGCCACTCCTTGGAAACCCTATGAGGCAGTTCTACTCTGTCCTACAGGATTGCTATGAGTCGGAATCAACTTGACGGCAATGGGTTTTTATGCCTATGGTTATAATCCCATTTGGGAATGGGTTGTCTTTGTTATGTTAATGAGACAGGATTAGTGTAGAATGTGTCTTCAGTCAATCTCTTTTGAGATATAAAAGCGATTACACAAGCAAGTGAGTGAGCAGAAATGGGGGAAGAGAGATGACAAGCCACATGACGATTGCCCAGAAGCAGAAGCTCAAAGAGACAAGTATCTTCCTCCAGAGCTAACAGAGAGAGAAAAGCCTTTCTCTAGAGGTGGCATCCTGAATTCAGGCTTCTAGCCTCCTAAACTGTGAGAAGATAAATTTCTGTTTGTTAAATCCATTCACTTGTGGTATTTCTGCTTTAGCAGTACTAGATAACTAAGACAGGCATGAAGAGTGCCAGGATGAAAACTCAGAAGATATACATCAACTATTTAGAAGAAAATACCAGAGACAGTAGTGGGTTTTAGCCCCCAAGAAACAGATGGCTGGGGAGAGGTGAGGGAGGTGGCACATGGGATTTGTTCAGCATCATTCCCAAGGTTGGAGTTAAGAGTGGGCTAGAAAGCCAGCACTAATGGCTTCACTTCTTTGTAGATTCCTTTAAGAAATGCTACCATATCAATGCTCTTGATGAACACAGGATGATATGCTATGGAAAAACTCTGGATTGAAAACTAACTCAGAATACTCAGACCCCGCATGTGAACAAGTTTTAGAAATACCTTAACCAATTTCTTTCACTTATATTTTCCTTTTAACATATACAAAGATGTGATATATGATAAAAGTCTATGGCTAATTAAATTTACTTTCGTTAACTCTAAAAATGTTGAATGTATTATGTCATAGTCTACAGTAACTAGTACCCTCAATTTAGTGAAATATAGTAAAGGCATACTAAAAAATGGAGATAAAGGTACGTCTGGCTGCAGAGACCAAGTTCTGAACATTGGGTCATAGTGTGTTCACTTGCATTAATTTAAAAATTCCTTTGTTGCAGGAGGTGCGGCCAAGATGGCACTGTAGTCAGATGCTTCCGTGGTCCCTCCTACAACAAAGACCTGAAAAAACAGCTGAATCAATTATATATGACAATCTGGGAGCCCTGAACATCAGACGCAAAGTTGAGGAATTGGACTGAGTGGCAGGGGGAGGGAGGGATGGTTCAGAAACAGTGAGAAGTTGCCAGACCTGACCCAGCAGGAGCTGGCATCCTTCAGGCCGGATAGGCTGGTGTGTGCAGTGAGGCAAGCAGTAGTGCTCGGGAGACATTTTTCACACTGGGAGAGACCCAGCAGCAGAGAGTCTACTAATGCCTCCAGAACCAGTGAAAAGTGGCACTCAAATGGCTAAAGATAAGTACCTGCATCTGACTTACCATGCAGATCAAAAAACACCTCTTTGGAGAAAACTCTCTCCCATTTACCTGCCCCATTCCTGCTCTGCACCAGGTCCTGGGCTGGCTTCAGTGATTGCTGAGTCCCCTGGGCTGGAAGTAGGACCCATCATGCGCCCTGAGCCATTCTCCTGGCTTTGGAGAGGTAACAAATGAACAAACAGGAAAAAATAATCTGCCAGCTCCTCTAAGCCGGGAACTCAGGGTAGGCACAGCTCCTTGGCCTAGGCACAGGCATAAGAGGTCCATGGATTTTCAATGTCTTTCACCCCTGCAAAGACCTGTGTGGGCCCATTTCAACAGTGTAGGCCCTCATTACCACAGTACAACAGGGTATATACCTGAAGCCAACTTCAACTGTATCAGCTATGTGGTGAAGTGGCAGGTTCTTGACATTTGACACTGCTCTGCCCATTAAGCAGAGTCCTCACCTACCCACATCAGGGGCCTGAGGACTGGTGGCTCCACCCATGCCACCTAGTCATGCACCACAGGGGTTGAAGAATAAGTGGTGCCTCCTAGTCCTTACAGCCAACAGCACTGGGTGCCCATAGTCCAGCTGCAAAACCCACCTACCTACACATTTCAGGGAATAGGGACATACTTTCCTCCCACACGCTTGGGGGCAGCTGTCAGTTTCCTGCCTTGCTCAGCACATAATCCCCTACTGCAGGCAGATACCTGTGCTACACCAATCACCCCTGCCTGTCTAGGACTATAGGTGAGAGCCTGCACCACACACTTGGTGACCAACTACCTGGACACATGAGCTGAATTCATACAAGAAAAGTAAACAGACTCCTGGGCTCACATACCTAGTAACAGATCTAACCACCTGGTGACAGGACGTTAGAGCTTCAAAGGTGCCAATAATCAAACTAGCTCACACAAGCAGCCTATTTGAGCATATCAAAACAAAACAAGAAGCTAAGACAGTAAGCAAACAAAATAAATATAATAACTTATTGATGGCTTGGAGACAACAGTCAATATCAAATCACATAAACAGGCAGACAGTGATGGCTTCAGCAAGTTCCCAAAACAAAGAATCAAGAAATTTTCTGGAGGAAGAGAACTTCTTGGAATTACCGGAGGTAGAATACAAAAGATTAATATACAGAACTCTTCAAGACCTCAGGAAGGAGATAAGACAAAACGCAGAACAAGCCAAAGAACACACAGACCAAGCAATAGGGGAACTTAAGAAGATTAAAGAACAGCATAATGACAAATTTAACAGGCTGCAAGAATCCATAGAGACACAGCAATCAGAAATCCAGAAGATTAACAATAAAATTTCAGAATTAGACAACGCAATAGAAAGTCATAGGAGCAGAATTAAAGCAATGGAAGTCAGAATTAGTGAGATTGAAGATAAAGCCCTTGACACCAACTTATTTGAGGAAAAATCAGATAAAAGGATTTAAAAAAATGAAGAAACCCTAAGAATTATGTGGGACTCTATCAAGAGGAATAACCTACAAGTGATTGAAGTACCAGAACAAGGGAGGATAACAGAAAATACAGAGAGAAATGTTGAAGATTTATTGGCTGAAAACTTCCCAGATATTGTGAAAGATAAGAAGATATCTATCCAAGATGCTCATGTGTAGCAGTTTTTGGGCGGCGAAATGAACAAAAAAGACAGACACACACAAAGACAAACAAGACTGCAGCCCTGAGGACTTGCAGTGGTTTATTTTTAAGGTCTCCGCCTGGGCATTATTCCAAATATCTGGTAAGTTGTTTTTCTCCTTCAAAGCACATCAAGACTTTTGTAAATATCCGAACTTATCTTTTAAGGCTCACAGATCAGCAAGTTCTCAGAGACTCGAAGCTCCCTCCCGTTTGCAGGTGGGAACGGCACGTCTGCGTGCAGGACGTGCAGTCCGAATCCCGGAGACCTTGAAATCAGCTCGGGAGTGTCCGCGTGCAGATCATTCCCAGGCTGATTATTTCCCACACTCATGGAACACCACATAAGGTAGATCCCAAATGAAAGTCACTAAGACATATTATAATAAAACTTGCCAAAACCAAAGATAAAGAGAGAATTTTAAGAGCAGCTAGAGATAAACAAAAAGTCATCTAGAAAGGAGAGTCAATAAGCTCGGACTACACAGCAGAAACCATGCAGGAAAGAAGGCAATGGGATGAAATATATAAAGCCTTGAAGCAAAATAATTGCCAGCCAAGAATTATATATCCAGCAAAACTGTCTCTCAAATATGATGGAGAAATTAGGGCATTTCTGGATAAACAGTAATTTAGGGAATTTGCAAAAACTAAACCAAAATTACAAGAAATACTAAAGGGAGTCCTCCAGTTAGAAAATCAATAACATTAGATAACAACCCAAGACTAGAACACAGGACAGAGCAACCAGATATCAACCCAGATAGGGAAGTCACAAAAGTAAATCAAAGCTGAAACACTGAAAATAGGGAAACACAGATGTCAATATGTAAAGGATGAAACATTAAAACAAAAAAGAGGGACTAAAAAAAGTAGTCATACATCTTTCATATGGAGAGGAAGTCAAGGCAATATAAAAAAATTAAAGACTAGCTTTAACTTAGAAAAATAGGAGTAAATTAAGGTAACCACAAAGGAATCTAACAATCCTACACATCAAAATAAAAAACAAGAAAAACATAGACTCAGCAAATACAAAATCAACAACAATGAAAAAGATGAAAAGAAAACACATGCAGAAAAATGACTCAGCACAGAAAATTAAGTGAAACAAAGAAACTGTCAACAACAGAAAAAAGCATCAAAATGACAGCACTAAACTCATACCTATCAATAATTATGCTGAATGTAAATGGACTAAATGCATCAATAAAGAGACAGAGAGTGGCAGAATGGGTAAAACACGATCCGTCTCTATTTGCCTACAAGAGACACACCTTAGACTTAAAGACACAAACAAACTAAAACTTGAAGGATGGAAAAAAATATATCAAACAAACAACACTCAAAAAAGAGCAGGAAAAATGGCACTCTAAGCAAAAGCACCACGCCCTCCCTCCACAGCAAAGATCCGAAAAACTAAGCAGAACAGAGAAAATAGCAATCCTGAAAACACAAAACATCAGATGACGAGATAAAGAACTCAGCCAAGCACCAAATGGAGTGAGAAAACTGACAGAGAATGGAGAGCAAGGAGAGATTCATGCAGAGGTCCCCTATCAGCTAATG
>NW_004443980.1:6656668-6665171 GCF_000243295.1 Trichechus manatus latirostris
CATGAACATTGATGCAAAAATCCTCAACAAAATTCTAGCCAATTGAATTCAACAACATATCAAAAAAAAAAAAAAAAATTCACCATGATCAAGTGGGATTATACCAGGTATGCAGGGATGTTTCAACATTAGAAAAGCTATCAATATAATCCACCACATTAATAAAAAAAAGACAATAACCACATGATCTTATCAATTAATGCAGAAAAGGCATTTGACAAAGTCCAACATCCATTCATGACAAAAACTCTCAGCAAAATAGGAATAGAAAGGAAATTACTCGATATAATAAAGGGCATTTACATAATGGCAGCAGCCAACATTATCCTGAATGGAGAGAGTCTGAAAGCATTCCCCTTAAGAATGCGAACCAGACAAGGATGCCCTTTATCACCACTCTTATTCAATATTGTGCTGGAGGTCCTAGCCAGAGCAATTAGGCTAGGAAAAGAAATAAAGGACATCCAAATTGATAAGAAAGAAGTAAAAGCACCTCTATTCTCAGATGATACGATCTTATACACAGTAAACCTGAAAGAATCCACAAGAAAACTACTGGAACTAATAGAAGATTTCAGCAAAGTTTCAGGATACAAGCTAAACATACAAAAATCATTTGGATTCCTCTACACCAATAAAGAGAACTTCGAAGAGGAAATCACCAAATCAATACCATTTACAATAGCCCCTAAGAAGATAAAATACTTAGGAATAAATCTAATCGGAGACGTAAAAGATCTATACAAAGAAAACTACAAGACACTACTGCAAGAAACCAAAAGCAACCTGCATAAGTGAAAAAACATTCCTTGTTCATGGATAGGAAGACTCAACATTGTGAAAATATCAGTTCTACTCAAAGTGATCTACAGATACAATGCAATCCCCATTGAAATTCCAACAGCATTTTTTAACGAGATGGAGAAACAAATCACCAACTTCATATGGAAAGGGAAGAGACCCCAGATAAGTAAAGCATTACTGAAGAAGAAAAACAAAGTGGGAGGCCTCACACTATCTGATTTTAGGACCTATTATATCACCACAGTAGTTAAAGCAGCCTGGTACTGGTACAAAAGATAGATAGACCAATGGAACAGAATTGAGAATCCAGATGTAAATTCATCCACCTATGAGCAGCTGATATTTGACAAATGTCCAAATTCTGTTAATTGGAGAAAAGACAGTCTCTTTAACAAGTAGTGCTGGCATAACTGGATTCCATCTGCAAAAAACTGAAACAAAACCCATACATCACACCATGCACAAAAACTAACTCAAAATGGATTAAAGACCTAAATATACAATCAAAAATAATAAAGATTATGGAAGAAAAAAGAAGGGCAACACTAGGCGCCCTAATAAATGGCATAAACAGAATACAAACCATAAGTAACAATGAGCAAACACCAGAATAGGAACTAGATAACTGGGAGGTCCTAAAAGTCAAACCCTTTGCTTATCAAAAGACTTCACCAAAAGAGTCAAAAGACAACCTACAGAGTAGGAAAAAAATTTTGGCTACAAGAAATCCAATCAGCATCTAATCTCTAAAATCTACAAGATACTGCAAAACCTCAACAACAAAAAGACAAATAACCCAATTAAAAAATGGGCAAAGGATATGAACAGGCACTTCACCAAAGAAGACATTTAGGCAGCTAAAAGACACATGATGAAATGCTCACGATCATTAACCATTAGAGAAATGCAGATCAAAATTACATTGATATATCATCTCACCCCAACAAGGCTAGCATTATCCAAAAAACACAAAATAATAAATGCTGGAGAGGTTGTGGAACACTTATACACTATTGGTGGGAATGTAAAATGGTACAACCACTTTGGAAATCGATTTGGCACTTCCTTAAAAAGCTAGAAATGGAAGTACCATAAGATCCATGAATCCCACTCCTTGGAATATATGCTAGAGAAATAAGCCGTCACATGATTAGATGTATGCACACCCATGTTCATTGCAGCACTGTTCATGACAGCAAAAAATGGAAACAATCTAGGTGCCCATCAATGGAAGAATGGATAGACAAATTATGGTATATTCACACAATGGAATACTAAGCAACAATAAGGAACAATGATGAATCCATGAAACATAACATGGAGGAATCTGGAAGGCATTATGCTGAGTGGATTTTGTCAGTCATAAAAGGACAAATATTGTATGAGACCACTATTATAAGAACTCAAGAAAAGTTTTAAACACAGATGAATACATTATTTGATGGTCATGAGGGCAGAGAGGGAGGGAGGGGGTATTCACCAACTAGATAGTAGACAAGAATTATCTTAGGTGAAGGGAAAGACAACACACACTACAGGGGAAGTCAGCACAGCTGGACTAAACCAAAGCTAAGAAGTTTCCTGAATACATCCAAACACTTTGAGGGACAGAGTAGCAGGGCTAGGGGTCTGGGCACCATGCTTTCAGGGAACATCTAGGTCAATTGACATAACAAAATTTTTAAAGAAAATGTTCTGCATCCCACTTTGGTGAGTAGCATCTGGGGTCTTACAAGCTAGTGAGCGTCCATCTAAGATGCATCAATTGCCCAACCCAGCTCGAGCAAAGGAGAATGAAGAACACTAAACACACGAGGAAAATATTAGCCCAAGAGACAGAAAGGTCCACATAAACCAGAAACTCTATCAGCCTGAGACCAGAAGAACTAGATTGTGTCTGGCTACCACCAATGACTGCCCAGACAGGGAACACAACAGAGAGTCCCTGATGGAGCAGGAGAAAAGTGGGGTGCAGAACTCAAATTCTAGTAAAAAGACCAGACTTAATGGTTTGACTGATACTGGCGGGACCCCAGAAGACATGGCCCCGGACTCTCTGTTAGCCCCAAAATAAAACCATTCCTGAGGCCAATTCTTCAGACAAAGATTAGACTGGACTATGGGACATAAAAGGATATTTACGTAGAGTATGCTGCTTAGCTCAAGTAGACACATGACACTAAATGGGCAGCTTCTGTCCAGAGGCGAGATGAGAAGGCAGAGAGGGTCAGGAGCTGGTTGAATGGACATGGGAAATCTGGGGTGAAAAGGAGGAGTGTGCTGTCAGAGTATAGGGAGAGCAACTAGGGTCACATAACAATGTGTGTTTAAATTTTTATATGAGAAACTAACTTGAATTGTAAACTTTCACTTAAAGCACAATAAAAAAAAAAATTTTTTTTTTTTAAATTCCTTTGTTGCTGATGGAGTCCCTGGTGGTGCAAATGACTGATGAGCTCAGCTGCTAATTGAAAGGTTAGTCCTTTGAGTCCCCCTACAGGCGCCTCAGAAGAAAGGCCTGAGGATCTATCTCTGAAAAATCAGCCACTGAAAACCACATGGAGCATAGTTCTACTCTGACACACACGAGGTTGTCATGAGTCAGAGCCTGTTTGACAGCAGCTGGTTTATGTTGCGGACAAGAATGGCAAAAGAGCCTCTCTTTGGTCAGTGAATCCTGAGGCAGAAAAGCAATAACAATAATGATGATGAAGACATTAATGCTATGTTAAATGTGTTGTACTTCACAGTTTACACAGCTCTTTCACTTCTTTAGCTTGTTGATGCCTTATAATAATCCTATGAGGTAGGAATTGCTATTATACCCTCATTACATGTAAAACAGAGTGCTAGATGAATCCTCACAGATGCTTGCTTACTTATGGTGGGTTTCCTGGGAAAAGGACTCTGAGCTGGAAATGTTTGTGCAAGATGTTTATTAGAGAGTGCTCTTGGGAACAACACCCATGGTCGGGGCGGGAGCAGGACTGGGCAGAGGCCAAGTTGAGCTGCCATGTCGTGGCCACAAAGGCTTCAGGTGATGCCACGGACAGCTCTGGAATGGGGTGGCTGTCCAGAGTTGTATCACCCTCATTCCAGTCCTTATAATTAATCTGTGGTGGCTGATTCTTCTATTAGGGATGAATTTGACCACTCATCACTGGTGGTGGTGGAAGGGCTGTGGAAGAGGAAGGGAGTACTGTGTGTTCTTACATTACATGAGGTCGGCTTGAGGAAGGGCTGCCTTGCCCTCTTCTTGGGCTCACCCCTTTATAAATGTGTGTAGGGTCCTTCTACAATTCCCCTTGGTGTTGAGAGGTTTTAGTTTGAGGTAGGGGAAGAAGGGTTTGGAAGATAAAATTAGAACAATGAGTAAGGAAGGGAATGCTTTGCAGAGCCTGATGTGTGCACCACGACCCCCTGCCCTCACCCCATCTCCTCTGGGCTATCACATCAACACTCCACACTTGCCTACAGCCAGGTACCTGGCTCCGGGGCTCCTCTGGCCTGGAGACATAGCAGCAGCGTCACCACAGTGTTTCTGATGTTGGGCTAGAGCTGAGCAGTGCCACCTCTGCAGCCAAGGCCTTCTGTCTGAATGAAACCACTCTAGGAATAAGTCTTGCTTTAGGGCAACTTGTCACCAGTGGCAATTCAGTTTTATCTCAAATCACTTTTTCTGTCAAATGCTTGGCAGCTGAAAATTCTGAAGAATTCTATGTTGTTTTTTCTTTATATTTTTGTTTTTTTAATCCTACCCAGGATGAGAAATTATAATAATAGCCTGGCACATAGTAGGCACTCAGTAAATGGCTGCTTATTGTGCTGAGGCCTTCTACACATATCTTGAGGAATTTGTAGATTATAAGTCATGATTTCTACCTTACACATTTGCTGAAGGTTGGCCAACAGGCAGACCATTGAAAAGGTCCTGGAAGCTGTAAAGCGGGAGAGTGCTGACCATCCTGAAGAGATGGGAGTGTGCTAAGGGACTGCTAAATCCCCTCTGTGGCTTGAATTGCAGAGAACAAGTCCACCACCTTCTATCTTTGTCTTTTCCCAGAAAGCTGAAAGACCCAAATCAATTGAGCAGCTTAGATGAGAGAGAAAGAAGAAAATCTACAGTGAAAGCAAATCTCTGCAAATACCTAAGTGGGTGTGGGAAAGGACGGAGAGACTTCTGGTCTGCCTGAGGAGCCCTGGTGGTGCAGTGGTGACGAGCTACGGCTGCTGCCTGGAAAAGCTGAGCTGGTGCTCTGAGGAGGGGTAGAATATATTAAGGTCTCCAGGTTTTACCTCAGATTGTCATTGTTAGCTGCCATGGAGTTGGCCCTACACAATGAAACAAAATGCTATCCCCTTCTGCGCCATCCCCATGATCAGTTGCAGATTGGAATGCTGTGATGCACAGGGTTTTCACAGGCTGATTTTTGGAAGTAGATTACCAGGCCTTTCTTCCTTGTCTGTCTTAGTCTGAAAGCTCCGCTGAAGCCTGTTCAGCATCACAGCAACACACAAGCCTCCACTGACAGATGAGCGGTGACTGCACATGAGTGCATTGGCTGGGAATCAAACCCAGTTCTCCCTCAGGGAAGGTGAAAATTCTACCATTGAACCACCACTACCCCCTCAGATAGCCAGACTTATTAGGGAGAATAAATATTTTTCGAGCTCCTACTATCTGTGTGTTAGGTTCTGTAGAAAAAAACCAAACCAAACCTGTTGTCAGCGAGTTGATTCCAACTCATCATGATGCTATTGGACAGAGTAGAACTACCCCATACAGTTTCAAGGGAGCACCTGGTGGATTTGAACTGCCGACCTTCTGGTTAGCAACTGTAGCCCTTAACCACACACCACCACCAGGGTTTCCAGGTTCTGTAGAGACAATATAAAAAAGATAAACTTTTTGTCCTCAAGGAGTTTATAGTTGAGAGAAGAGATGTCTTAAACAGACTGATTTACAAATGGCTCTCTATTGAATTAAATGAGGTGAAAATTGGTCCGGTAATATTTTGGATTTACGTGATGACTTATGCACAGAGATTTTAGGCATTGGTCTTAGGTCAGATCTTCTTGTAGCCTAATTTGCAATCCTGTGGGCAGATCACAGCAGAAGAATTGAGGGAGGCAACCATGTTCCCTGACGCTTAGAGACCCACATCCCTGCGCAGCTATGTGGACGTCACTCAGCTAGGACTGCCGAGCTCTAATCCCCAGGGTCTCGCTCTGCTTCTCAGTCAGAACATGTCTGAGGGAAGCTGATCATGAATTTAGAACACCTCCCCTGGGATGGAGATTCTGAATTACAGATGAGAGAAAGATCACTTATTCAGGAAACGTTCCAGTTCTCAGACTGAAAACTGAAGAGGTGACCAGCTGTGAAGCACTGCCGATTCATTGCTTGATCACATATATTTGATAGAAATTTAAAAAGATCAACATATTAAAATTAACTCTCATAAAAATCAAGCAAAATGCTTCTTGCTGTCCTATATTAACTGGAAACAGACATCCAATATCATTAAGATTGTTATCTTATATATATATATATATCTCAAGCAGCAGTCAAGAAATCAAATGACATATTGCATTGGATAAATCTGCTGCCAAAGACTTGTTTAAAATCTTAAAAAACAAAGACGCCACTTTGAGGACTAAGGTCCACCTGACCCAAGCCATGGTATTTTTTAAATCACCTCATATGCATGCAAAAGCTGAACAATTAATAAGGAAGACAGAAGAAGAATTGATTAATTTGAATTATGGGATTGGAGAAGAATATTGAATATACTGTGGTCTGCCAGAAGAACGAGCAAATATATCTTGGAAGAAGTACAGCCAGAATGCTCATTAGAAGTGAAGATGGTGAAACTTTCTCTCACATACTTTGTACATGTTATCAGGAGGAACCAGTCCCTGGAGAAGGACATCATGCTCGGTAAAGTAGAGGGTCATCAAAAAAGAGGAAGACCCTCAATGAGATGGATTGACACAGTGCCTGCAACAATGGGCTCAAACATAGCAACAATTACGAGGATGATGCCGGACTGGGCAGTATTTAGCTCTGTTGTACATAAAACCAAAAATAAAACCAAACTCATTGCCCTCGAGTTGATTCCAACTCATAACAACCCTATAGGGCAGAGTAGAACTGCCCCATAGGGTTTCCAAGGGGCAGCTGGTGGATTCAAATGGCCGACCTTTTGGTTAGCAGCTTGAGCTCTTAACATCTATGCCACCGGGGCTCCACAGAGTTGCTGTAAGTTGGAACTGACTCGACGGCACCTAACAACAACAAATATATATATCCACAAGTCCAAGCAGCTGCTCTGCCAAAATGCATCCAGAATCGGTCAACTTCTACTTTTTTTCACTGCTGTTATCCCAGTCCAAAGCACTATCAATTCTTATTTGGACATTTACAATATCTTCCAGTCTTGCCCACTTAAAATCCATTCTCCACATATAACCAGATGCTGTGGAGTGGGTTCCAACTCATAGTGATCCCATGTGCGTCAGAGTAGGGCTGTACTCCATAGGGTTTTCAATAGCTGATTTTTTGGCAGTAGATTGCCAGGCCTTTCCTCCAAGGCACTTCTGAATGGATTCAAAAGCCGAGCTGAGGACTTAACTAGTCAGCTGCTGAGCACTTAACCGTTTTCACCACACTAGAATTCCATTCTCCACATCGTGATCTTTTAAAAACTGAAGCCAAACTCTATCACTCCCTATTTAAAACCTTTCCTTGCCTTCCCTTCTTACTTAAATACAATGCATACTCCTTACACAGGTAACAAGTCCCTACATGATCTATCCTCCAACTATCCCTCCATCCTCTTAGTCTGTCAAGCTGATTTTCCTTCTATTTTTTAAGCAGGCCAAATTCTTTCATAATAGAAGTCTTTTGAACTTCGCTTTAATTTAAATTCTCTGTTCTCTAGCAGGCTCCGCAGGGCTGCTTTTTTGTTGTTGTTGTTTTATCCAGGACTCAGCTTGAATGTTAGGCCCTCACAGAGTTCTTCTCTGATCATCCAGTCTGAACCCATTGTCCCTCCCTCCCATTCTCTACTTCATAACCCTGTTCTGTTTACTTCAAGGCGAAAGTGGTGGTTCAGTGGTAGAATTCTCTCCTTTCAAGCAGGAGATCTGAGTTTGGTTCCCAACCAATGCACCTCATGTGCAGCCACCACCAATCTGTCAGTGGAGGCTTTCCTGTTGCTATGATGGTGAACAGGTTTCATCAGAGCTTCCAGACTAACACAGACTAGGAAGAAAGGCCTGGCAATCTACCTCCAAAAGTAAGCCAGTAAAAACCTGGTGGATCACAACAGTCTGATCCCATTGTGCATGAGGTCACCATGAGTCAGATGCTAACTCGACAGCAGCTAATAACAACAACATTTACTTCAAAGCACTTACCACTTATGAACGTTCTTGCTTATATGTTTCCTTGTTTATCATCTGTCTTCTTCACTAGACTGAACACTCCAGGAGAGCCAGGACCTTCCTTGTTTGTTAGGTCCTCTGCTAAATTCCCAGCATCTAGAATAATGCCTGGCACCTTGCTGGTAATAAGGAAAGAATGAATGAATAGTTCCCAGTTGTCCCAGCGGCGACGGTTGTCGGGGCGGCAGAGACAATAACCAATGCCACAACTCTTACAGAGAAGTGGGGCCAGGAGGGTCACTCTGAGGAG
>NW_004443980.1:6665277-6677652 GCF_000243295.1 Trichechus manatus latirostris
GGGAGAAGGAATTCAGGTAAACAAGCCAATCAGTAACAGGACAATAGGTTTGGGAAAACAAGTCGTGACTAATCTCTTTCTCATCGCTGACAAGTCTCCAACATGTCATATACAGCATAGAGGCCTGTGGGGGCTGCAGTTGTCAATAGTGCAGCCATGTTTAAATGGCATATATCCCCACACCCAGTGTCTGTATCTGTCCTTGTCCTGTGGTGGCCTCCTTTACCTCTTCCTGCAGACTCAGTCCCACCTCCATCTCTAGAACCTCTTCTGACCCAGGGCAGGAAAATTTATGGCCATTAGTTTGGATTCACCGTTGCTGCTTCCCAACTCTGACCTGTGGCCCTGGTTCTGAGAGCGATGCCTCTGCCTTGCATTTGAGATCTTGCTCCACTTTGTTCCATGTCTCTAGTGACTGGCTCTTTCTTCCTCCTTGATATTCCTCCAATGCTAGGTGAATCTTTCAAGTGACTGATGTACTGTGTTAAAGCAAGAGCTGTAAGCCATTGAAATTTGACTTATTTTTATTAATATGGTCTCATTTGTTTCACAGATTGGATTGGTGAGACTTCAGGAAATTTGGTTTATAGTCAGAAATAAAACAAGAATACCAGAAATATATGAAACCCTAGGAGATTTTTTTTGTTTTTGTTTTTATTAGCATGTATTAATAAAGAATGTGTTAAATGTCTTTGAAATGTGTTAGATAGTTAGAGGAATATAGATATAAACTACATTCTGGGTAAGGGTAGATACAAATCTCAAAAAGAAAAAAAAAAAAAAAGAACATTCCTTGGTACAAAAAGGGAGAAAAGCCCTTCCCCTTTCTCTTAGAAAATTTACTTTAGAAATCTTGTAATTGTGAATTCTTTCTCTGGCCCTTTGAAATGTATGCAAATATTTTTTAGAAGTTAAAATAAGCCTCTTGCCAGTTTTAGAAGCTAGGAATCTTTTTCTCAAGGACCTGGGAGCCTTCTCTTTGAAATGTAATCATCGAAAAACATAGCATTAGCAAACGGTAACCAGAAAAGAACAGGAGTGGCAATGTTGATCTCTGATAAAATAGACTTTAAGGCAAAATCCAGCATAAAAGACAAGGAAGGGCATTATATAACCATTAAAGGCTCAATCTACCAAGAGGACATAACCATAGTAAATATTTACACACCCTATGACAGAGCCCCAAAATACATAAAACAAATGCTAACATTATTGAAAAGGGAAATAGACATCTCCACAATAATGGTAGGAGACTTTAACATACCACTTTTGATGAAGGACAGAACAACTAGAAAGAAACTCAACAAAGATACAGAAGATCTAAATAACACAATCAACGAACTTGACCTCATAGACATATATAGAACACTCCACCCAAGGGCAGCACAGTACACATTCTTTTCCAATGCACACCCATCATTCTCCAGAATAGACCATATTTTAGGCTACAAAACAAAACTCAATAAATTCAAAAACATCTAAATAACACAACGCATCTTCTCTGATCACAACTCTATAAAATTAAAAAATAACAAGAAGAACAAGGAAAAAAATCAAATACATAGAAACTGAAAACACCTTGCGTAAAAACCACTGGGTAATAGAAGAAATTAAAGATGAAATAAAAAAATTCCTAGAATCAGATGAGAATAAAAACACAACATAAACCTAAACCTTCAGCACATGGCAAAAGCAGTGCTCAGAGGTCGATTTGTAGTAATAAACGCACACATCAAAAAAAGGAAAAAGGGCCAAAATGAATACATTAACTCTACAACTTGAACAAATAGAAAAAGAGCAGCAGAAGAAGCCCACAGTCACCAGAAAAAAGGAAATAATTAAAATTAGAGTAGAAATAAATGAAACAGAAAAACAAGAATAGAATTTGGTTCTGTGAAAGGATCAATAAAACTGAAAAACCACTGGCCAGATTGACAAAGGAAAAGAAGGAAAATATGCAAATAATCCAAATAAGAAATGAGATGAATGACATTACAACATAACCAAATGAGACAAAAAGGATCGTAACAGAATATTATGAAAAACTGTACTCTAACAAATTTGAAAACCTAGAAGAAATGGACAAATTTCTAGAAACACACTACCTACCTAAACTAACACAAATTGAGGTAGAAAATTTGAATAGACCCATAACAAAAGAAGAAATTGAAGAGGCCGTAAAAAAAACTCCCAGCAACAACGACAACAAAAGCCCCAGCCCTGATGGCTTCACTGGAGAATTCTACCAAATATTCAGAGAAGAGTGGACACCAATTCTACCCGAAATATTCCAGAACACAGAAAAGGAAAGAATACTCCTGAATTCATTCTATGAAGCCAGTATAACCTTGATACCAAAGCCAGGCAAAGACACCACTAAAAAAGAAAATTATAGACCAATATCCCTTATGAATATAGATGCAAAAATCCTCAACAAAATTCTAGCCAATAGCACAATAACAAAAAAATAATACATCATGACCAAGTGGGATTTGTACCAGATATTTAAGGATGGTTCAACATTAGAAAATCAGTTAATGTAATTCACCACATAAATAAAACAATGGTAAAGGATCACATGACCATTTCAATTGATGCAGAAAAGGCATTTGATAAAATTCAACAGCCTTTCCTGATAAAAACTCTCAGCAAAATAAGAATAGAAGGGAAATTCCTCAACATAATTAAGGGCATATATACAAAACCAACAGCCAACATTATTCTCAATGGAGAGAGACTGAAAGCATCCCCCTTAAGAATGGAAACAAGACAAGTATTCCCTTTGTCACTACTCTTTTTTCAGTATCGTACTGGAAGTCCTAGCTAGAGCACTAAAGCAAGAAAAGAAGATAAAGGGTATCCAGATTGGTAAGGAAGAAGTAAAACTATCCCTATTCACAGATGATATGATCCTAAACATAGAAAATCCCAGTGATTCCACAAGAAAACTACTAGAACTAATATAAGGATTCAACAAAGTGGCAGGGTATAAGACCAACATATAAAAATCAGTTGCAGTCTGACCCCTTCGGGAACAAGGGAGAATGAAGAGAACAAGACACAAGGAAAAGATTAGTCCAAAGGACTAATGGACCACAGCTACCACGGCCTCCACCAGACTGAGTCCAGTACAGCTAGATGGTGCCCAGCTACCAGCACTGACTGCTCTGACTGGGATCACAATAGAGGGTACTGGACAGAGCTGGAAAAGGATGTAGAACAAAATTCTAACTCATAAATAAAGACCAGATTTACTGGCTGGACAGACTGGAGAAACCCTGAGAGTATGGCCCTTGGACACCCTTTTAGCTAGGTGGTGAAGTCACTCCCGAATTTCACTGTTTGGCGGGGGATTGGACAGCCTCATAAACCAAAACAGGACTAATGAGGCACAGCAGTCCAGGGACAAGGACTAGAAGGCAGGAGGGGACAGGAAAGCTGGTGACAGGGAACCCAGGGTTGAGAAGGGACAGTGTTGATATATCGTGGGGTTGTTAACCATTGTCATAGACCAGTATGTGTACTAACTGTTTAATGAGAAACTATTTGTTCTTCAAACCTTCATCTAAGGTACAAAAAAAATAATAATTATCTATGTGTGATCAAATTGACAACAGCAACTCAAAAGGTTTGATGGGAAGCCTAGGGGGCAGTGAGTTGATGACAATGGTGATGTAATAATTTGGAAAAGGATGGTGAGAATAGCAGCACAACTGGAAGAATGTAATTGATGTCACTAAATTGTACATGTGGAAACATTTGAAATGGTGTAACTTTGACTATGTGCATTTTCACCAAAAAAAAAGGTTCTCCAAGGTCGAGAAGGGAGAGTGTTGGCATGTCGTAGGGTTGTTAACCAATGTCATAAAACGATATGCATACTGACTGTTTAATGAGAAACTATTTGTTCTGTAAACCTTCATCTAAAGTATAATAAAAAAAAAATTAATAGAAAAGAAAATCAGTTGGATTCCTCTACACTAACAAAGAGAACTCTGAAAAGGAAATAGGAAAGCAATACCACTTACGATAGGCCCCTAGAAGATAAAATACTTAGGAAAACAATCTAACTGGGGATGTAAAAGACTTATACAAAGAAAACTACAAAACACTACTGCAAGAAACCAAGAGGCCTACATCAATGGAAAAACATACCATAGTCATGGATAGGAAAACTTAACATTGTGAAAAGGTTAATACTCCCCAAAATGATCTATACATCTCAATCCAAATTCCAACAACATTCTTTAAGAAGATGGAAAAAATAATCACCAACTTTATATGGAAAGGGAAGAGGCCCCAGATAAGTAAAGCACTATTGAAGAAGAACAAAGTCGGAAGCCTCACACTACCTGCTCTCAGAACCTACTTTGCAGCCATAGTAGTCAAAACAGCCTGCTACTGGTACAATGACAGACACATAGACCAATGGATCATTGAAAACCCATCCACTATGGATAGCTGATCTTGAACAAAGGATCAAAGTCCATTAAGTGAGGAAGAGATAGTCTCTTTAACAAATGTTGCTGGCAAAATAGGATATCCATTTGTAGAAAAATGAAACAGGATCCATAACTCACACCATATAAAAAAACTAACTCAAAATGGATCAAAGACCTAATGTAATACCTAAAACAATAAAGTTCACAGTAAAAAACATAGTGACAAAGCTAGGAACCCTAATTTATGGCATAAACAGGCTATCAAGAATAAATAAAAATGCACAAACAGCAAGAGATAAACCATATAACTGGGACTTCCTAAAAATTAAATACCTATGCTCATCAAAAGAATTCTCCAAAAGAGTAAAAAGAGAACCTACAGACTGGGAACAAATTTTTGGCAAAGTCATATCTAACGGGGTCTAATCTTTAAAATCTATAGAAAATGTCGACATCTCAACATCAAAAAGACAAACAATCCAATTAAAAAATAGTCAAAGAACACGAATAGACACTTCATCAAAGAAGACATTCAGTCACAAAACAATGTGTACTGATTGTTTAATGAGGAGCTAGTTTGTTCTCTAAACCTTCATCTAAAGTACAATAAAAAAGAATTTGTAACACAATAAAGTGTAAAATGTGAAAAAAAGCTTTAGTTGATCTATGATTTTTGTGTGTGTATAAATATATATCTATGTATATAACTATAAAAGAGAATCCCTTCTATTGAGGCAAAGGATTAATACCCAGCTTGGAAATGAAAGTCTAAATAACTGATAAGTAGTAGCAGTGCCTGGCCAGTTAAAGCATGACACCAGCCATCTAGAGTAGAACTGCCCCATAGGGTTTCCAAGGAGCACTTGGTGGATTTGAACTGGTGACCTTTTGGTTAGCAGCCATAGCTCTTAACCACTATGCCACCAGGGAGAGATAACCATTAAAGGTTATCATGGATCTATGTTTGGTTCTGTTCTTTAGATTAATATATACTTTGCTGTGATTCCTGAGAAACTTTATGGCAAAGATTACAGCTGTCTAAAGCATTTGTCCCAATGTACACTTTGAAATTGTATTAACTAGCAAAAAAAAAAAAAGAAGAAGACATTCAGGTGGCTAACAAACTCATGAAGAGATGCTCGTGATCATTAGCCATTAGACACAAATCAAAACTATGAGATACCATCTCACCCCAGCAACAATGGCACTGATCAAAAAGACAGAAAACAGCAAATGTTAGTGAGGTTGTGATGAGATTGGAACTCTTATACACTGCTGATGGGCATATAAAATGGTACAACCACTATATAAAATGATATGGTGCTTCCTTAAAAAGCCAAAAATAGAAACACCACAGGATCCAGCAATCCCATTCTTAGGTATATCCTAGAGAAATAACAGCCATCACACGAATAGACATATGTACACTCATGTTCATTGCAGCATTATTCACAATAACGAAAAGTGCCCATCAACGAATGAATGGATAAATAAAATCACAAAAGGACAAATATTGTATGAGACAACTATTATAAAAAGTCAAGAAAAGGTTTACACACAGAAAGAAACATTCTTTGATGGTTACCAGTGATGGGAGGGGAAGGAAGGGAGAATCACTAACTAGATAGTAGATATGTGTTAATATTGGTGAAGGGAAAGACAATACATAATACGGGGGAAATCAGCACAATGGGGCCAAGACAAAGGAAGACATTGAGAGATACGCAGGAATACAAGACAACCACAGTAATTACTATAACATAGACAATCCTGCAACAACAGTAATAACAAACAATAATTTACCAGAGAATAGAATTCGGGAGTCATCTAGGTCAATCGGCATAACATAGTTCATAAAGACAATGTTCTGCATCCTAGCCTGGTGTGTAGCATCCAGAGTCTTAAAAGCTCACCAGTGGCCATCTATTGGTCTTTTTTTGTCTGGAGCAAAGGAAAGTGAAGAAAACCAAAGACTCAAGGAAGCAATTAATCCAAGGGACTAATGGCCCAGACGAACCACAGCCTCATCTAATCTGAGACCAGAAGAACTAGATGGTACCCAGCTACCACTACTGACCACGCTGACCTGGATCACAATAGATGATCCTAGTTAGAATGGGTGAACAATGTAGAAAAAACCCTCAAATTCATTTAAAAAAAGACCAGACTTACAGGTCTCGAGGAACCCCTGAGACTGTTGCCCTGAGACAACCTTCTAACTGGAAACTGTAGACACTATCGGAGGCCACCGCTCAGCCAGATAATAGTCTGGCCTATAAAATAAACCGTAACACTCATGAGGAATGTGCTCCTTAGAATAATCCATTGTATGGGACCAAAAGAGCAGCATTTGCCCAAAAGCAAAGATGTGAAGTCAGGGAGGGACAGAGAAAGCAGAGGAATGTAAAAGGGGAACACAGGGAGGAAACGCGAGAGTGCTGACACATTGCGGGGATTGCAACCAATGTCATAGAACAATTTGTGTATGAAATATTGATGGAAAAAGTAATTTGCTATGTAAACTTTCACCTAAAGCACAATAAAATGTTCAAAAAGAAAAAAAAAGATAGCATCCTTATCTCCTAGTTTCCTGGGAGGGTAGGAGCCTGGCTTCAAGTTGTGCACTTACCCCCGTCATGAATATATGAGAAATTAATTTTTCTATTGGAAAAAGACAACTAGAAAATAAATAATAAAAAAAAACCCTGTTGTTTTCGATTAGATTCCGATTCATAGCAACCCTATAGGACAGAGTAGAACTGTCCCATAGGGTTTCCAAGGAGTGGCTGATAGATTCGAACTGCTGACCTTTTGGTTAGCAGCCATAGCTCTTAACCACTGTGCCACCAAGGCTCCAATTAGAAAATATAAGTGACTAACTCAATTACCAAGTGAATTTAGGATGAACTGGTACAAACAGTTATGCACTTGACTATTAACCAAAAGGCAGTTCGAACCCACTCAGAGGTGTCTTAGAATAAAGACCTGGCGATCTGCTTCTGAAAGGTTACAGCTTTGGAAACTCTATGGGGCACAGTTCTACTCAGACATGCATGGGGTTGCCATGAATCAGAGTCATCTTGACAGTAACTGCTTTTTTTTTTTTTTGCACCCCAGTTACCAGGTGAATTTAGGATGAACTATGCATGACAAATCTTCTTACATGAAGACTAGTTACTGTTTATCTTCAGAACAGGTATGAAATGGGTTGCAGCTGCTTGGCTATATAAAAGCACGAGATTTCTTTCTGCCTTTGCAATCTCATTAGCTGATTGCCTGTGATGCGCATCACGTTCTGATTTAATGCTTATTCAATAATAAAACTGTTTTCTTTCTCTTCTTCCTTATAAAGGGGAAGTTTTCTGGGTTGGCAGGAGATTTCGTTTTAAACTACATTTCCCCAAATTATACTGCCTAACTTTTGAAAGACTGGACCCTTCAGTCCTACCATCCTGTCCACCAACACCACCACCCCCATCACGGTCACACAGGTTATATTTGTGCAGGACTGGCAGTTCTCTTCTGTCACATGGCGTCACTATGAGTTGAAATGAACTCAGTGGCACCTAACAACAACAACGACAGTCAGTTTTGTATGGCTAGCAGAAGGGAATGCCTCTGGCGTAACAAAAAGTAGAAAACATGGGAAAATTTAACAAGAAATGTATGTTTTTCTGAGATTTTTAGTTTATGTTATAGGCTCCCTAGCCTGGTGAGTTTGGATTAGGATTTTAGTATAAAAGGGCTTAATGAGTTCTACCTCTCCTCCTAGATTTTTAAGTCTTGCCAATCAGCAATGTAACAGAAACAAGAGCAGCACAGAATTCCTTGAGCGTTAATTCCTACAATTAAACAAACAAAAAAAACCTTTCTTTATTGCCCTTATACTCTATCAGGGATTAGGCCATTTTTTATTTACTATTGAGAGTTTCTATTATGTTACCAATTAATTCTTCTAGTTGAGAGAGGGAGAAAATAAATCATCCCCTCATTTTAAAGACATACTGAAGTAACTCCCCTACGACAATTTGTCACTGTTTCCCAAAAGATGCAAAGTCTTTGTGGTTGCTACTCAGTGTAAGAGACAGGAAATGATTTGTTGGGCGATCAGAAGGGCCCTGGCCTCTGGAGCAGGGTGGGGTGAGCTGGGGGACCTGGGCTTTCACTTTTTTCAGAATGAGAGCCCCATGCCACTGGGACTATGTTTGGTGATTTCCACCAAGGAACGGATAAAAGCCTGGTTTATGTGTGCTAAAAATTTGGACTTAGAAATTCTTCAGAAAATCTCTAATCATTCTTTGATTGACCCATCTAAGTCTGCCCCTAGATATCTTCTTCGCTCTCTTGATTGCCACCTGAGTCATTCTCCAGAGATTCTGGATGCTTAGAGGGAATGAAAGGATTTGGGGAAGAAAGGTTAGGTATGGAAGCAAATATTCATTCAGATCTTCCTCCATAGAAGTTCAGAGTCATGTTCATAGACTTCATTCACTTTTGTTTGGCTCTGGGACTGAGCTCGTGTGAGGATTTCCCAGTTGATTAGAGATGAAAGCTGGACAACAAAAAAGGATGACCTAAAAATAATCGACACACTCAGATTGTGATGTTGATGAAGAATGTTGAATATATCATGAACTGCCAGAAGAACAAGCAAGTCTGTCTTGAAGGAGGTACAGCCGGAAGGCTCCTTAGAAGCGAGGATGGCTTACTTATTTAGGTAATGTCATCAGGAGGGACTTATTGCTGGAGAAAGACATCATATTTGGTAAAGTAGAAGATGAAAAAGAGGGAGAATCTCAATGAGATGGATTGACACAGTGGCTGCAACACTGGGCTCAAACATGATTGTGAGGATGGTATAGGACCAGACAATGATTTGTTTTGTTGTACATAAGGTCACCATGAGTCAGAGCCTAACCATGAGCCAGGCACCTAACCGTCAAGCCAGCTCCTGACAAAAACAACAACAAACCTGAACACTTAGGACCTATCCTGTTAAGAAATATTTCTGTGGGGTTTAATCCATCTATAAAGTTGATTTCTTATGGTGTATTTATTTGGTCTTGCTACTGTTTCTTAGGTTTGCAAATTAAGCACTGTTCAATTTGTGTGAAAACAAAGCTCTGGAAGTGAACCAGTTGCCATTGAGTTGTGTGGCAGAGCAGAACTCTGGACCCCATGTGTGTCAGAGTAGAACTGTGCTCCACAGGGTTTTCTTTTCTTTTTTATTGTGCTTTAGGTGAAATTTTACAGCTCAAGTTAATTTCTCATACAAAAATTTATACACATATTTTTATGTGACACTAGTTGCAATCCCTATAATATGACAGCACACTCCCCCTTTCCACCTGAATTTCCCGTGTCCATTCAACCAGCTTCTATCCCTTTCTGCCTTCTCATTCTGCCTCTGGACAGGAGCTGCCCATTTAGTATCATGTATCTACTTGAACTAAGAAGCACACTCTTCATGAGTATTATCTTATGTTTTATAGTTCAGTTTAATCTTTGTCTGAAGAGTGGGCTTCAAGAATGGTTTTGGTTCTGGGTTAACAGAGAATCAGGGGGCTGTGTCTTCGGGGGTTCCTCTCATCTTAGGCAGACCATTAAATCTGGTCTTTTTACGTGAATTTGAGTTCTGTGCGCCACTTTTCTCCTCCTCCATCTGGGACTCTCTGTTGTGTTCCCTGTCAGGGCAGTCATTGGTGGTAGCTGGGTACCGTCTAGCTCTTCTGGTCTCAAGCTGATGGAGTCTCTGGTTTATGTGGCCCTTTTGTCTCTTGGGCTAATATTTTCCTTGTGTCTTTGGTGTTCTTTGTTCTCCTTTGCTCCAAGTGGGTTGGGACAAATTGATGCATCTTAGATGGATGCTCTCAAGCTTTCAAGACCCCAGATACCACTCACCAAAGTGGGATGCAGAACATTTTCTTAAAAAACTTTGTTACGCCAGTTGACCTAGATGTCCCCCCAAACCATGGTCCCTAAGCCCCTGCCCCTGCTGCTCTGTCCCTTGAAGTGTTTGGTCATGTTCAGGAAACTTCTTAGCTTTTGCTTTAGTCCAGTTGTGCTGGCATCCCCTGTAATGTGTTGTCCTTCCCTTCACCTAAGATAATTCTTGTCTACTATCTAGTTAGTAAATTCCCTTCTCCCTCCCTCCCCACCCTGAGTTCTTATAATAGCGGTCTCATACAATATTTGTCCTTTTGCGAGTGACTAGTTTCACTCCACATAATGCTGTCCAGATTCATCCATGTTGTGAGATGTTTCACGGATTCATTATTGTTTTTTATCATTGGATAGTATTCCATTGTGTGAATATATCATAATTTGTTTATCCATTCATCCGTTGATGGGCACCTAGGTTGTTTCCATCTTTTTGCTATTGTAAACAGTGCTGCAATGAACACAGGTGTGCATATATCTATTCGTGTGACAGCTCTTATTTCTGTAGGATATGTTCCAAGGAGTGGGATTGCTGAATCATATGGTATTTCTATTTCTAGCTTTTTAAGGAAGCGCCAAATCGATTTTCAAAGTGATTATACCATTTTGCATTCCCACCCACAGTGTATAAGTGTTCCAGCCTCTCCATAACCTCTCAAACATTTATTATTTTATGTTTTTTGGATTAATTCCGGTCTTGTTGGGGTGAGATGGTATCTCATTGTAGTTTTGATTTGCATTTCTCTAATAGCTAATGTTCGTGAGCATTTCCTCATCTATCTGTTAGCTGCCTGAATGTCTTCTTATGTGCCTGTTCATATCCTTTGCCAATTTTTTAATTGGATTATTTGTCTTTTTGTTGTTGAGGTTTTGCAGTATCTTGTAGATTTTAGAGATTAGACCCTGATGGGATATGTCGTAGCCAAAAATTCTTTCCCAGTCTGTCAGTTGTCTATTTACTCTTTTGGTGAAGTCTTGTGATGAGCATAAGTATTTGATTTTTAGGAGCTCCCAGTTATCTAGTTTCTCTTCTGGTGTCTGTACATTGTTAGTAATGTTTTGTATTCTGTTTATGCCATGTATTAGGGCCCCTAGCATTGTCTCTATTTTTTCTTCCATGATCTTTATCATTTTAGATTTTATATTTAGGTCTTCAATCAATTTTGAGTTAGTTTTTGTACACGGTGTGAGGTATGGGTCTTGTTTCATTTTTTTGCAGATGGATATCCAGTTAGGCCAGCACCATTTGTTAAAGAGATTGTCTTTTCCCCAATTAACACACTTTCGGCCTTTGTCAAATATCAGCTGCTCACAGGTGGATGAATTTATGTCTGGATTCTCAATTCTGTTCCATTGGTCTATGTATCTGTTGTTGTACCAGTACCAGGCTGTTTGACTACCATGGCGGTATAATAGTTTCTAAAATCAGGTAGTGTGAGGCCTCCCATTTTGTTCTGCTTCTTCAGTAATGCTTTATTTATCTGGGGCCTCTTCCCTTTCCATATGAAGTTGGTGATTTGTTTCTCCATCTCATTAAAAAATGTTGTTGGAATTTGGATAGGGATTACATTGTATCTGTAGATGGCTTTGGGTACAATTGACATTTTCACAATGTTGAGTCTTCCTATCCATGAGCAAGGTATGTTTTTTTCACTTACATAGGTCTCTTTTGGTTTCTTGTAGTAGTATTTTGTAGTTTTCTTTGTATAGGTCTTTTACATCTCTGGTTAGATTTATTCCTAAGTATTTTATCTTCTTTGGGGCTATTGTAAATGGTATTGATTTGGTGATTTACTCTTCGAAGATCTCTTTGTTGATATAGAGGAATCCAACTGATTTTTGTATGTTTATCTTGTATCCTGATACTTTGCTGAAATCTTCTATTAGTTCCAATAGTTTTCTTGTGGATTCTTTGGGGTTTTCTGTATATAAGATCATATCATTTCCAATCATGGATACTTTTACTTCTTCCTTTCCAGTTTGAATGCACTTT
>NW_004443980.1:6677752-6697683 GCF_000243295.1 Trichechus manatus latirostris
TTTTTTGGTGGCTTCCCTATCTGAGTTGATATCTGGTTATTCTGTCTTGTGTTCTAGTCTTGGGTTGTGTCTTAGTTTTCTAGTGCTGCTATAACAGAAATACCACAAATGGATAGCTTAAACAAAGAGAAATTTATTCCCTCACAATCTAGTAGGTTACAAGTCCAAATTCAGGGTGTCAGCTCCACAGGAAGGCTTTCTCTCTCTGTTGGCCTTCTCATCAATCTTCCCTTGGTCTAGGAGAATCTCAGCTCAGGAACTTCAGGTCCAAAGGATGCGCTCTGCTCCTAGAACTGCTTTCTTGGTGGTATGAGGTCCCCAATTCTCTGCTTGCTTCCCTTTCCTTTTATCTATTGTAAGATAAAAGGTGGTGCATGCCACACCTTTGGGAAACTCCCTTTCCATTGGATCAAGGATATGACCTTAGTAAGTGTGTTAGACAATCCCACCCTAACCCTGTTTAACATAAAATTACAATCACAAACTGGAGAACAACCACACAATACTGGGAATCATGGCCCAGCCAAACTGATACACACGTTTTTGGGGGGACATAATTCAATCCATGAGAGGTTGTTATCTGATGTTATTGATTTTCTAACTGGAGGTCTCTTTTAGTATTTCTTATAATTTTGGTTTGGTTTTTACAAATTCCCTTAACTTGTTTATCTGAAAATGTCCTAATTTCGCCATTGTATTTGAGAGTTAGTTTTGCTGGATATATAATTCTTGGCTGTCAATTTTTTTCCTTCAAGGCTTTATATATGTCATCCCATTGCCTTCTTGCCTGCATGATTTCTGCTAAGTAGTCTGAGCTTAGTCTTATTGACTCTCTTTTGTAGATGACTTTTTGTTTATCCCTAGTTGCTCTTAAAATTCTCTATCTTTGGTTTTGGTAAGTTTGATTATAATGTCTTGGTGACTTTCTTTTGGTATCTACTCTGTGTGGAGTTCGATGAACTTCTTGGATAGATAGCTTCTTGTCTTTCATGATATTAGGGAAGTTTTCTGCCAACAAATCTTCAACAATTCTTTCTGTATTTTTTGTTATCTCCCCCACTCCCCTGCCTGTTCTGGTATTGCAATAATTTGTATGTTATTCTTCTTAATAGAGTCCCACATAATTCTTAGGGTTTCTTCATTTTTTTAAATTCTTTTATCTGATTTTTACTCAAGTAAATTGATGTCAAGTGCTGTATCTTCAATCTCACTAATTCTGACTTCCATTGCCTCAATTCTGCTCCTATGACTTTCTACTGAGTTGTCTAATTCTGAAATTTTATTGTCAATCTTTTGAATTTTTGTTTGCTGTCTCTCTACGGATTTCTGCAGCCTGTTAAATTTGTCATTATGCTCTTGTATAGGCTTCTTAAGCTCCTCTATTGCTTTACATGTGTGTTCCTTGGCTTTTTCTACATTTTTTCTACTTCCTTATATCTTGACGAGCTCTGTATATTAATATTTTGAATTCTACCTCTGGTAATTCCGAGACTTTCTCTTCCTCTGGGAGGTTTCTTGGTTCTATGTTTTAGTTGCTTACTGAAGCCATCATGGTGTGCCTCTTTATGTGATTTGATATTGACTGTTGTCTCTGAGCCATCAATAAATTATTATATGTATTTATTTTATGTTTGCTTACTGTGTCCTAGCTTCTTGTTTTGTTTTGATATACCCCAATAGGCTGGTCATGTGAACTACTTTTATTATTGGCATCTTTGAAGCTCTCATGTCCTGTCACGAGGTGGTTAGAGTTGTTACTAGGTATGTGAGCCCAGGAGTCCTTTTTCTTGTCTTGTGTGGATTCAGCTCAGATGTCTAGGTTGTTGGTCATGGAGTGTGTGGTGAAGGCTCTCACCTACAGTCCTAGATGAGCAGAGCTATATAGGGGTAACTGGAGTAGGCACAAGTATCTGGCTGCATTAGGGGGTTATGTGCTGAGCAAGGTAGGGGGCTGACAGCTGCCTCTGAGTGCCTTTTGGGCACCCAATGCTGTTTGCTGTAAGGACTGGGAGACACCACTTATTCTCGGACCCCTATTGCAGGTGGCTAGGTGGAGTGGGTGGAGCCACTAGTCCTCAGGCCCCTGATGTGGGTAGGTGAAGACCCTGCTTAATGGGCAGGGCAGTGTCAAATGTCACAAATCTGCCACTCCGCCTTAGATGTTGCAGTTGAAAACAGGCTTCAGGTGTATGCCCTGTTGTACGGTGCTAATGAGGGCCTACGCTATTGAAATGGGCCCACACAGGTCTATGCAGGGGTGAAAGGCATTCAAAGTCTGTGGACCCCTTATGCCTGTGCCTAGACAAAGGGACTGAGCCCACCCTGAGTTCCCGGCTTAGGGGAGCTGGCAGATTATTTTTTCCTGTTTGTTAATTTTTTCCCTCTCCAAGGCCGGGGGAACGGCTCAGGGTGCGTGACAGGTCCTACTTCCAGCCCAGGGGACTTCACAATGGCTGAAACCAGGCAAGAACTTGAGCAAAGTTGGGAGGGGCAGGTAAATGGGAGAGAGGTACTTCCCAGAGTGGGGAAGGGTTTTTTTTTTTTTTATCTCATGCGGTAGGTTAGATGCTTGCACTTAACTTTTGCAGATTCAGCACCGCTCCTCCCTGGCTCCGGAGGCTTGTGCAGACTCTCTGCAGCTGTTTCTCCCAGTGTGGAAGACTCCATCCAAGCGCTACTGCTTGCCTCAGCCCACGTGCACCGGCCCATCTGGCCTGCAGGGTGATGGCCAGATCAGGTCTGGCAAATCCTTGCAGCTTCTGAACTGTGTCTCCCTCCTCCTTCTGCTCAGTCCTACTCCTCACCCTTGTCTTTGATGTTCAGGGCTCCTAGATTGTCATATATAATTGATTCACTTGTTTTTTCGGGTCTTTGTTGTAAAAGGGACCATAGGAAGCGTCTGACTACTCTGCCATCTTGGCCCCGCCCTTGCCATAGGGTTTTCAGTGGCTGATGTTTTGGAAGTAGATCAAGAAGCCTTTCTTCCAAGGCACCTCTGTGTGTACTCAAACCCCCTACCTTTCAGTTAGCAACCCAGTTCCTTAACCATTTGCACCACCCAGGGACCCCTCTCGAAGTGAAAGCATGTGGATTTGAACTTAATCTTTCTACTAGGTCCCCTCCCCCCACAAAAAAGTGAAAATATCTTCTAACTTTGGAGGCACTTTTATTTTGTCTGAAGGAGTTTTAAAACCTTTTTTTCCCAAATGCCCAAGGATACCTTTTAAAATAATGTTTCTAATCTTGTAGCTTTCTACTTTGAGCCTTCAATATAAATGTCACCTCGATGAAAGTTAAATAGTGGCTTGTATTTTAGGTTACATGCCAAATTCTAACCTTAAAATTCTGCCCAGCATGGTAAAAAGAGAGAACTGGAAATGTTTATGATTAGTTGACTTGAGCAATCCTGGTCTAATTTATAGGGTTTTAGCAATAACAAATGAATTTAATCATGTGATGGAAGCACATGATTAGTAGATGAACAGGCTAATTTTATTATCTAGATTTTAATAAAGCACTTGCTACTCTGCCTCATGAAACCAACTTGGAAAATTAAGTCACATTAACTCAGATGTGAATATTGCCACAAGGGCTCAGTTTTGGCTGAAATCCCATAAAGAAAGAATAATGATGGTCATCAATGCATTAAAACTGCAGGAAAATGCCCAGAGCAGTGCCTCAGGAAATGGGCATGTGAGTGGTTTAAGACAATGTTTCCATCAATGACACAAAATTTAGAGTGGAGGAGGGGTAGGGAGACAGTCTCTCAATGGGTTAGATAAAATGTAATTCTCCGTAAGTGAATCCGTTTTCATTTTTATTTCAACAACACGCAGCCTCTCGAAATAAGGCATAATCAGAAGAGGTCTAAAAAACTCTTGGCCATTTTAAGTACTCCAAGTCCTTCTTACGGGAGTAATTTCATATACAAGTTAAAAATAAGTTGCATTAACTTTTGAAGCTTGCTCCTTTCAGAATGTGTAATCCAGTTTATGTTAACTATTTTGCACCACCATGTGTAAAATAGCACAAGATGAAAATAGCTTCTCCGAGATGTGAGAGGGAGTGGCTGCATTGCATTTTGAAGCATTGGAAAAGCACCTAAATTCATGTTTAAAAGTTCCTTCCTACAGAGTCAAGGACTCTGCAATCAGCTACTTCGAATATTTGCGAAGTTTAAAAAAAAAATTGTATTGGTGTTGGTATGTACCATCCTGGAGGCAGAGGGTAAACTGGATGCTGTTGAAGGATTATAAATATATAAGGAGGTCTCTTCATGTTTGTGAAAGGACCTAGAGAAAGTGTACTGAGTTCATCTGCTTGTTCTTTCTATCAGTCATTTGGGGACTTTTTTTTTAAATCACTCACTGGAAGATGGCAGCTTAAGGGTTCAGTTTCTTCCGCCTTCCTATCCCAGTTAAAGTAGAGCCCAAATGATAAATTTTAGAAGCCACAATTACCTAAGGGATGAATTACATGAAGCCATAAGTTATTTTTATTCTGAATTTTTTGGCCTTGTCATTTATAATGGTCCAAGTGGTATATACGGTTTGTGCTTGACTACTAACCTGAAGATTGGCAGTTTGAATACACCCAGCGGCACCACAGAAGAAAGTTCTGGCAATCTGTTTCTGTAAAGATTACAGCCAAGGAAACCCTATAGAGCAGTTCTGCTTTGATACACATGGAGTCATCATGAGTTGAAATCAAATCGATCGCAATAGGTTTCATTTTGGTTTTTCTGTCATTTGTAAAGTATTTGATTTTTAAAACAAGGGACTTTTCTTCAGTACTGAACTGCTGGGTTCTGGGGTAGATTTGAATGCTGCATTTGGTGAAGTGGAGCGAGATGCTAGGAGGAAGACTCCACTGGCTCATCATTAGAGGGAGCTTTACTGGAGCCCAGGATAGGGACACATGCCATTAAGATAAAGTACTAAATAAGCCTGGTTTTATATTGATTGGGGCTTTGGACCGTGACTATGTAGCTAGTTTTACATGAATCTACTACAAGGGTGATATTGAAATTATCAAGAGCATGAGTATTGTGGTTTGCTAAATAAGGGCCTCTCAAGATGTCTACATCCTAAACCTCAGAACCTGTGAACATGTTACCTTGTGTGGTAAAAAGGACTTTACATGTGTGATTACATCGAGGATGTTGAGAAGGAAAGACTGTACTGGATTATCCAGGTGAGCCCAATGTAATCACAAGGGTCCTCATAAAAGGAAGGTAGATGGAGATTAGACTAGCAGCAGAGGAAAAGGTAGTGTGGTTGATGATGGAAGTAGAGGTTGGAGTGATGCCCTTTGAAGATGGAGGGAGGGGCCCAAAAGCCAAGGAATGTGGGTGGCCTCTAGAAGCTGGAGAAGGCAAGGAACTGGATTTTCCTCTAGAGTCTCTAGAAAGAACCAGCCCTGCTGACACTTTGACTTTAGTGCAGTGAAATGGATTTTGGACTTCTGACCTCCAGAACTATAAGAGAATAGATCTGTATTTTTTAAGCCACTAAGTTTGTGGTAATTTGCTACAGCAGCAATAGGAAACAAATGCAGGTATTATTAACAAGGAATGTTCCACCAATGTTATCAAGGTACATGTGTGAAGATGAATATGATTACCTGGAATGCTGTTGGACATGTTATCAGGAGGCACCAGTCCCTGGAGAAGGACATCGTGCTTGGTAAGGTAGAGGGTCAGCGAAAAAGAGGAAGACCCTCAACCAGATGGATTGACACAGCGGCTACAACAATTGGCTCAAGCGTAACAATGATTATGAGGATGGCGCAGGACCAGGCAGTGTTTCATTCTGTTTTACAGGGTTGCTATGAGGTGGAACCAACTCAACGGCACATAACAACAACAACGACATGCTACTATGCAACTATTATAAAAATGTAGGCTCAAAACAGGATTCTGGACAAGAAAATTATGTGCACAAAGAACATAATCAAAGCTTCTAAGATCCAATATTAGTACTTCAAATGTGTGAAGCAAAATGATCAGGATAAAAAGGAATACATACAGAAAGTAACTTGAGTTTGACTAAGTGCAGCCTTTCCATTCAGACAAATATAAACCCGTTGCTGTTGAGTTGATTTTGACTCGTGGCGACCCCATGTGTTAAAGAGAGTAGAACTCCTCCACAGGGATTTCTTGGCTATAATCCTTAAGGAAGCATTGCCAGGCCTTTCTTGTGTGACACTTCTGGGTGGATTCAAACCATCAACCTTTAGGTTAATAGTTGAGAGTAAACTGTTTGCCCATCCAGGGACCTTATTCAGACAAACACTATACTGAAAATAATGACAGAGTGTAGGCTGCTGGAACAAAATCTCTAAAATGTCAGGGATAAAAGATTTACAGAAAGTCTTTTAAGCAGATTGGTAGCTTCCTCTACTATCTAGTTGCCTGACCTCAGGTTAGCTTTCTCGGGAAGAGACAAACAGTGCATGAAACCTGCTGTAGAACTGAACCCCTTAGATCCCAGTGAGGCTCAGTTTCACAAAAGGTGACATGTCCTTGGGGCTGACAGCAGGCTTCACTTTTTGCTTTGCTTTTCTAGCACAGTTCACATGATCAGGAAATGAAGAGGCGAACAGAGGAAGAGAAAAGGGAGTGACAAGTTTCCCAGCCTCACTCGGGCTCAGGACAACTTTTGCCTCATGATGCAGAAGCTGAAAATAGGTAGATGGTCTTCCTGCTGTTAGTTAGCTGAGGGATGCCAAGCCTTGAAACTACCAGCTTCTATGAAACAAAGGCTCACGCAGGCATGAGAGGATCTAGAAAGAAAGCGCTGGCAATAGAATTTCTCTGGGTGAAACAGACCCATTGGATTGCTCAGGAAATAATTTAAAACCCTAGAGAAAACTACATCTAGGTTCTTAATTATTGTACAAGTTAACTCAGGGATTTTTTTACTCTCTTTGGAGTAAAGTATTTGCTTTCCAGAGAAAACAACAAACCGTTAATTAGAACTGTGAACAGCTCTAACTGAGAACAGTGAAATAATAGACCAAAGAGAACTGATTTCAAGTACTCGATCTCGGCCGATTATAGAGTCATTTCTTAACAGTAATATTTTCGCTAAGGACTCCAGCCAGAGAAAAGGAGAGAAAAACAATATTTTCTGATTTTAGCATAGAAAATAAATATTTTTCTCCACATTTTAACTTTAATACAGTGATAACTCTCTCAGGACAGGATTCAGAGTTGAAATTCTGCCTTTAGTAGCCAGAAGCAAGCCTGCTCTCCCTGGCTTATAGTTTTCTCTGTTCCAGTCTCTGACGGAAAACATTTCCTTCTTTGTTTTAGACAGGGCTTCGAACTGGTTCTTCCTGGTTCAGTCATGGCCAAGGAAGCAAAAACGGAACAGACTCAAATTATGAGGTGGAAGCCTTTCTAGAAATCTAATCGCCCTCTTAGAAAACGTAGTACTCGTTGCATAGCAACCCAATCTGTTGCCCTCAGATTTCGTGCGGAGTCAGAAACAGGATGCCCCACTCAAAGATGGCGGTCAGCTGAGCCACACTGAATGTGTGCCACTTTCCATAGTCCTGCCAGAAATCCAGTCTTACGCATCAGGCTATGGAGAGGGCTCACTACGCCTCTTTCGAGTTTCCCATTCCAGGGCTTTGCCCTGTAATTTTTTCCATTCCAGTTATCATCCCAAATCACCCAAATTGTAAAAATTCAGGTCTGTTGTGGTTTTACTTTGTCAGCCATGACTGAACAGGTTAGAACAGGCTAGAAGTCTTGGTTTTAGAATTTAAAATTAGTGAAAGAAAAACAGTCATGCAAAAAGTAGGGGACACTGAAAGCTTTATTTAAGAGCGATGTGGAGACTTAGTACTAAAATTTGTTCTAAGTAGTTCCTTCTTTAGCACACCAGAGAGTCAGGGGTTAAAAAGTTAGAAATTTTAGACTTTCTTCAAAGCCCGTCGTTTTAGAAAATAACTCTCCAGTAGTTATCCCTAAGCCTTACTGTGTTAAGTTAAACATAGAGTTACCATATGACCTAGCAATTCTACTGTTAGGTGGACTTGAAAGAGATTTGAAAGCAGCAATACAAGCAGACACATGTACACCAGTGCTCATTGTAGTAGTATTCACAATAGCCAAAAGGTGGAAACAACTTTCACGTTAACTTAATTGATAACATCTTCAAAGAATTTTATTTCCAAACCAGGGTCATGTTCACAGGTACAGGGGTGGTCAGGACATCAATATACCTTTTAGGGGGACACAATTAAATCCGTAACAGAGGCTTTACTCTGAAACATAATTAGAAACAAAAAGAACAACTGCTGAGCAGTTGAGCAGGTAAGAGAGACAAAAAACCATACAGGGTACTAGAAAACCACATACATAAATTTTAAGAAAAGCCAAGAGGGGAAAATGAGCTTTGAAGTACCATTTCTTTTAATTCATGTTTTAATTAAACCTTGTTCACAGTAATAACGGACAACTTCTGAAAACCTTCAAGAAATAATGGCTTAATGATGGAAGAGATTGGCAGTCTAACAACTGGTGCCCAGGGGACTTGATTGCTTTTTTGGTAGAATTACAGAATTAATGGATAAAGGAAGTGCTACAGATACAATTTTCCTTGGTGTTCAGTGAAGTATCCAAAAAAGCGTCTTGTGAAAATTTCTTACACAAAACTAATTAAACGTGGATCGAATAAAGACTGTGTCACTAGATTGAAAACTGGTGGAGAGAGGATTGCCAAAGAGGAATGTGACCTAGAGGGGCACCTAGCTGGGTGTTAAGTTTTTCCTTAATTATTATTGAGTTAGGAAAAAGCATCATCAGCATCAATTTTGAGATATTAATCAATTGGACCATGTTGCAAGTATTAATAATTTAGCTGTTCTGTGACATGGAATGAGAATCTTATATGTAGCAGAACAAAGCAAATGAGAGTAAAGTTTGAAAACCTAGTAGTTTCAGCCTAAAAAAATATTTTGAATGATTTTATATTGTAGACGTAATAATTATAGTAGAAATATTGAAAAATCTAGAAAAGTATAAGAAAAAATTAAAATTATCCAATCTAGTTCTCATTCTTTTTGTCCCGGAAGTTCAGTCAGCTACTTGAACTAATTTCAAGTAACTCCAAGTCTTTATTAGTACCTCTTGAATACTGTAATATTGTGAAAGGGACATATAGATCCTTGCATTTCTTTTCTTTTTTTTTATTGTGCTTTAGATGAAGGTTTACAGAGCAAATTAGTTTCTTATTAAACAATCAATACACATATTGTTTTGTGACATTGGTTGCCAACTCTGTGATGTGTCAACCCTCTCCCCTTCTCGACCTTGGTTTCCCCATTTCCACTTGTCCAGCTTTCCTGTCCCCTCCTGCCTTCTCGTCCTTGCCCCCTGAGCTGGTGTGCCCATTTAGTCTCATATACATGGTTGAGCTACGTGTATTATTGTTGTTTTACAGGCCTGTCTAATCTTTGGCTGCAGGGTGAACCTCAGCAGTGACTTTAGTACTGAGTTAAAAGTGTGTCAGGGGGCCATACTCTCGGGTTTCTCTAGTCTCTGTCAGGCCAATAAGTCTGGTCATTTTTTGTGAGTTAGAATTTTGTTCTCTATTTTTCTCCAGCTCTGTCTAGGACCCTCTACTGTGATCCCTGTCAGAGAAGTCAGTGGTGGTAGCTGGGCACCATCTAGTTGTACTGAACTGAGTCTGGTGGAGTGTGTGGTAGTTGTGGTCCATTAGTCCTATGGACTAATCTTTCCCTTGTGTCTTTAGTTCTCTTCATTCTCCCTTGCTCCCGACGGGGTGAGACCAGTGGAGAATCTTAGATGGCTGCTCACAGGCTTTTAAGACCCCAGACCCTATTCACCAAAGTAGGCTGTAGATCATTTTCTTTAGAAACTGTGTTATGCCAATTGAGCTAGATGTTTCCCGAGACCACGGTCCCTACAGCCCTCACCCCAGTAATTTGGTCCCTCAGGGAGTTTGGGTGTGTTTATGAAGCTTCTATGACTTTGCCTTGGTCAAGTTGTGCTAACTTCCCCAGAATTGTGTATTGTCTGGGGGAGTTTGAACTGCCAACCTTTTGATTAGTATTCAGACTCTTAACTGATTGCGCCAACAGTCTCTTTAGAAAAATTGTCAATTTTTCTTTCCACTAGGCGTACTGTTTTAATCCAGTTTTGCCAATATTTACTATTACTGTTTTGGTTAAATTTTGTTAAATTGGATAAACAAAAAATGTTTCTCATTGTTTTTATGTGTATTTCTTTGATTACTAGTGAGGGTAAACCTTTCATATGTTTCTTATTCTGAATATTGTCAATTCTGGCCACTGCCCATTTTCAACTGTGGCTTTTATTATCAATTTATATGAGCACTTTCAAGGTTATGAGAAGTATCTTTTTGCTTGTCATTATTGTAGCAAGTAGTTTTTTAGCCTATAGTTTTATTTTTTATTTGCCTTTTAGCTCATGCATTTTTATGCTTTTTGCAAATACAGACGTTTTAAATCTGCACGGAGTAAGAGCTATTTTTTTTTTTTTTAATTCTTGTAGATTTAAAATTTTTTCTCCATCCTGAAGTCATTACATAGAAACCCGTTCTTCTTGGCTGCACACACACACACATGTATATACAGTTGTTAGTTGCCGTGGAGTCGATTCCAACTCATGGTGACCCCATCTGTTATAGAGTAAAACTTCTCTGTGGGATTTTCTTGGCTGTAATCTTAACAGAAGCAGATCACCAAGGCTTCTCTTCCGTGGTACCACTGGGTGGGTTTGAACTGCCAACCTGTAGGTTAGAAGTCTAGTGCAAACCATTTTTAACACCTAGGGATATATATAGATAGATTGATCTCTATCTCTGTAAGTCAATTACTATATAAATGTAGCAGTATAGCCAAGAAATAAATACATAGGAGACATATACATATAATGAGTTTGACATTTTGAAGAAAGGTAAAGTAAGTAGAATAGCGGACACATGGCCATGAGTTCCACCGGTCTAACTAAATTCCACATCTCCTAGGAAGCAGTCACCATCATAGAGCAATGGAATAGCCACTTGAAGGTACAGCAGCTGAAAAACTAGGATGGAGCTGATACCGTGCAGTATACATCATGAATTAGTGACATTATATAATGCTGTGTTCCCTAGAGGTGTGATACATGAGTCTGAAAATCAATGGGTGGAAGAAGGAGTGGCCCTATTTCCACTCCCAGTGACCCACTTGAGGAATGTGTACTTCTGGTCACCACAGCATTAAGACATCTGTGGTTCTAAAGGTCTCGGGTCTCCAGAGGGGGAGTTCTTTCACCAGGAACTGCAACAAGAGTTCCATTCAACTCTTAGCTGCAACTCTTATCAACAGATCAGCCTGCAAGGAAAGAGCCATCATACTGGCATAGATAACTGACATTGATTGTCAGGAGGAGAAAGAAGCCCTGGTGGTGCAACGGTTAAGCACTGAGCTGCTAACCGAAAGGTTGGTGGTTCGAACCTACCCAGCAGCTCCATGGGAGAAAGACCTGGCAATCTGCTTCCTTAAAGATTACAGCCAGGGAAACTCTAGGAAGCTGTTCTACTCTGTCAGGAGGAGGTAGGGATTCTGTTGCATAATGATGGCAAGGTAGGAGAAATGTGTTTGGCAAGTGGGTGATCCTTTGGTTTGTATCTCAGTATTCCCCTGTTCAATTTTGATGGTAAATGGGAAACTACAATAGCCACAGCCTGATACAGGCATGATGACTAGGAGGTTAGAACTTCAGTGTTAGGAGTCTGGGTCACCCCACCAGGTAAGTCACCTAAACTAGTAGAGACACTAGCTGAGGGTGGGGGGAAGCTAGATGAGGAGTAGAGGAGGGAGATGATGAGTTTCAGTAGCCACCTTAAACCCCGTTGCAGAAATGAGGGCTGCACCCTTCCGCTTGCATATATCCTCAGGAAAAGTAACCAACCGAAACCTTAGAGGACAGGCAGCGAGGTGATTCAAGAAACACGAGGGATGGATCATAGTGGATGCAGTGGTGCCACACCCAGAACCCCTTCAGGCCCAAAGCCTTCATTTTCCCGGATGCAGGAGGTTTGCCTGCTGTCAGCTCTCAGCTGAGTTTCTGTTTGCCCTCAGCCAGAGAGAGCTGCCTCTCCAAGTTTACACCTACTCCCTGGTTGCTGCCTGAATCCAATAACTGGTTGATGCAGGAGTAGAAAGGCCTGGCCACCTTGCTTCATTTCAGGACAATGCTGAGACACCGACCCAGCTCTGGATCTCCCAGTGGAAGCTGGTGAGGCCTCTGTTACAATTGCGTTGCAGTTCAAAGTTTTCGCCTGCTCAACCCTGCTTCCCTAATTATCTTATAGGCATTATTTCTGAGAGTACTCCCAAATACATCTTCTGCTTGCCAATCTCCTCAGAGTCTGTTTCTCAGGAATTCTGGCCTACAATGTCTGTAATCCTTCCATGTTATGTTCCTCTCTGCTTATGGCATTTTTGATGCCATTTTTTTGTGGAGGCCATGACATTTTAGTATTGCATAAAGATGCCAAACCATTTTTCTAATGTCTTTTTTTTTATTTCTCCAGTAAATAATTTTAAGAGTCTGTGTTTCCTCTGATCTTCAGAGATACATTCTCTATGAGTTTCAAGTTCTTTATGAACTTATGCTGTTTTTTATTCTTTTCCTCCTCCTTGAAGGAGGCTAGATTTGCCCGGATTTGTTGTTTGTCAACTGAGAGAGTGTATATTGCTCTTGGATTCTCTGTCAGTCACCTCTGGTACTTGTGATTGCTTTTCAGATGATCAGCTGGAAGCCATGTTCAGGCACCGAGATCTTAACACAATTTTTGTCAAATTTTACAGGCAGTGGAGAGACATTGAAGAATTGTGACATACCAGAATGACCTATTAGAAATGTCACCGTGGCTGAAGTGTGTTGTCTGAGTCTCCCCGGGCTGCCATAACAAAATACCACAAGGTGGGTGGCTTTAGAGAGCAGAAATTTATATTATCACCTGCCATAGACTGAATTGTGTCCCCCAAAAATGTGTCAACTTGGTTGGGCCATGATTCCCAATATTGTGTCGTCGTCCTCCATTTTGTGATTGTAAGTTTATGCTAAAGAGGATTAGGGTGGGATTGTAACACCCTTACTAAGGTCACATCCCTGATCCAATGTAAAGGGAGTTTCCTTGGGGTGTGGCCCGCACCACCTTTTATCTTACAAGAGATAAAAGGAAAGGGAAGCAAGCAGAGAGTGGGGACCTCCTACCCCCAAGAAAGCAGCGCCAGGAGCAGAGCGCGTCCTTTGGACCTGAGGTTCCTGCGCACAGAAGCTCCTAGTCCCAGGGAAGATTGATGATGATGAGGACCTTCCTCCAGAGCTTACAGAGAGACCTTCCCCTGGAGCTGACGCCTGGAATTTGGAATTTTAGCCTACTTTACCGTGAAGGAATAAATTTCTCTCTGTTAAAGCCATCCACTTGTGGTATTTTTGTTAGAGCAGCACTAGATGACTAAGACATCACCCTTCTGGAGGCTAAATGACCAAATTTGGGGTCTTGGCTGTGTTGATTCCTCCTGAGGGCTTTTAGAGAGGAACAGTTCGATGCCTCTCTCCTAGTTTCTGGTGACTGCTGGCAATTCTTGGCGTTCCATTGCTGCTAATGGATGCCTCTGCCTCTGTGGTCATATGGCACATCTCCCTCTGTGTGTGTCTGTCTTCCCCTTTACAAGACACCACTCAGGAAGGATTCTGACTCATCCTACTCTGGGTTAGCCGAACTGCTGACATCTGCACAGAAAAACCCCATTTCCCCCAAAACAAGGTCACATTCACAGACACAGGGGTTAGGATTTCAATATATCTTTTTTGGGGGAGCCCTGATGGTGCAGTGGTTAATCGCTCAGGTTGCTAACCAAAAGGTCAGCATTTGGAATCCATCAGCCGCTCCTTGGAAACGCTGTGGGCAGTTCAACTCTGTCCGATAGGGTTGCTATGAGTCGGAATCAACTTGACGGCAATGAGTTTGGTTTGGGTTTGTTTTTTTGAGAGATATAATTCAATCTGTAACGTGTGAAAAAGGAGTGGAGGAGAATAAAGAGGTAGAATATTAAAGATTTCCCATAGTAATCCAAACAAGATTCCAATGTCCTAAATTTATTTATTTCATCTTTATTTTCACTGGGTATAGAATTCCAGGCTGACAGTTTTATTCTTTTACTACATTAAAGATCCTGCTCCTACATCTTCTCACTTGCTTTGTTTCTGGGGAGAATTCTGCTATCATCCTTATCTTTACTCCTCCGTATCAAACAGGTCTTTTTCCTCTTGCTGTTTTTATTTTTCTCTTTGTCACTTATTTTGTACACTTTGGTTACGATGTGCCTTGGTATTATTTTCTTAATGTTTCTTGTGCTTGGGGTTTGTTAAGTACTTGAATCTGTGGGTTTATAGTTTGTTTGTTTTTCCATCAAATTTGGAGAAATTTTAGCCATTATTTCTTCAAATGTTTTTTCTCTGTTACCCCTCTCTTCTTTGAGTACTCTAACTGCACATATATTAGGCTTCATGAAGTTGTCATAAGCTCACTGATTCTGTTATTATTATTATTGTTTTTCTTTCTGCATTTAATTTTGAATAGATTCTATCTCTGTCCTCATGTTCACTAACCTTTTCTTCTGCAAGGTCTAAGTTTCCATTAATCTCATTCAGAGGCTTTTTCATCTCTGGAATATCTATTTGACTCTTTTTCATATCTTTCATGTTTCTATTTAACTTTTTTGAACATTTGTAGTAGAGTTATAATAACTGTTTTCTTTTTCTGCTAATTTTAACATTTGTGTCAGTTCTTGGCCAGTTTTGATTGGTTTATTTTTCTCCTCATTAAGGATGCATTTTCCCGCTTCTTCGCATGCCTGGTAATTTTTCATTTTTGTACTCCTATAAACATGCTTATTTTTTATAAAATAAATACGCTTGAGTTTTTTTTTTTTTTCTGTGATGCAGTTAAAGTACTTGGATAAGTTTTATTTTGGGGGAATGTTGTTTGTATGATTTGTTAGGTAGGAACGAGTAGCATATATTCTAGGGATAATTATTCCTCAATCTTATGACAAGATCCTTCTGAGTGATGTACCCAATGCTCTGTGAATTATGAGTTTTTCTAGTCTATCCGGTGGGAACAGGCACTGCTCTGAGCCCCGGTGAGCATCAGGTAATGTTTCCTTTAATGCTTGCTGTCAGTTCTTTCCTGGGAGCTGGGTAGTTTCCTCACATGCATGAACCAATCAGTAGTCTGCTAAATACTCAACAGGGAACTTCTGCATATCTCTGGAGTTCTCTTTCTGAGCTGCTCTGTCCGTTTGGTATTCAGTTCTGCAAATTCTAATTCCCTTGATTTCCTTGGATTCTGTCTTGTCTCTTCAACTCAGGATGTCCATTGTGCTTTGCCTGGGTTTCCCCTCCCTGCACCATGGCCTGGAAACTCTCTCAAGGCAGTCACCTGCATCAATTGTAGACCCACATTGTCCATTTTCCATTGTCCTTCATTGCCTGATGTCCAGTCTCTTGAAAATCACTGCTTTAAATACTTTTTGTTTTGTTTGTTTCAGGCAGAAAGAATATAAATCTTTTCCCTATTACTGCATCTTGACCAGAAGCTGAGCTCTGTATCCAGATTTATTCTTTTTTTCCATTTAAAATTTCTTTTTTTTAAAATTATTGTACTTCAGATGAAGGTTTACAGAACAAACTAGCTTCTCATTAAACAGTACACATATTGTTCTGTGACATTGATTAACAACCCCATGGCATGTCAACACTCTCCCTTCTCGACCTTGGGTTCCCTATTACCAGCTTTCCTGTCCCCTCCTGCCCTCTAGTCCTTGTCCATGGGCTGGTATGCCCCTTTAGTCTCGTTTTGTTTTACGGACCTGTCTAATCTTTGGCTGAAGGGTGAACCTCAGGAGTGATTTCATTGCTGAGCTAAAAGGGTGTCCAGGGGCCATATTCTCAGGGCTTCTCTAGTCTCTGTCAGGCCAGTAAGTCTGGTCTTTTTTTGTGAGTTAGAATTTTATTCTACATTTTTCTGCAGCTCTGTCTGGGACCCTCTATCATGATCCCTGTCAGAACAGTCAGTGGTGGTTGCTGGGCAACATCTAGTTGTACTGGACTAAGTCTGGTGAAGGCTGTGGTAGTTGTCATCCATTAGTCCTTTGAACTAATCTTTCCCTTGTGTCTTTAGTTTTCTTCATTCTCCCTGGCTCCAGAGAGGGTGAGACCACGATGTATCATAGATGACCACTCACAAGCTTTTAAGCCCTCAGGCGCTACTCACCAAAGTAGAATGTAGAACATTTTCTTTATTAAATATGTTATGCCACTTGAGCTAGATGTTCCTGAGACCACGGTCCCCACAGCCCTCAGCCCAGTAATTCGGTCCCTCAGGGAGTTAGGATGAGTCTATGGAGCTTCCATGACCTGGCCTTGGACAAGTAGTGCTGGCTTTCCCAGTATTGTGTACTGTCTTACCTTTCACCAAGACTACCACTTACCTATTTTCTATTTAGTGTTTTTCCTTCCCCACCCCTCCCTTCCCTTGTAACCATCAAAGATTGTTTCTTTTTGTGTGTAAACCTTTTCCTGAGTTTTTATAGCAGTAGTCTCATACAATATATGTCCTTTTGTGATTGACTGATTTCCCTCCAGATAATGTATAATGCCCTCCAGATTCATCCATGTTGTGAGACACTTTGCAGATTCATCGTTTTTCTTTATTGTTGCGTAGTATTCCACTGTATGTATGTACCATAGTTTGTTTATCCATTCATCTGTTGATGGGCATCTAGGTTGTTTCCATCTTTTTGCTATTGTGAACAATGCTGCAATGAACATGGGTGTGCATGTGTCTATTCGTGCGATGGCTCTTACCTCTCTAGGATATATTCATAGGAGTGGGATTGCTGGATCATATGGTGTTTCTATTTCTAGCTTTCTAAGGAGGTGCTGTATCATTTTCCAAAATAGTACCATTTTGCATTCCCACCAACAGTGCATAAGAGTTCCAATCTTCTGCAGCCTCTTCAACATTTGTTATTTTCAGTTTTTTTTTATTTTGTGCCAGTAATGCCAGGGTATCTCATTGTGGTTTTGATTTTCATTTCTCTGATGGCTAGTGATCGTGAACATTTCCTCATATGTCTGTTAGCCACTTGAATGTCATCTTTGGTGAAGTGTCTGTTCATTTCCTTTGACCATTTTTTAATAGGATTATTTGTCTTTTTCTTGTACAGGTGTTGGATTTTCTTATAGATTTTAGAGATTAGACCTTTGTCTGACTTGTAATGTCCAAAATTTTTTTCCCAGTCTGTAGGTTCTCTTTTTACTCTTTTGGTGAAGTCTTTTGATGAACATAAGTGTTTCATTTTTAGAAGATCCCAGTATTCTAGCTTATCTTCTGGGGATTGTGTGTTGTTGATTATGGATTGTACCCTGTTAATGCCATGAATTAGGGCCTCTAGCGTTGATTCTATTTTTTCTTCTATGAACTTTATAGTTTTTGGCTTTATATTTAGGTGTTTGATCCAAATTGAATTCGTTTTTGTGTATGGAGTGAAGTATGGGTCCTGTTTCATTTTTTTGCAGATGGACATCCAGTTTTGCCAGAACCATTTGTTAAAAAGACTGTATTTTCTCCATTTGATGAACTTTGGGCCCTTGTCGAAGATCAGGTGACCATAGGTGGATAGATTTAGATCGGAGTTCTCAATTCTGTTCCATTGGTCAATGTACCAGTTGTTGTACCAGTACCAGCCTGTTTTGACTACCATAGCTGTATAGTAGGTTCTGAGGTCTGGTAGTGTGAGTCCTCCTACTTTATTCTTTTTCTTCAATAGTGATTTACTTATCTAGGACCGCTTCCCTTTCCATATAAAGTTAATGATTAGTTTTTCCATCTCTTTAAAGAATGCTGTTAGTATTTTGGATCAGGATTGCATTGTATTTGTAGATTGCTTTGGGTGGAATTGTCATTTTCACAATGTTGAGTCTACTATCCATGAGCATGGTATGTTTTTCCATTTATGTAGCTCCTTTTGGTTTCTTGGAGCAGTGTTTTGTAGTTTTCTTTGTATAGATCTTTTACATCCTTAGTTAGATTTATTCCTAAGTATTTAATTTTTTTAGGCCCTATTATAAATTGTATTGTTTTCCTGATTTCCTTGTCATCATTCTCCTTATTGGTGTATAGGAATCCAACGGATTTTGTATGTTTATCTTGTATCCTGCTATTCTGCTGAATCTTTGTACCAGTTCCAGTAATTTTCACATGGAGTCTTTTGGGTTTTCTGTGTATAGTCTCATATCATCTGCAAACAGAGACAGTTTAACTTCTTCATTACCAATTTAGATGCCCTTTATTTCTTTTTCTTGCCTTATTGCTCTAGCTAGGACTTCCAGCACAATGTTAAATAGGAGTGGTGATAAAGGGCATCCTTGTCTGGTTCTTGTTCTCAAGGGCAATGTTTTCAGCCTCTCTCTATTAAGAATGATGTTGGCTATTGAGTTTGTGTAGATGCCCTTTATTAAGTTGAGAAATTTCCCTTCTGTACCTATTTTATTGAGAGGTTTTATCAGGTATGGGTGTTGGACTTTGTAGAATGCCTTTTATGCATCAATTGAGATGATCGTGTGATCCTTTTATTTTATTTATGTGGAGGATTACGTTGATTGATTTTCTAATGCTGAACCATCCTTGCATACTTGGTATGAATCCCACTTGGTCATGGTGTATTATTTTTTTTTGATATGATGCTGAATTCTATTGGGTAGAATTTTGTTGAGAATTTTTGCATCTATATTCATGAGAGATATCAGTATGTAATTTTCTTTTCTTGTGATGTCTTTACCTGGTTTTGGTTTCAGGGTTATGCTGGCCTCATAGAATAAATTCAGAAGTATCCTTTCCTTTTCTATATTCTGAAATACTTTGAATAGTACTGCTATGTAAGTTCTTCTTTGAATGTTTAGTAGAATTCTCCAGTGAAGCAATCTGGGCCAGGACTTTTTTTTTGGTTGGAAGTTTTTTTAAATTACCTTTTCAGTCTCTTCTCTTGTTATGGGTATTTTCAGATTTTCAATTTCATTTTGTGTTAGTTTGTGTAGGTAGTATGTTTCTAGAAAGTTGTCCATTTCCTCTAGGTTCCCAAATTTGTTGGAGTATAGCTTTTCATAGTACTCTGTTAAGATACTTTTTATTTCAGTTGGGGCCATTGTAATGTCCCCCATTTCATTTCTTATTCAGGTTATTTTTGTCTCCTTCTATTTTTCTTTTCTCAATTTGGCCAGTGGTTTCTCGATTTTTTTGATCCTTTCATAGAACCAACTTTTGGTTTTGTTGATTCTTTCTATTGTTTTTCTATTCTTTATTTCATTTATTTCTGCTCTATCTTTATTATTTCCTTTCTTCTTGTGGCTGTGCGCTTCTTTTGGTGTTCTCTTTCTATTTGTTCAAGTTGAGTAGCTAATGTTTTGATTTTGTCCCTTTCTTCTTTTTTGATATGTGCATGTATTGCTGTAAATTGACCTCTGAGCACTGCCTTTGCTATGTCCCAGAGGTTTTGGTATGATGTGTTTTCATTCTCGTTTGATTCTAGGAATTTTGATGTCTTCTATTACCTAGCGGTTTTTAAGCAGGGTGTTATTCAGTTTCTACGTAATTGATTTTTTTCCTTTGCTCTTCCTGTTGTTAATTTCTACTTTAATTGCATTGTGATCAGAGAAGATACTTTGTATTATCTTAATGTTTTGGATTTTATTGAGGGTTGCTTTGTGGCCTATGATGTGGTCTTTTCTGGAGAACATTCCATGTGCATTGGAAAAGAATTTGTACTTTGTGGCTAGTGTTCTATATATGTCTATGATGTCAGGTTGGCTGATTGTG
>NW_004443980.1:6698182-6699977 GCF_000243295.1 Trichechus manatus latirostris
GCATTTAGGCCATTTATGTTCAGTGTAATTATTGATAGGTGTGAGTTTATTGCTGTCATTTTGTAGAGCTTTTTTTTTTATGGTGCTGATGTTTTCTTTGTTCCTCTTATTCTCCTGTGCTGAATTCCTTTTGGTTGTAGATTTTTTTTTCATTTCTTTTGTTTTTGTAAATTTTGTGTTTCCTGAGACTTTATGTTTTTCTTCTTTATTTTCATGAGTAGGTTTGTTAACTTTCTTTGTCGTTACCTTGAAATTTACCATTATCTTCCTAAGTTTGAATGAATCTATTATTACTTGGTATTGCCTTGTCTTCCTCTCCATTAGTATGTTCTATACCTACACTGTTTATTCTCTTTCATTCTTCTGACGTTGTTTTCATTTACAGATTAACCTCTCTGGTTCCCTGTTGTAAATCTTTTAGTTTTGAACAATCTTGAGAGTTCATTTCCTAGGTTGGTATCTGGCTGGTGTGGACTTGTGTCCTAGATTCAGACTATTGTCTGTTGTTGTTTGTTCTCAAACTGAAGGACTCTAATAATTTTTGTAAGTTTCTTTTGTTTTTTAAATATTCCCTTGATTTCTGTTTATCTGGAAATATCTTAATTTCACCATCATATTTCAATGAGAGTTTTGCAGAATATATTATTCTTTTTTTTGTCTGTAGCTTGGGTTTTATGTATTTATTTTTTATTGTACTTTAGATGAAGGTTTACAGAACAAATAGTTTCTCATTAAACAGTTTTATAACATTGATTAACAACCCCACGACATGTCAACACTCTCCCTTCTCGACCTTGGAGGACCTTTTTTATTTTTGGTGAAAATTTTCATAGCCAAAGTTACACCATTTCAAAAGTTTCTACATATACAATTCAGGGACATTGATTATATTCTTCCAGTTGTGCTGCTATTCTCACTATCCTTTTCCAAAATATTCCATCACCATTATCTTCAACTCACTGCCCCCTAGGCTTCCCATCAAACCTTTTGAGTTGCTGTTATCAAGTTGATCTCACATAGATAATTCTTCTTTTTGTACCTTAGATGAAACTTTACCGAACAAATAGTTTCTCATTAAACAGTTAGTACACATATTGCCCTATGACAGTGGTTAACAAACCCACGACATGTCAACACTGTCCCTTCTCTATCTTGGGTTCCCTATCACCAGCTTTCCTGTCCCCTCTTGCCTACTAGTCCTTGTCCCTGGACTGCTGTGCCTCATTAGTCCCATTTTGTTTTATGAGGCCATCCTATCCCCAGCTGAACAGTGAACTTCCGGAGGGACTTCATCACTGAGCTAAAAGGGTATCTGGGGGCCATACTCTCGGTGTTTCTTCAGTCTCTCAGGCCAGTAAATCTTGTCTTTTTTTTGTGAGGTAGAATGCCATTCCACATCCTTTTCCAGCTCTCTCCAGGACCCTCTATTTTGATCCCAGTCAGAGCAGTCAGTGGTGGTAGCCGGGCACCATCAGCTGCACTGGACTCAGTTTAATGGAGGCCATGGTATCTGTGGTCCACCAGTCCATTGGACTAATCTTTTCCTTGTATCTTGTTCTCTTCATTATCCCTTGCTCCCGAAGGGGTGAGACCAGAGGAGTATCTTAGATGGCTGCTCACAGGCTTTCAGGACCCCAGGCGCTACTCACCAAGGTAGAATGTAGAACATTGTCTATATAAACTGTGTTATGCCAGTTGAGCTAGATGTTCCCCAAGACCATGGTCCCCACAGCCCTCCGCCCAGCAATTCAGTCCCTCAGGGAGTTTGGAAGTGTCTATGGAGCTTCCATGAATC
>NW_004443980.1:6707315-6708373 GCF_000243295.1 Trichechus manatus latirostris
AGCACAATGTTAAATAGGAGTGGAGATAAAGGGCATCCTTGTCTTGTTCCTGTTCTCAAGGGGAATGTTTTCAGCCTCTCTCCATTAAGAATGATGTTGGTCATTGGCTTTGCATAGATGCCCTTTATTATGTTGAGAAATTTCCCTTCTATACCTATTTTATTGAGAGTTTTTTTCAGGAATGGGTGTTGGGCTTTGTTGAATGCTTTTTATGCATCAATTGAGATGATCATGTGATTGTTTTCTTTCCTTTGATTTATGTGGTGGATTACAATGATTTATTTTACAATGTTGAACAATCCGTGTATACCTGGTATAAATCCTACTTGGTCGTGGTGCATTATTTATTTATTTTTTTGATGTGATGCTGAATTCTATTGGGTAGAATTTTGTTGAGAATTTTTGTATCTATATTCCTGAGAGATACTGGTCTGTAATTTTCTTTTTTTGTGGTGTCTTTGCCTTGTTTTGGTATCAGGGTTATGCTGGCTTCATAAAACGAATTCAGAAGTATCCCTTCCTTTTCTATGTTCTGAAATAGTTTTCTATGTTCTTATACTGGTATAAGCTCTTCCCTGAATATTTGGTAGAATTCTCCAGTGAAGCCTTCTGGGCCACAGCTTTTTTTTTCATTGGGAGTTTTTTTTAATTACCTTTTCCATCTCTTATGGGTCTGTCCAGATTTTCAACAACACTTTGTGGTAGTTTGGGTAGGTAGCTTGTTTCTAGAAATTTATCTAGTTCCTCTGGTTTTCAGATTTGCTGGAGTAGAGTTTTTTATAATACTCTGTTATAATCCTTTTTATTTCATTTGGTTCTGTTGTAATGTCCCCCATTTCATTTCTTATTTGGGTTATTTTCATCCCCTCCTGCTTTTCTTTTGTCAGTCTGGCCAGTGGTTTGTCGATTTTGTTGATCCTTTCAAAGAACCGACTTTTGATTTTGATGATTCTTTCTGTTTTTTCTATTCTCTATTTCATTTATTTCTGCTCTAATCTTTATTATTTCCTTTTTTATAGTGGCTGTGGGCGTTTTTTGCTGTTCTCTTTCTATTTGTT
>NW_004443980.1:6708533-6738371 GCF_000243295.1 Trichechus manatus latirostris
AATTGATTTTCTTTTCCTTGCTCTTTCTGTTGTTAATTTCTACCTTGATGGCATTGTGGTCAGAGAAGATACTTTTAATTATCTCAACGTTTTGGATCTTGTTGAGGATTGCTCTGTGGCCTAAGATGTGTTCTCTTCTGGAGAACTTTCCATGTGCATTGGAAAAGGATGTGTACTTTGCAGCTGTATGGTGGAGTGTTCTATATATGTCTATGAGGTCAAGTTGGCTGATTGTGCCCTTGTGTCTTCTGTATCTTTGTTGAGTTTCTTTCTAGATGTTCTGTCCTTTACCAAGAGTGGTGTGTTGAAGTCTCCTATATTATTATTGTGGAACTGACAGTTTCTCTTTTCAGTGCCGTTAGAGTTTCTTTTATGTATTTCGGAGCCCTCTCATTGGGTGTGTAGATGTTTATTATGGTTATGTCTTCATGATGGATGGTTCCCTTAATTATTATGCAGTGTCTTTCTTTGTCTTTTATGGTGGATTTTGTTTTAAAGTCTATTTTATCTGAGATTAGTATTGCCACTCCTGCTGTTTTGGTAGCTGTTTGCTTGGTATATTTTTTTCCATCCTTTGATTTTTAATAAATTTACATCTTTTTACCTCAGGCGTGTCTCTTGTAGACAGCATATGGATGGATCATGTTTTTCTAATCCATTCTGTCACTCTCTGTCTCTTTATGGGTGCATTTAGGCCATTTACATTCAGTGTAATTACAGATAGGTGTGAGTTTCTTGCTGTCATTTTGTAGTGCTTTTTTTGTGGTTCTGACCTTTTCTTTGTTCCTCTTACTTTCCAGTGTTGAGTTCCTTTTGTTTGTGGATTTTTTTTTCATTTCTTTGGTTCTTGTAGGTTTTGTTTTTACTGAGACTTTATGTTTTTCTTCTTTATTTTGATGAGTAGGTTTGTTAACTTTCTTTGTAGTTACCTTGAAATTTACTCTTATCTTCCTAGGTTTGAACCAGTCTATTATTACTTGATGTCTCTTTGCCTTCCTCTCCATTAGAAGGTTCTATACCTACACCATTTATTCCCTCTTTTATTGTTCTGATGCTGTTGTCATTTACAGATTAACCTCTCTGGTTCCCTTTTGTAATTCTTTTGGTTTTGGGTAGTCCTTAAGAGTTCATTTCCTAGGTTGGTATCTGGCTAGTACAATCCTGTGTCCTATATTCAGCCTGTTGCCTGATGTTGTTTGTTCTTAGATCGAACGACTCCCTCTATTAAGTCTTGTAAGTTTGATTTGGTTTTTACATAGTTCCTTAATTTTTGTTTATCTGGAAATGACCTAATTTCACCATCATATTTGAACAAGAGTTTTGAAGGATATATTATTCTTGGTTGGCAATTTTTTTCTTTCATGGTTTTATATATGTCATCCCATTGCCTTCTTGCCTGCACGGTTTCTGCCGAATAGTCTGAGCTCAGTCTTATTGTTTCTCCCCTGTATGTGACTTTTTGTTTTTCTTGATCTGCTCTCAGGATTCTTTGTTTGTCTTTGGTTTTAGTGAGTGTGATTATGATATGCCTTGGTGATTTTCTTTTGAGGTCTATCCTATATGGGGTTCTTTGAGCTTCTTACAGGTTCAGCTTTTCACCTTTCATGATATTAGGAAATTTTTCTGTCAGCAATTCTTCAATAATCCTGTCTGTGTTTTCTGTTTTCTCCCCCTGTTCTGGAACTCTGATCACTCATAGATTTTTGCTTTTGATTGTATCCCAAATCGTTCTCTGGTTTTCTTCATTTCTCTGTGTTGTTTTGTCTGATTTTTCCTCAGAGTTATATCCAAGTGCTTGTCTTCCATTTCGCTGATCCTGTCTTCCATTGTTTCAAACCTGCTCCTCAGACCGTCTATGTCATTGTCCATTTCTGAAATCTTGTCGTTTATCTTTTGGATTTCTAATTGCTGCTTTTGTATGATTTCTAGTAGTGAATTTATTTTGATGTTTTGTTCCTTTGTTATTTTCCTGAATTCTTCCATTGTTTTGTTCTGTCTTTCCCATGATTTTGTCTATTTTTTCCTCATTCCTTCAACTCTTGGATAGCTCTGGATAGTAAAGATTTTCATTCCCTATCAGGTAGTTCCAGTGCCTTTTCTTCTACTGGGAAGTCATCTAGTGTTTTATTTTGGATGCCTACTGGAACCATCCTGTCCTTTTTTATATATATATTTTGATATTGTCTGCTGTCTTTGGGACTTTCAGTAGTTAATTTCTTCATTTATTGATTGTGAATTTGTTTGTTTTGTCCTGCTTTTTTGTTTTATTTGGTTATGACTGAGCAGGTGGGCTCTGCGTTCTTTGTTGTTTGCTTCTCTGTTTGAAGGATACTTCTCACCCTCTTGTCCAATGGGCAGGGTCAGTAGCACAGAGCAGATCCAGTGGATGCTCTGTCTCCTGCTGGGATCTCCATAAAGCTGCTTTCCCGTACTTCCTGTTTACCAATCTCTAACAGGAGTCCAAGATGGAAAATCCATGCTGTATTAGCTGATAGGCTACCTCCACTCCATATTTCTCCTTGCTGTCTGTTCTTTGTCAGTTTCTTACTTCATTCAGTGCTTGGTTGAGTTCTTTATCTCTTCATTTGATGCTTAGGGTTCCAGGATTGACATTTGTCTCTGTTTTACTTAGTTTTTTTGGTCTTTGCTCTGGTGGGACAGCATAGTGCTTCTGTATTTAGTGCTTCTGTCTTCAGTGCTATGTTGGCTCTGCCTCCATCCAGATTTATTCTTGATAGTCTAATTAAATAATAATGTTTGTGGAAGCTGTAAAGTGCTCTACAAAACAAAATTTAGCCATTGTTAAAGCCGTTGCCATTGAGTTGATTCTGACACATTCCAAACGCATGTGTTACATAGGGTTTTCTTGGGTGTAATTGCTACAGAAGCAGATTACCAGGGCTTTATTCCATGTAGCTGCTGGGTGGGTTCAAACTACTAACCTTTAGGGTAGTAGGTGATTGCAAACTGCTTGCATCACTCAGGGACCTCTAACCATTGTTATTCCCCATCACCTAAATTTTGTATTCAATTTTGGCACCATATTATTTTAAACCATATAGACATATTGATAGCACTTAAGAAATTTTTGTAAAAATAATAAAATCACCATTGCACCCAAAAATCTTATGTCGTCTTTGAGATTTGCATTCTGTTTCATTTTGTATTTAAATTTATATCGTATCTTTCTATGTTTTGACATTATGTGTAATATTCATCATTGTTAAATAGTGCTCAATAATCCATTTTGTTGATTTCAAAAGTGTATTTGTACCATCACATTACAAGTGGGCGTTTCAGTTGAAATCATATTATTTTTTATATACCATACCAGTTTATTGAATATATTTCTTCTTTTCTGAGGTTACCCAATTTTATTTTGAAAAATTATTAACTAACTATTAAAAGTACCCTTTTATCTTCTTACCAGGTCTATCTGATAACACTAAGATTCAGAAGTGGTTGGGGCCTTGTCATGGATTGAATTGTGTCCCCAAAAATATATGTAACTTGATTAGGCCATGATTCCCAGTATTGTGTGGTTGTCTTCCATTTTGTGATTTTCCTATGTGTTACAAATCATGTTCTTTGTCTGTGGTTAAAGGTTAGGGTGGGATGTAACACCTTGCTCAGGTCACATCCCTGATCCAATGTAAAGGGAGTTTCCCTGGAGTGTGGCATGCACTATCTTTTACAAGAGATAAAAGTAAAGGGAAACAAGCAGAGTAGGGGACCTCATACCACCAAGAAAGCAGTGCTGGGAGCAGAGTGCATCCTTTGGACGAGGGGTTCCTGCGTGGAGAAGCTCCTATACCAGGGGAAGATTGATGAGAAGGACCTTCCTCCAGAGCTGACACAGAGAAAAAGCCTTCCCCAGGAGCTAACACCCTGAATTTGGACTTGTAGCCTACTAGACTGTGAGAAAATAAACTTCTGTTTGTTAAAGCCATCCACTTGTGGTATTTCTGTTATAGCAGCACTAGATGACTAAGACAGGCCCTATATGGGTCTCATCAGCACTTGTGGTAGTTGATTCTCAAAGATGCAGTATTGTTTGAGTTAAACCCAATAGGGCACATGCTAGGCTAGCACCTCAATTCATCATTAAGTTATTTCTTCAACGCCTATCTGTTCTTAGAGCAACTGTGTAAAATTTACTAAACTTGCAAGATCCCATTGGAGCTACACTGTCCAATACAGTAGACACTGATCAAATGTGACTATTGAGCACTTGAAATGTGGCTAGTGAGTATTGAGATGTGCTGTAAATATACCACAGACTTTGAAGATAGTATGAAAAATTGGAAAATAATTAATATTTTAATATTGATTATCATTGAAATGATACTTCAAATAAATTTGATTAAATGGATCATCATTAAAGTTAATTTTACCTGTTTCTTTTTATATTTTGTAATGTAGCTAGAAAATTTGAGATTATTACGTGGTTCACAATATATTTCTCTTGGGCAATGCTGCCTTTGAGTCTGATTCAGATTTTTTTTAGTTATCAAGAAGATAGTTTTGTAAAACTAAATCAATCATGAAAGAGGAGGTCTGTTAAGTATAAGAGATTCGTTTTATTTCCCCAGGCTGAACTTGAGTGCATGTCTTGTTATACGTACACAATGATTCCACCACAGAAAACCTAGAACATCCTATGTCTGAGAGCAGGATGAGAGTAGGATTCTATTCCAAGTAAATACCAGAAAAAGGGAGGGTACAATGAAGCTTGTTGAGCTAGTTTAAACTTGCCCAAAGGGTAAGTGTGCAATGGACCAACAGCCTATGGACTGATTTGTCTTTTTATTTGTTGGTTAGTTGAGATCTGCAGTCATGAGATTCCTGGGGAAACTCTGGAAATGTTGGGAATTGCCACGCCTCAGATGTAGAGGTTTCCTCATCTTGGCATCTGGTAGCTGGAGAGATTAGGCTTTTGTGACCCAACTTTCTCATCTGCAAAACTCAAGTTATAAAATCAACTTCATAGCAGGGTTCCCCTGAGGATTAGAAATAAGCATTTCTAGCACTGTGGGTGGCACACAGTAAATACCCATTGAATGGTGTATTAGCATGAGTCAGCATGTATTTAGAGTTTCATAGGAGAATGGAAAGGGAAGACACAAAATCCATGCTAGGTTCAGTGTGCCACCCTCTTTCCTTTTTATGTGACCTTTGACAACTCACTAATTCCTTCTATAATATAGTTAGTATAGTGTAGTCAGTATGTAGTTTTTCTTGTGTGCTGTTGAGTTGATTCTGACTCATAGCAAATCTATAGGGTTTCCTGGGCTGAAATCTTTACAGGAGCAGATTTCCAGGTCTTTTCTGTCATGGACGAGTGGCTGGTGGGTTCAAACTGCTGACCTTTTGGTTAGCAGCCAAGCTCTTAATGATTGTACCACCACTGCTCTCTCTCTCTCTATGTATATATATATAAAGGTCTGTGTGTGTGTGTATGTATATATATATGTATATATATATGTTCTCCCACAGGAAATCAGCAAGGCCTATTAACAATCCTTCTAAGAAATTGTCTCCTCAAAATGGTACTTGCTACAACTCAAGTCTTTCTGTTACTTCTTGTCTAGTTACCATCACTCTGACAGCACAGAGTTTTCCTCTCTTCAGGCAGCAGTTGAACCTGAGCTACGTTTTGAGTGACTTAGCAGGGAGGTGTCTAACATGATCTTGACAGATGGAGGGTATCTTGGCCTGGGTTTTCTAAAAAAGCAAAACCAGTAAAGCATATAAATATATATATATATAGATAGAGAGATTTATATCAAGGAAACAGCTCACTTGGTTGTAAAGGCTGTAACGTCCCAACTCCGTGGGTCAGGATAGAGGTTTCTCCTGATTCATGTAGCCACAGGGGCTGGCGAACACTAGATTGGCAGGTCAGAGAGCAGGGCTCTTGTTCACAGGCTTCGAAGATTGACAAGTCCCAAGGTGAGCAGACAAGACAGCAGGTAAGCTGCTAGCTCAAGTACCAAGAAAGGGAGGTCAGATGAACAGGAGCCAGCTGCAGTATCCAGAACAGGCAAAAGTCTGCGAGCCCTACCAGAATGTCTGCCCACACTCGATGCAGGCCACACACCCAAAGAAACTCCCCTTCGACCAGTTGGCTACTCACAGTAGATCCCATGTATTGAATCTCAACAGGGAAGTGACCACATCACACGACTGCCAAAACACTGAGAATCATGGCTCAGCCAGGTTGACTCACAATCTTAACCATCGCAGAGGGGAGTAGGATTTTGAGCAATGGGCTGCTAATGGGATTCCCATTGTGTCTAGTTGATTCTGACTCATAGAGAGTAGAACTGCCCCATAGGGTTTCCAAGGCTATAATCTTTATGGGAGAAGATAGCCAGGTCTTTTCTCCCATGGAGCCACTGGAGGGTTTGAACCACTATTCCTTCAGTTAGCAGCCAATGGTTAACCACTGTGCCACCAGGGCTCCTATAAAATGAAAAAACCAAACCCGTTGCAGTCAAGTCAATTCTGACTCATAGCAACCCTATAGGACAGGGTAGAACTGCCCCATAGAGTTTCCAAGCAGCGCCTGGTGGATTCGAACTGCTGACCTTTTTGATTAGCAACCATAGCTCTTAACCACTGTGCCACCAGGGCTCGCTCCATATTAGTGTAGTATAGTAAATATAACCAATTGACGACACCATGTGTGTCAGAGTTTTTGGTGGCTGATTTTTTGAAAACAGATCACCAGCTCTTTCTTCTGAGGCACTTCTGGGTGGGTTCAAACCGCCAACATTTCAGTTAGTAACCAAATGCCATTTTTGCCACCCAGGGACTCCTCACTAATGCTCTCTAATCATCAATGTCCAATGTGTAAACTGGCATTAATGATACTGTATCAGAAGTGGCAGTGGTGGTAGAAGCAGGAGAGTCTGCACAGGAGAGAGGAATTACTCAAGACAATGTAAGTGGCCTGAGCTGACACCAGGCATTGCTTATGGCTAATGGAACATAAACATCAAATTGTTAAACAGAAATTAAAATTTTTAATTCTACGAGGTACTCACATCCTTGAATTTGGCAAGATTATCTCTTCTGTTGCTAAAACCCTGAAGATTTATGTGTTTTTACACAGAGAATGATTCAATTTATTTAAGGTTTCTTACTCAAGAGGTAAAAAAAACTAACTGTGCACAGAATAGGTCATTACAAAATCACTAAAAAACTAAATTAAACTGTTTAATACTAGACCAAATGTGCCATCTGATAAAAGGGATTTCTTTATCATGGATAATCAGGCAAAATTCTTGACTCTGAGCCCTTGACCTTGATCCAGGAAAGGGCCACAGTGCACATCAGTGCCTTCCTAGAACATGGGTCCTGAGATGCTCTCAACCAGGTGCGAAGGTAGCCAGGTGACCTATTTGTGAGGCTGTGACATCATCCCTTTTAATTTAGTCAATTTCTTTTTGAAAATGCCAGCCTGCCTCTCCAAACTAAGGTAAACCAAGGTGAAGTTTTTTCCTCTTGTTTAGAGTGAAATTTAAAGACAGTTAAAATTTGTTATTTTTCAAAAAAACTATTTAACCAATGTATGCTCATTGTAGGAAGGAAGAAAATATAGAAAGGGATGAATAAAAAAATTTAAAAATAAACATCCCACCATCCAGATGCAACTATTGCTAACATTTTATTGTGTTTTTTTCTGCATAAATATATTTTATGTATATGGATATATATAAATTTTACGAAGTTTGAATCCTTTCTATAGTCTATATAGAACAAAGCACACAGTGATTGCAGTACAGGAGAGTACCTGACATATGCTGTTGTTAGTGGCTGTCAAGTTGGCCCCTAACTCATAGTGACCCCATGCAAAACAGAGCAAAACGCTGCCTGGTTCTATGCCATCCCTATGATCAGTTGCAGATTGTCCATTGTGACCCATAGGTTTTCATTGGCTGATTTATGAAATAGATCATTGGGCTTTTCTTCCTAGTCTATGTAGTCTGGAAGCTCCACTGAAACCTGTTCAGCATCATAGAAACACACTTACATCTCCACTGACAGGTGAGTAAAGTGGTGGCTGTGCATGAGCCTGGGAATCAAACACAAGTCTCCTGCATGGAAGATGAGAATCCTGCCACTGAACCACCAATGCCTCGCCTGACCTATAATAGGCATTTAATAAATTTTTGAACAATGATTATACTCTGTATATCTCTTGTAATTTGTATCTTTTTTCTTACATTATTAAATACCCACTGAAAAATATGATTTAAAAATGGCAGCCAAAAATAATTTTAAAATGTATAACCATAATTTATTTAATCAATCCCCTACTATCAGTCACTTGTTCTAGGTATTTCACATCTGAATCGGTGGAATGAACACCCTTGTACATAAATCATTATGTTTAACTCTACTTTTCTTAGAATCAGGGGCTCACATGAAGCCCCCGGGAGCAATGAAGGTGAAGGCTGGCCTCGCTCGCCGGCTGAGGTGGAATCCCAACGCCTCTGCAGTCCACCGAGGGCGCACCACCTGCGCATCTTGCCTGCGGCGCCGGGCGAGTGGTGCATGAGCGCAGGCACTAGGATCGGAAAGATGGTAAACTATGCCTGGGTAGGGCAAAGTCAGAGGACACTCTGGTGTAGGTCCCTAGCGGTCCTAATGTGATGTGACTTTTCTGAGGGTAGATTCCTAAAGTGAAATTTTTGAGTCAAAGAGTATGAACATTTTTAACCTTTTTAAAACAGATGGCCAAATTGTCTTCCAGAAACTTTTATATTAATTTGCATTGGAAGTATGGAAATTACTAATTTTACTGCACCTGGAACAACATTGGGTATTGTAATCGAATTTAATCAGGGAAATATTGTCTCATTTTCTTTTCTGTGATTACTAGCTTGTTTGAATAATTGTGTTTATATTTTCTTTTGATCAATCTTACTTTTTTTCTTTTTGGTGAATTTTCTATCCTTTGCTGCTTTTCCCATTGGTTTCCAAATCTATCTCTTCTATTATTAAGACTTCTCTATTATTCACAGATGGCTATTTGTTTTCTTTTTTCTTTTTTTGATATACACATGTCTGTAATTATTACGTAGTCAAATCTATCCATATTTTCCTTTATGGCTTTCACCTTTTTTATGCTTTAGAATAGCTTTCTTTACCATGAGATTAATTCACTGTTCACCTCTTTCTAATTTTTTTATTTTATTCTAGCTCTTTAATGATTTTTTCTTTTTTACATGTAACTTGTCAAACTATTTCAATCTAATTTTGACACGAGGCTGGCAGTTAACTTTTTCTCTTTTTCCTAGCAGTTAGGTATTTATCTCAGTATGATTCATTCAATAATCCATCCTTTCTTTCCTGGTTCAAATGTCACCTTTATCATAATAAAAATGTGTAGGAAAGAACTGAGTCATTTCTCGTCTTCGTATTTAGTTCTCTCTATCTGCCTATCTATTTACATTTTTAGTGCAAGTCCTTTCTCATTCTTATTCTTAAAAAAAATATTTTTGGCAAGAAATATTGGCTTCATATGGCTCCTCCCTCTTCTTCACCACTTATGTCCTAATTAGTCACCAAGTTCTGACAATTGTACCTTTGAAATGCCTTTGGAATCCACCCACGGCTTTCTACTCCTGCTGCTACTGCTGATTCACGACTCACCACCCCTCTCCTGAACTAATTGGTCACCCTGCCTCCAGGCTTGCCCTCATCTCATTTGTTCTCCACCCTACTGCCGGAGTGATATTTCTAAAATACGTAATTGGACCATATGATTTTCTTTCTCAAAATCCTTTTAAAAAATGTATATAAACATAAAATGCCATTTTTACCCTTTTTAAGTGTACAATTCAGTGACATTAATTACATGACTCTATAACATCATCTCTCTATTTCCAAAATTTTTCACCATCTCCAACAGCAATGCCTGCCCAATAAACAACAACTCCCCATTTCTCCCTTCCCCCAGCCGTCTAACAGATTTTCCGTTTATATAAATTTGCCTATTCCAGATATTTTGCGTAATTGGAAGCATAGAATATTTGTCCTTTTGTGTCTGACTTACTTAACATAATGTTTTCAAGATTTGTCCTTGTTATAGATTATATTCATTTCTCTTCATGGCTGAATAATATTCTATTGTAGGTATATGCCACATTTTGTGTATACATTCATCTGCTGATGGACACTTGGTTTATTTCCACTTTTTGCCTATTGTGAATAATGCTGCTATGAATGATGTTTGAGTCGCTGTTTTCAATTCTTTTGGGTATATACCTGGGAGTAGAACTGCTGGTTCATATGGTAATTCTATGTTTAACCACCAAACTGTCTTCCGCAGCAGCTGCACCATTTTACACACCCACCAGCAATGGATGAGGATTCCAATTTCTCCACACCCTCACCAACAGTTATTATTAGTATCATTATTATTATTGTTATTAGTATTATTTCACTCTCAATTCTATTCCATTTATCTACATGTCTATTCTTATGCTAGTTCCACACTGTTTTGCTTAGTAGCTTTGAGGTAGGTTTTGAAATCATAAAGTTTAAGTCCTCCAAATTTGTTCTTTTTCAAGATTGTTTTGGTTATTCTGGGTCCCTTGAAATTCCATACGAATTTTTGGGTGGGTTTTTCCGTTTGTGCAAAGAGCTGGTTAGAATTTTGATAGGAATTGCAATGAATCTCTATATCACTTTAGGTAGTATAATATAGTAGCATGGGAAGTTGTCTAACTTCAGGAAGCGGGAATAAGAACAATGAGCCCAAAGCTAATTCGTGTGAGGTGGAGGTCAGACATATCTCGATTCTCCAATTTTTTTACCAATCTGACATCAGCCATTCTCCCCCACCCCCCACCCCTGCCACCCACGGTACTCTCTACTTCTCTGCTGGATTTGATAATCTGTTGCAATGGCCACACAGAACTCACAGACCATACTCACAGTTATAGAGTTTATTAGGTAAGTAACAGTTTAAAACTCAGGATCAGGATCAACTTGGAAGCAACAGGAACAACTCAGGAGACAGGATACAGTTCATCAATCCGGACACCTTCGAACCAGGCAACTCTCAATTTTCTCTCAGTCACAGACCTTGCTTCTTGGCCTGGCCTCTACCTCTGCCCTGCTCAGTCAAGTACTACAATTCTACTGGGTCCACCATTAAGTGCCCAGAGGCACTCCACTGTGCCAGCAAGCCTCCTGCCCAATAACTTTCAGCTCTTTCACTCCATGGACTGGCAAGCTCACTGCAGCAGTCTGCTGTCTCATGCCACTGCTGTCTTTTGCATCTTGCACCCTTTCTTGCTGTCTTCAGTGTTACAGCTCTTTCTCTCCTGGGTCTAGGAGGTTCTTCTTCTCGACGGCAGTGAGGTCCCCTTCAACTTCTGTGGGATTAGCCCTTTTATAAGCCTTCCCACCCAGACCACAAACTGACCAATCCCCTTGGTAGGTCACAGTCACCTTATTTGCATAATAAACTGTCCAGTCCTTACAAGGGTTTTACACACCTTAAATTTGCACAGTAAACTGTTTCAATCCCTTTTCAAGATTATAGCCTAGCAAATCATCTTGGCAGAGCTACAAACCAAGGGCTGGAAAGGCTATATATAAAGGCAAATTCTTTCCACTACAGGTAGTACTGACATCTTAACAAATTAAATTTTCCAATCCATGAACATGAGATACCTTTCCATTTATTTAGGTCTTCTTTTCTTTCAGCAATTTGTTATGATTTTCAGTGTACAAGTTGTGTGCCTCCTTGGTTAAATTTATTCCTAAGTACTATATTTTATTCTTTTTGATGCTGTTGTAAATGGATTTCTTTTTCTGAATTTTATTTTTAGATTGTGCATTGCTCAGATATAGAAATAAAACTGATTTTTGTGTGTTGATTTTGTATCCTGTAACTTTGTTGGACTTGCTTATTAGCTGTAATAGTATTTTTATTTGTGTGTGTGGATTCTTCTAGATTTTCTAGGTGCAAGATCATGCTATAAGTGATTGAGATAGTTTTATTTCTTCTTTCCAATTTGGATGCCTTTTATTTCTCTTTCTCCTCCTCCTCTTCCTTCTCTTCTTCTCCTACTTCTTCTAATCTCCTCCTTCTCCTTCTTGCCTAATTGCCCGGGCTAGAACTTCTAGTACAATATTGAATACAAGCATCCTTATCTTGTTCCTGATCTTAGTGGGGAAGTTCTCAGTCTTTCACCATTGAGTGTGATGTTAGATGTGTTTCTCACGTGGCCCTTATCTTGTTGAGAAAATTCCCTTCTACTCCTAGTTTATTGAATTTTTTTCTCAAACCATGAAAGAATGTTGAATCTTTATCAAATGCTTTTTCTGCATCTATTGAGGTTTTTTTTTCTCTCTCTTCACTCTATTTATGTGGCATTACAATGATTGGTTTTCACATGTTGAACCAACTTTGTAATTCTAAGATTAATTGCACTTGGTCATAGTATAATCCTTTTAATATGCTGCTAAATTTGGTTTGCTAGTGTTTTTTTCGGGGGGGGGATTTTTGTAATTATATTCGTAGGGTAATTGGTCTGTAACTACTTTTCTTGTGGTGTCTTTGTCTGGCTTCAGTATGAAAGTAATGCTGACCTCGTAGAATGAGTTAGGAAGTATTCCCTCTTCTTCTGTGTTTTGGAAGAGCTTGAGAAGGATTGGTGTTAATTCTTCTTTAAATGTTTGGTAGAATTCACCAGTGAAGTCATCTGGTCCTGGACTTTTCTTTGTTTTAATTACTGATTAAATCTCTTTACTTCTTATGTCTATTCAGATTTTTTATTTCTTCTGAGCCATTTTGGTACTTTATGTATTTTTAGGAAATTGTTCATTTCATCTAGATAGTCTAATTTGTTGGCATACAATTGTTCATAGTATTCTCTTATAATCCTTTTTATTTCTGTAAAGTTTGTATTAATGTCCCCTCTTTTATTTCTGATTTTAGTAACTTGAGTTTTCTCTTTTTTTCTTAATCAATCTACCAAAAGATTTTTCAAATTTGTAAATCCTCAAAATACTTCATTGCCTTTAACTAGTGAACTAATCAGTGAAATGTTCTGCTGGTAAAAATCTGTTTCCCACCCTGCCACTAAGGATATTCATGCCTCTTCTGACCTGGAAGAATAAGGATAAGCAAAGGCAGGTAAATAGCACTGGCTTCTGTCTGTCTTGGTGATGTCAAATCTCGCATTCTTTCATGATAGTTCCCATGCCCAAGAAGGTGGTGACCAAAGCATGGTAACAGGGACATTGCTGCATGCTATAGTTTTCTGCAACAGGGCTCCTCAATCTTTCTGTGCATGCACATCAGCTTAGGGATTCGCATTAAAATGCAGGTTTGGATTAAGTCTGGATGGGACTGAGATTCTGCATTTCTAATAAGCTTCTTAGTGATATTAATGCTGCTGAGCTGAGGACCAAACTTTGAGGACCAAGGTATTCAACAGGTGCCTGGTAAATGCTATTTCTTTTCCTCCCTCTCTCAGTGGATTCTGGAAGATATAACACACAAATGTGTGAGTTCTTTTTTTGAAAATGAAACTCAGAGACCGTATCTTCTATTATTTTATTGAAAGTTTTGCTGTCATAAGTAATAATGTGAATTTGACCCCTTTGTCTCTTAGGGACACTTAGAAGGATAATTTCATTTAAAATAAAAAAATGAAAATACAAGGTACGATACTGTTAAGTATTTGAATGGCTGTAAATTAAAAAACATATTAAAGTGTGTTTCCTGTATGTAATAAGACAAGTTTGGACTGAAATTTCCATGTTTGACAATGTTTGAAGATCCTTATCGTCAAAACAAATGAACATGTTTTGGAGACAAGATATAGGAATATGTTTTGGTTACTTTTAAATTTAGTTTGTATTTGCAAGAAAAGGAGCTCTGGTGGTGCAGTGACTAAGCATTTGGCTGCTAACTGAAAGGTCTGTGGTTAGAACCCACCAGCTGTTCCATGAGAGAAAGACATAACAGTCCACTTCTGTAAAGATTACAGCCTTGGAAACCCTATGAGGCAGTTTTACTCTGTCCTAGAGGGTCGCTATGAGTTGGAATTGACTCTACAGCAATGGGTTTAATGGCTATTTGCAAGGAAGTACAGAGTAATGGCTAGAAGAGAGGGTCTGCCTAAGTTAGAATTCCAGCACTGCCACCTACTAGCTTGACCATGGAAAGAGAACATCACTTCTTCCTTCCTCAGTTTTGTCATCTCTAAAATGGGAATAATGACAGAGTCTATAGATTGTTTTGAGGATTAAATGAGATACTAATTGGAAAGCACTTAGGGTACCTAGTTAGTGCTCAACAAATGCTGGTTGTTATCATTAAATAATTTTGATCTTGTAAATTTATACAATATTTATAACACAAGTTTTGCAAATCATCATATGATTAATTTGGGTTTAAAACCACCTGCTCCAAATGGAGGTACTCACTTGCCTGCTAAGGGGAAAGAGACATACACATCTGAACTGTGTTTTTACCTGACAAGAGTCAGGGGAGTAACTCAGAAAACCCCACATTGATGGTGGAAGACATCCCAGGAAAAGACTGCTCTGGCATAGAGTTATAGCACTTTCAAATGCACTGCAAGTTAGGAATAAATCCAGAGCATATCAGGTTATATTTTCCTATCAAAGATTGACAGAGCAGAGGTTGTTAAAATGACTGTATACTTTTATTAGATGTGTAAATGTAATTTAAATATTATTCTGGATGCATTTTTTAAGTCAGAAGAAAATGAAGTCTGTAGACTCAGCTGAAACAATCTGTAATACAAGGAATTAATAAGCCACATAAACTCGATATGAATATTTATTTGCTGAACATCTGCTTGAATACAAAATATGTGGCTTCAGCAAATCCAACATGAAAAATATTGCAATTAAAACTAAAAACATTTAAGAAGTACACTGTCTTGAAAGCAGTTATTTTCATTTGCAGTTGATAAGGTTATGAAACATAGTATATAGTAAGGCAAAGAACAATAAAAGGAATAGTTTGCTGAAATTAGAAAATACTAATAATAACTCTATAAAGAATTGCACGTTATTCCCTCCATAGTACTTTCACCAACACTTAAGCAAAAGATAGTTAATTGATTAAATACTTTAATAAAACAAGATTACTGGGGAATTATCTCAAAAAAGTAAATTTTCAGGCCTATTTTGGCTTTTACCTTCATTCCAAAATTAGGTTTTGTAATCCATAAATCTTACATTCAGGAATTTAATTTTCTCCAGGTCTCTATAAATCTAAAAGTGTTAAATTTTATTTTTTCTTTTTAAAATAATGCATATTTCCTGAGAAAAATTTTAAAATACAAAAAAGTATAAAGAAGAAAACAAATCATAACACTGTTACAGCATGGTATTATATTACATCATGATGGCTTTCTTATATAGTCATTGAAAATATCATATTTAATGAGTGGCCTTATAATGACTTTAATGCTATTATTTTGTTGTCCATAGGGATATTTTGGTTGAGTAGAACTTAGTCTAATAGGCAGAAAATTACAAGTTAGTGAGACTCCAGAGTTCAATCTTCTCTTTCTGGGAATCCCCAGAATGTTGGCGTTTGCTAAAGAGAAAGATTGTTTCATCCTATTATTGTCTAAAGTGGAGTATCATGATCAAGAACATTTAAAGGTCTAGAAACACACTACTAAGGTTTAGGTTACAGGTTGAAAATGTCAGTAAACATAGAGTTATTAATCAAAATTAAGCAATTGTACATGACTTGCTGTAGCTTAAAGAGATAACTGAAGTGAACTCATCAATGTCAAACATATTAGACACGTAACTGGGAGTCAGGAAATAGTTACTGGTTGATCTTGCCTTCTTGGAACATCAGGAACTTATTAATTGATCAAATTTTTATTTGGATGAAGTGGAGTCCTCCCATCTCACCTTTCCTTTTACTGCACCCCACCCCTCACACTCCAACATAACATTTAAATATTGCATTTAGCCTGTACTGCAAAATAGCCTTCAGGATGTTTTGTCACACTTGTACTAACCTATCCTATCCTAATGTCATATGTAAATCAGAATGTTTTGCTTGTTTTTTGGTGCCAAAACCTGGGACCAAACCATGTAAATCAGACTTTTAAAAAATGGATTTCATGTCTTGGCTCTTAACCAAAAGGTTGGAAGTTCGAATCCACCAGCTGCTTCTTGGAAACCCTATGGGGGCAGTTCTACTCCATCCCATAGGGCCACTCTGAGTCGAAATCGACTCAACAGCAACAGGCTTTATGATGGTATGGGAACCCTGGTGGCACAGTGGTTAAAAGCTCAGGTGCTAACCAAAAGGTCAGCAGTTCAAACCCACCAGCTGCTCCTTAGAAATCCTATGGTGCAGTTCTACTCTGTCCTTAGGGTTGCTATGAGTTGAAATCTACTCAACGGCAGCAGGTTTGGTTTTTGGTTGATGGTATGTCATGAGTTGACTTGATGGCAACTGGCTTGGTTTTTGGTTTATGGTGGTATGGAGTGCTTCTTTCTGTGAATCCAGAACACTCATTGACAAATTCAGCAGATATTTAATCTATCAGTTGAATCTGACTCCTGGCAACCCCATGTGCATCAGAGTAAAACTGTGCTCCATAGGGTTTTCAGTAGCTGAGTTTTCAGAAATCAATCATCAGGCCTTCTTCTCAGGTGCTTCTGGGTGGACTTGAACTTCCAGCCTTTCAGTTAGCAGCTGAGGGTGTTAACTGTTTGCACCACCCAGGGACTCCAGATATTTCATCTACTCTGTCCTAATTATCTCTCTGGGTATTGAAGACCCAGGGGTGAACGAGAGAGATGAATTCTCTGCTCCTTGGAGCTTATATTCTAATAATAGGGGAGGAACAGCATGCAAGCAAATGAGGATAATTTTCATAAGTACTATGTACATAAACACTGAACAGGATGATATGATGGAAAATTGGAGGGGGGGACTACTTTTGTTAGGATTGTTCTCTTTTGTAGTGTTATGGATTAAATTGTGTTCATCCCGCCTAAAAGAAATCCTAACCCCTATACTTGTGGAGCCCTGGTGCACAGTGGTTAAGATCTTGGCTGCTAACCAAAAGGTTGACAGTTTGAATCCTCCAGGCACTCCTTGAAAACCCTATGGAGCAGTTCTACTCTGTCCTGTAGGGTCGCTATGAGTCAGAATCGACTTGTCGGCAACGGCAATGGTTTATACTGGTGAATATTCCATTTGGGAATAGTGTTTTCTTTGTTATGTTAATGAGGGCATATAAGTGTATGGTACCTCTTAAGCTAATCACTTTTGAGATCTAAAAAGCAGATTAGACACAGAGGAAAGCACAAGCAGAGGGGAAGATGCATGCCACATGAAGACGACCAAGGAGCCAAAGAACAGAAGCTGAAAAGAGAGAAGAACCTTCCCCCAGAGCTGACAGAGAGAGTGCATTCGCCTCGAAGTCGTGCCCTGAATTTGGGCTTCTAGCCTCCTGAACTGTGAGAAAATAAATTTTTGTTCCTAAAGCCACCGAGTTGTGGTATTTCTGTTGTACCAGCACTAAAAAGCTAAGATATGCGGTGAGTGCTCAGCTCTGCAGGCCCATGATGCCCAACTTGACTGAGTCTGGATGGAGGCAAGGCTGCCTGGGCTCCAAGGCCTGGACAGACTCACTGGAACCTTTGTTTATTTTGCTTTTAATTCTTTTTCGGTCTAAGACATTTCCAAAGCTTGTTGTCCATGATCATTACATATAACTGTATATCCACCAACTATATTTGTATTTAGACTATTTATTGTCAGCTCTAAACGTGTTCAAATGATTCTACTATGATCCACATGTGCTCCAATGAAGCATTTAGGCTGTGTTACTCACCCTACTTTTTTGTCTGTGAATTCATGTGAATTACAGATAGATACATAGATTAAGTATCCCTGGGACCAGAGTGGAACCCTGGTGGCATAGTGGTTAAGAGCTCGGCTGCCAACCAAAATGTCAGCAATTCAAATTCACCAGCCGCTCTTTGGAAACCCTATGGAGCAATTCTACTCTGTCCTATAGGGTGGCTATGAGTCAGAACTGACAGCAACGGGTTTGGTATTTTCTGGCTTGGGAACAGAGTAGTGGTTGTGATTTCTATTTTCCTTGTTGCTTATTTTCTTCCTCTTGATTCTCTGTACATCTTAGAATTGGCTCTAAAATGTGAGAGGTTCAAATGATCTTCCATGTTAGCACCATCAAACACCAGACTCCTGAAAAGAAAGAAAAATCTCAACCTCCTCCCAGAGAAGCACAGGAAACATAAGGGAATTTGACTCTAGGAATATCATCTAGAATTGGTTTCATTAGAACCTATTTTATATTATCCCATTCATGATGTCATTGATCTTTTTGACATTAATGTTATTCCAGAAAGATTCAGTGCTGATATTTTCCCTCTTTTATTTTTAAAATGTTTTAATATTTTTAAGCACATCTCTACGCCAAGACTTGTTTTTTCTCAATTCTGCTTTAACCTGTCATGTACCATGGGATATATATGCCCATGTTACATTTTTCTGCCCTTGGAGGTTTATTGGCAGGCATTTGAGCCACTTTAGTATGTTCTGGCGTTACGGTGGGTATTGGTGCAACTGCCTAAAAACAGAGAAGTTGGTATGTGCCACACTTGAGTGTTGAGAGCCATTCATATGAGAGGATGCTTCCCAGACGAGTGATGGTGTGAAACTTTTGTGTCTTTTGGCTTCTGTACAGCGAGATAAGGCTTGCAAGTATGTTTACTTCTTCCTTTGTGTTATTGGGAAGGTATGGTTATTGACATTTGGAAGTATTTAAGTCAGTGAGTTATTTTTGGGTGAAAACAGTTTGTGATGCAATTTCCGGGCCATGGGACCGACATATCCCACAAGTGTGATATGCTTCGTGGAACATAGTACTGATACAGCCCACTCTAAAGCAAAATGATAACAATTATGTGCGGCAAGTGCAATGTTTATTTAGTATTTTGTGTGTATTTTTGGAAAGTTGAGTAAGATATTTTATGACTCAAGTGTAACCAGGAATGTGATGTGCCATGGGACCAAGATGTTCTGAGTGTGTGATGTGCTTCATAGAACATGGGACTGATATGTTCTGCTTGCAATTGGCACCCCGTTTTTTCAAATAATAAACAGCTACTAGCAAACAATGATTCAGCATCCATTCCATTAGTGAAAAAACATGGCATCACCAAAAAATAAAATAATAATAATAATAATTCATGAAATAATCCATGAAAGGGTTAATAAACCTTTCAGGTAATAATAGTCTTCTCCTTGCCCATTCACCCTTTGGTTGCTTAATGAACATTAGTTTACTGTTTTGCTATTAGAGTACTGTCTTAGTTTCCTAGTACCGTTGTAACAGAAATACCAGGAGTAGGTGGCTTTAACAAACGGAAATTTATTTTCTCACAGTTTAGGAGGTTAGAAGCAAGAATTTAGGGCACCAGCTCTAAGGGAAGACTCTTTCTCTCTGTCAGTTGTGGTGGAAGATCCTGGTCTCTTTCAGCTTCTGTAGCTCCGATGTCACACTGTTCCTTGGTGATCCCCACATAGCATCTATCTTCTCCCTTGGTTTTTGTTTGCTTGTCTCTGTGCCTAATCTGCTCTTTTTATAACTCAGAAGTGATTAGGTTTAAGACACAGCCTACATGGATATGCCCTCATTAACACAACAAAAGAAAGCTCTATTCCCAAAGGCACAGAAGTAGAATTTCAACACATATTTTGGGGAAACATGATTCAGTCCATAACAGGTACAGAATCATAAAGTAAGGAATGTATTTTTTACTTTTTTTTCCTAGAAACTCTAGATGCAAACCAAACCAAAAACCCATTGCTGTTGAGTCGATTCCAACTCATACTGACCCTATAGGACAGATAGAACTGTTCCATAGGGTTTCCAAGGAGCAGCTGGTGGATTTGAACTGCTGACCTTTTGGTTAGCAGCTGAGGTCTTAACCACTGTGCTACGAGGGCTCCTTAGATGAAAATACTAAAGGTCAAAAACAATGAGCCGTATTAGGCAAAGCAGATTCAACTCTATTCTTTTGGATATTTAAAAAGCTTCAATCAAGCTAGTGGAAAAAGTTTCTTGGATATTGAGTTATCTGCTCAAATTTTAATATCAAGTCAGTTTTTATAGGCTTTAAGAAAATACAATTAAATAGTATTAAAAAAAAAAAAAAAACCTTATAAATAGTGCGTTTTTCATTGCCCTCAAGTCAATTCTGACCTATGACGTGTGCAGAGTAGAACTGTTCCATAGGGTTTTCAAGGCTGTGACCTTTCGGAAGCATACTACCAGGCACCTCTAGATGTGTTGGAACCACCCGACCTTTCAATCAGTAGGCCAGTGCTTAACCTTCTGCGCCACCCAGGGTACAAGATTCCAATGTGAAAACTCTTACCCATAAAGGTTATATCTGACAATTTCCTTATGAGCTTTTACAGTGTGGTCTAGGTTCACAAAAATCAAATCATAAAAGAAAAGTACAGATAAAAACTTTTCAGTTACACTTCCATATTCACTTTATATTTATATACTTTAAAATATTCATGCAATTTGCAGACATTATGGGGGATGGTTCAGAGTATTTTGCATAAAGAGAAATATAGGAAGTTAGGAGGTTACCATTGTTGAATGATAGTATTCACATTTTTTTGGTAAGGATTACAGTATACCCCCTTATACCAACGGTGAGCCCTGGTGGCTCAGTGGTTAAAGCACTCAGCTGCTAACTAAAAGGTCGGCAGTTCGAAACCACCAGCCACTCTTCGGGAGAAAGATGTGGCAGTCTGCTTCTGTAAAGATTTACAGCCTTGAGAACCCTGTGGGGCAGTTCTACTCTGTCCTGTGGGGTTGCTATGAGTAAGAATAGACTTGATGGTTGTGGGTTTTTTATACCAATAATTTTGCATTTTGGGGTAGTTTCCATGGTGAAAATGAGATGAAACACATTTTCCCCTCAAAGAACTAAAATCCAAATATTCTAAAAAAGTTTCTCCCTGTTTCAATTGTGAACATCAAGGACCATTCCACAGATATTGTACCATATCCTTTCTTACCTTTTTTTTTATTTAAAAATAAAAGTGTGTAATAATCCTTTCAAAATTACTTCATGCAGTGCTTTCACTAGAGGAGGGCAATAGAGTTTTTACCTCCACCTGTTCTGCCAAGCTGGGAGGTAGTGGCTTTAGGCCAAAATTATTAAAAAGCTTAAAAAGTTTTATCCAGCTCCTAACTGTGGGCATGTTGCCATTAATTTTTTTTCTTCCTTATCAGTGCCTAATCTCCAATCCTGTAGAGACATTTAAGAGTTCTTTTGAGACAAAGAGTTCTTTCCTAAAAAAGTAGGGAGAAATTTTCCCTGAAATCCAAGGAATCCAACAAGGAATTTCTCTTCAAATTAAGGAAATCACAATTGAAATGTGAAATGTTGAAAAGCAAATCCAGGACACGGTGCCCTAGAAAATGCGTCATGCTGTCCTTCTTCAGCAAAGACACAAAAAACTAAGTAAAACAGATACAAACGTCAATCCTGGAACCCTAAGCATCAAATGAAAGGATAAAGATCTAGATCAAACACTGAATGGAAGAAGAAACCAAAGGAACACAGAGAACAGGGAGAGATATGGAGTGGAGGTCCCCTGCCAACTAATATGGCACAGTGTCGCCATCTTGGAATGCAGCCAGCAACGACCTCAGACAGGGAGTATGGGAAGGCAACTTCATGGAGTTCCCAACAGGAGACAGAGCATCTGGTAACCAGAGAAACACACTTTCCCACCCCTCACCCTTTTTGCCTGATATTCTACCCGCACCCCTTCCAGATGGGTCATCCTGCACTGTCTGGCTAGAGAGATATTGGCCTGCTGTCACCCCGGGTCTACACCACCCTCACCCACCAGCTCATGCCACTCCATTTCTTTTTCTTTTTTTCCCATTTCTTCCTTCTCTTTCTCCCTCCCACCTAGTCCCATATGCCACCCTCATCCCTTTGCCATAGGCCATGCCACGCCACTTGGCTAGAGAGCTACTAGCCAGCCATCATCAAGGGGTTCACCTCACCCTCAACTGTTGGTTTCTGCTGTGCCATTTTTTTCCTGTTCTTCCCCCCCTCTCACCTACCCCCATACACCACCTCCACCCCTTCCCACTGGGCCACACTGTACCACCTCGGCTAGAGAGCCACCAGCCCACCGCTGCCCAGAGTCTGCCCTGCCCTACCTGCTGGCTCCCGCCATGCTGATTTTTTTTCCATTTCTTCCTTCCTCCAAGCTAGCCCCGTACACCACCTCCTCCCCTTCCCACCAGGCCATGCAATGCCGCCATGATTAGTGATCCACTGGCCCACTGCTGCCCCAGGTTTGCCCTGCCCCCACCTGCCTGTTTCCGATGCACTACCATTTTTGTTGTTGTTGTTGTTTCTTTCTCTTCTTTGTCCCTCCCACCTAGCCCTGTACACTAACTTCTCTTCCTTCCAACCAGCCCTTGGATTCCTTCTGCCCCTGATCACTGGCCCCCACTATGCCACCAGTTTTTTAATTTATTTTTATTTTTTTCTTTTCTCTTTCTTCCTTTTCTTTCTCTCTCTCACTAGCCCCAAATGCCACCTCACACCCCTGCTGCCAGACTCCACAATGCCACTAAGGCTAGAGAGCAACTGGCCTGCTGCCACCCACCAGCTCCTTCCATGCCATTGTTTTCCTCTTTTTATTTCCTTTCTTTCTTTTCCTTCTCCTGCTCACCTAGCCCCGTATGTGACCTGTACCCCTTCCTGCTGGCCCTGCTGCACCACCACAGCCAGAGAGCCACCAGCTCCTATAGTGTTGCCAATTATTTTTTTTGCTTTTTTTCTTTCTACTTTCTCTCCACCACCTAGCCCTGTACGTCGCCTCCCCTCCCTTTCCACTTGGCCTTGGGCTCACCCCACCCCCACTTGCCAGCCCCCCATGCAGCTAGTTTATTTATTTTTATTTTTTTAATTTTCATTATTTTCTTTCTCTTTTTTCCTTTCCTTTCTCCCTCTCACCTAGCCATGTATACCAATTACCCCCTTCCTTCTGGTCCCTGCCACACTGCTGTGGCTAGAGAGCCACTAGTGCACTGGCCTGCTGCTGCTCTAGGTCCATCTTGTCCCCACCCTTGGCCCCCACCATGCCACCATTTTTCTTCTTTTTTTGCTCCCTCTTACCTTTCCAAGAATGTCACCTCACCTCCCTTTCCACCAGCCACTGGGTCTGCCTACCCCCACTCACCAGCTTCCACCACGCAACCATTTTTTCTTTTTTCCGTTTCTTTCTCCCTCCCACCTACCCCTGTACACAAACCTCCCTTCCCGTAGTACCCTCCCATGCTGTTGCAGACAGAATGCCAGTGGCACACCAGGCTGCTGCTGCCCCTGGTCTGTCCCTCCCTGACTCACTGGCCCCCACCATGCCACCATTTATTTTTTTTCTTATTTTTTCTTATTTTATACCTCCTACATAGACACATATGCCACCTCTTCCCCTCATTTCCAGTGGCCCCCCAGGTCTGCTCCACCCCCACCCACTGTCTGCCCATTTTTTCCTCTCTCCCTCCCCCCACCTAGCACCATATGCCACCCCCCCTTGCCAGCCCCCACTGTGCCACTGCAGCTAGAGAATCCTCGGCACTCAGGCCCACCCATGCACCAGACTTGCACAAATCCTCCCCTTCTGCCACTCAACCAACTGCTGAACAGTGGGAAGTGAGCCTGTATCATATCACTCCCTGTCTGACACCCCTGCCAATCTGGCAAAGGGCTGTGAATATTCCCATACTGCTGGACCGACATCAGAAGGCAGACAGCCCCCATCTATGCTACCCTCAGCCACCTCGCCAAAACACTGTACAGCAAAGAGGGCTCACCCTGTCTGCTACTGCCCTGCCCACTTGGACAAGGTGGTGAGAACTAACATGCCCACAGACAAGCAAGCAACAAAGCAGACCAGGGTTGCCTGCCATGTCATATCAAAACAAAACAAAGCAGAGTGAAACAAATGAACATGTAAAATCATTAAATAAAAAAATACTTTAATGTCTCAGAGAGCACAGACAATATCAAAACACATAAAAAAGCAGGACAAGATGGCTCCAGCAAGTGATCCTAATAAAGAATCAGATGACCCTATGGTAGAAGAAAAGGCAGTGGAACTACCTGATATAGAATCCAAAAGACTAATATTTAGGGCTCTCCAAGAGATTAGAAAAAGCCAATGAAAAAATAGACAAAAATCAAGGAAAACACAGACACAGCAATAGACGAATTCAGGAAAATAATACAAAAACGAAATGTTGAAATAAATAAACAATTACAAATATACAAAAACAGCAACTAGAAATCCAAAAGATAAACAACAAAATTTCAGAATTGGACAACTCAATAAAAGATTTCAGGATTAATTTGAAATAATGGAAGAAAGAATCCACCAGATTGAAGACAAATCTGTGGGCACCAGCTGGTTTGAGGATAAATCAGAGAAAAGAATGAAGAAAACCTAAGAATTATGTGGTACACAATTAAAAGCAAAAATCTGCACATGACTGGAGTTCCAGAACAGGGGGAGAAATGGCAAACACAGAGAAGATATTTGAAGATTTCCTGGCAGAAAACTTCTCAAGTATGAAAGATGAAAAGGTGACCATCCAAGAAGCTCAATGAACCCCATATAGGATAGACCCCAATAAAAAGGCAGGCACCAAGATATATCATAATCACATTTGCCAAAACCAAAGACAAAGAAAGAATCCTGAGAACAGCTCAAAAAAAAGGAAAAGTCACAAAGGCAAAACAACAAGACTAATCTCTGATTTCTTGGCAGAAACTATGCAGGCAAGAAGACAATGGGATTACATACATAAAACCTTAAAAGAAAAAAAATTACCAACCAAGTATATATATATCCTGTAAAACTGTCTCTCAAATATGATGGAGAAATCAGAACACTTCCAGATAAACAGAAATTAAGGGAATGCATAAAAAACAAACCAAATTTACAAGAAATATTAAAGGCAGTCATTTGGTTAGAGAACCAACAACAACATCAGACAACAATCTAAGATTAGGACAAAGGACAGCATCAGCCAGATACCAACCTAGGTAAAGTACTCTCATTAATAAAACAAAACTAAAAGACTTAAAACAGGGAAATAGAGACAACAATCTGTAAATGACAACAAGGTCAAAACAATAAAAGGGGGACTAAATGGTGTAGGTATAGAACTTTCAAATGGAGAGGAAGTCAAGGTGATATCAAGTAATAAAAGATCAGTTCAATCTTAGGAAGATAAGGTTAAATTTCAAAGAAAGTTAACAAACCTACTCATTGGAATAAAAAAGAATAAAAACATAAAGTCTCTGTAAACAAAAAATCTACAATAACAAAAGATAAGAAAATAAAAAAAAAAATCTCAGCACAGGAAAGTAAGTAAGAAGAACAAAGAAAACATCAGGTCCACACAAAAAAAACTGCAACAATATGACAGCAATAAACTCATACCTATCGACAATCACACTGAATGTAAATAGCTTAAGTGCACCTGTAAAGTGACAGAGAGTGGCAGAATGGATAAAAAAGCATGACCTATCAATATGCTGTCTACAAGAGACATACCTTAGACACAAAGACATAAATATATTAAAAATCAAAGGAATAAATCTAACCAGGGACATAAGAGACCTATGCAAAGAAAACTACAAAACACTATTGCAAGAAACCGAAAGAGACCTACATAAATGGAAATACATACCATGCTCATGGACAGAAAGATTCAACATTGTGAAGATGTCAATTGTACCCAAAGCAATCTGCAGATATAATGCAATCCTGATCCAGATACCAACAGCATTCTTTAACGAGATGGAAAAACTTATCACCAACTTTATATGGAAAGGAAAGAGGCCCCAGATAAATGATGCATTATTGAAGATAAAGAACAAAGTAGGAGGCCTCACACTATCTGATCTAAGAACCTCCTATATAGCCGCAGTAGTTAAAACAGCCTGGTACTGGTACAACAACAGACACATAGACCAATGAAACAGAATTGAGAATCCAGATGTAAATCCATTCACCTACGGTCAGCTGATCTTTGACAAAGGGCCAAAATCCATTAAATGGGGAAAAAAAGTCTTTTTAACAAATGGTGTTGGCAAAACTGGATGTCCATCTGTAAAAAAAATGAAACAGGATCCATACTTGTCAAGGTTTGAATTATGTCCCCCCAAAAATGTGTGTATCAATTTGGCTGCGCCATGATTCCCAGAATTGTGTGGTTGGCCTCCATTTTGTGATTGTAATTTTATGTTAAAGAGGATTAGGGTGGGATTGTAGCACCACCTTTACCCAGGTCACATCCCTGATCCAATGTAAAGGGAGTTTTCCTGGGGTGTGACCTGCATCACCTTTTATCTCTCAAGAGGTAAGAGGAAAGGGAAGCAAGCAGAGAGTTGGAGACCTCATACCATCAAGAAAGCAGTGCCAGGAGCAGAGTGCGTCCTTTGGACTGGGGTCCCTGTGCCGAGAAGCTCCTAGTCTGGGGGAACACTGATGAGAAGGCCAAGAGAGAGAAAGGCTTCCCCTGGAGTTGACACCCTGAATTTGGACTTTTAGCCTACTTTACTGTAAGGAAATAAACTTCTCTTTGTTAAAACCATCCACTTGTGGTATTTCTGTTAAAGCAGCACTGGATGACTAAGACAATGCTCGACACCATGCACAAAAACTAACTCAAAATGGATCAAAGACCTAAATATAAAACCTAAGGCAATAAAAATCAGGAAAGAAAAATAGGGACAACTCTAGGGGCCCTAATTCATGGAATAAAGAGAATAAAAACCATAATTATCAATGCACAAACACCAGAAGATAAATTAGTTAACTGGGAGTTCCTAAAAATTAAACACTTATGCTCATCAGAAGACTTTACTAAAAGAGTAAAAAGACCATCTATAGACTGTGAAATTTTTTTTTTTTTGGCTAAGACGTATCTGACAAGGGTCTAATCTCTAAAATCTACGAATACTCCAACATCTCAATAACAAAAAGACAAATAATCCAACTTAAAAACGGGCAAAGGATATGAACAGACACTTCACCAAGGAAGACATTCAGACATCTAACAGACACATGAAGAAATGCTCGTGATCATTAGCCATTAGAGAAATGCAAATCAAAACTACAGTGAGATATCATCTCGCCCCAACATTACTGGCACTACTCAGAAAAACAGAAAATAACAAATGTTGGATAGGTTGCAGGGAGATTGGAACTCTTATGCACTGCTGGTGGGACTATAAAATGGTACAACCACTACAGAAAGCAATATGGCACCTCCTTAAAAAGCTAGTAATAGAAATACCATACTATTCAGCAATCCCACTCCTAGGAATATAACTTAGATAAGAGCCGTTACACAAATAGACATATGCATGACCATGTTCATTGCAGCACTATTCACAATAGCAAAAAGATGGAAACAACCTAAGTGCCCATCAACAGAAGAATGGATAAACACATTATGGTGCATACACACAATGGAATACTATGCAACCATAAAGAACAAAGATGAATCTGTGAAACGTCTCACAACATGGATGAATCTGGAGGGCATTATGCTAAGTGAAATAAGTCAATCACAAAAGGACAAGTATTGTATGAAGCCACTTTTATAAAAACTCAAGGAAAGGTTTACACACAGAAAAAGCATTCTTTGATAGTATGAAGGAGGGGAGGGGTGGGGAGGCTAAATCACTAACTAGATAATAGACAAGTGTTAACTTTGGTGACGGGAAAGACAACACACAATATAGGAGAAGTCAGCACAATTTGAACCAAGGCAAAGTCAGAGAAGCTTCCTAGACACATCCAAACACCTAGAGGGATCGAGTTACTGGGGCTGAGAGCTGGGGGCCATGGTCTCAGGGGACATCTAGGTCAATTGGCATAACATAGTTCATAAAGAAAATGTTTCTACATCTTACTTTAGTGACAAGCATCTGGGGTCTTAAAAGCTTGTGAGCGGCCATCTAACATGCATCTACTGATCTCATCCTGTTCAGAGCAAAGGAGAATGAAATAAACCAAAGACACAAGGAAAATATTAGTCCAAAGGGCCGATGGACCGCATGAACAACAGCCTCCACCAGCCTGAGCTCAGAAAAACTAGATGGTGGCCGGCCACCACCACCAACCACTCGGACAGGTATCAAAATAGAGTCTCCTGGACACAGTGCAAGAAAAATGTAGAACAAAATTCAAATTCACAAACACACAAAAGACCAGACTTACTGGTCTGACAGAGGCTAGAGGAATCCCAGAGACTATGGCCCCCAGACACCCTACCAACTCAGAACTGAAGCCACTCCCTAAGTCTACCTTTCAGCCAAAGGTCAGACAGGCCTATAAAACAAACAATAACACATGTGAGGAACGTACTTCTTAATTTAATCAAGTATAGGAGACCAAATGGGCAACACCTGCCCAAAAGCAAAGATGGAAGGCAGGAATAGGCAGGAAAACTGGATAAATGGACACGGAGAACCCAGGGTGGAAAGGGAAAGGGGGAGAGTGCTGGCACATTGTGGGAATTGCAACCAATGTCACTAAACAATGTGTATAAATTTTTGAAGGAGAAACTAACGTTCACTATAAACTTTCACCTACAACACAATAAAATATTTAAAAGTCCATGTTTCACCCTTTCTCCCAGATTTCAGAAAATATTAAATCTGAAATAGAGAAGTTAGTGATTAAGTATGTGAGTTAGTTAATTCTAACAGTTTTAATTATCCAAAGTCCATTTATTTCTCTAGCAAACCCCAAACCAAAGGATATATGAGAATTATACTGGCTTTGTAAACTTTCATTGCTGAGTTTTTCTCTCCAGCATGGTCCGAGAGGGGAACACAGAGAATGCGCTCATTCACACAGAGATTGTCAGGCAGAGCTCCGCCAAGCTTCAAGCTGCCGACACATGTACGCATATGTACATACACACTAGCCAGGAAGTTCTCCACTTCCAATTTCCCACTTTCAATCATTCATTTTCAACACATTAAGGTATATGACTACAGAATATTAACCTTATCCTCTTCTATGAACTAAGGAGTTTATTTTATCATGGAAAAATAACTTTTTTTCTTCTTTTAAGGAAAGGTAAATGAAATGCACATAGTTTTAAGTGGAAAGTCCTTAGGTGGCACGAACAGTGAACATACTGGGCTGCTAACAGAAAGGCTGGAGGTTCAAATCCACCCAGAGGTGCTTCAGAAGAAAGGTCTGGCAATCTACTTCCGGGAAATCAGTCATTGAAAATCCTGTGGAGGACAGTTCTACTCTGTCACACATGGGGTTGCCATGAATTAGAACTGACTTGATGGCAACTGGTTGTTTTTAAGTGGAGTTATTCAGAATCAGAATTTTAACTTGCAAATAGAATAGATGTTGAGTTACACACAATCTTTAATTCCTCACCCAGATGTGGTACTTTTAGTTGCTCGTGAGGGAAGATCATGGTCTCTCCTCTTTCCCCTTTCTGGCTCCTTCATCTCTGAGACCAGAAACCTTGAGTGAGGCTATTGACTTGGGCACTCTGAGAAGTCAGGGATCACAGATTACGTTTTTTTGTTTTTTGTTTTTAATTATTTTTTATTGTACTTTAGGTGAAGGTTTACAGAACAAATAATTTCTCATTAAACAGTCAGTACACATATTGTTTTATGACATTGGTTAACAACCCCACGACACTCTCCCTTCTCAACGTTGGA
>NW_004443980.1:6742684-6759782 GCF_000243295.1 Trichechus manatus latirostris
CTCTTTCTGTTGTTAATTTCTACCTTGATGGCATTGTGGTCAGAGAAGACACTTTGTATTATCTCAACGTTTTGGATCTTGTTGAGGATTGCTCTGTGACCTAAGATGTGTTCTATTCTGGAGAATGTTCCATATGCATTGGAAAAGAATGTGTACATTGCAGCTGTAGGGTGGCATGTTCTATATATGTCTATGAGGTCAAGTTGGCTGATTGTGGCTTTTAGGTCTTCTGTATCTTTTCTGAGTTTCTTTTTAGATGTTCCGTCCTTTACTAAGAGTAGTGTGTTGAAGTCTCCTTCTATTATTGTGGAACTGTCAATTTCTCTTTTTAGTGTTGTTTGTTTGTTTTTTGTATTTTGGAGCCCTGTCATTGGGTGCACAGATTACATTTTTGAATCAGTTAGTCACCCTTGTTTGACGTGCCCAGTTTCTCACCTTGGAGCCTGTACCCAGTTATTTATGGCCCTGGACTGGCCTGTCGACAGGGGGTTTACCACCCAATTGTCCCTGCCTCTTAATCACAGTCACTTCCTGCCAAGGGTGATAGAGATCCTGATGGCCCCTCTCCTGTTTGTCATGCTCTACAGAAGTTTTAGTAATTTACCCTCAAGTGTCATTATCCGTGGTAAGCTTAGTCATGCTGATTTAGGCAGCTCTTTCCTGGGTGGCAGAAATTGTTAAGAACTTGACTACTTAGCTGTTAGAGGCACCTTAGAAGAAAGGCCTGGAAATCTACTTCTGGAAGGTCACAGCCATTGAAAATCCTATGGAGCGCAGTTCTACTCTGAAACACATGGGGTCGCCGTAAATCAGAGTTGACCCAATGGCAACTTTTTTGTTTTGCTTTCTCTACCTCTAGCATGTTGTTTGCTTGGTAAATAAATTTTCTAGTCTAATTTAGTGTGACAGCCTTTTGCTCAGTAACTAGTCCCATTTGGAGAACTGCTTTTTGAGTTTTGCTTTGCTTCCAGACTGCTAACGATTCTTTTCAGGAAGTCAAACAGTCCTTGATTTATTGTGGCACCGCAAGGGGTTGAAAAGGGTGTTTACACTAATTATCCACTACTTTTGAGGACTTCTCATCTTTGGGGACCTTTTTTGAAAATTTATCTTTCCTAGCAAGACGAAATGATGCATTTCAACAGTGGTATTGGTGAAGAAAATTGGATATACTGTGGACAGCCAGAAGTACAAGCAAAACAGTCTTAGAAGAAATATAGCCAGAATGCTCCTTAGGAGAGAGGATGGCGAGACTTTGTCTTGCTTACTTTAGACATGTCGTCAGGAAGAGACGAATCACTGGAAAAGTACATCATATTTGGTAGAGGGCCAGCAAAAATGAGAGAAACTCTCAATGAGATGGATTGACACAATAGTCCAAACAATGGTGATGCTAGGATCAGAGGGAGAGCAGCAGAGATGGGGAGAAATGGGTGGATGGGAGACATGTATTATATATTCATATATAGAGTTGTAGGAGGCTCTGGGTGGCACCAGTGGTCAAGCACTGGACTACTAATGGAAATGTTGGCAGTTCAAACCCACCCAGAGGTGCCTCAGAAGACAGGCCTGATGATCTGCTTCTGAAAGGTCACAGCCTTGAAAGCCCAATGGACTTCAGTTCTATTCTGCACACATGGGGTCTCCATGATTCAGAATCAAGAACTGACCCTACGACAACTAAAAGCAACAAATATAGAGCTGTTAGAACTCACTGACAGATTGATTATGGGGTGAGTAAAATGTGACTTCTAGATTCTTGCCTTGAGCAAGTTGGCACCATTCACTGAAATTGGGAAAACTCCCTAGGAACAGATTGGGAGGGGAGTGGGAAAAATCAAGAGTTTGGTTTTAGACACATTTGAGACGTTGGTTGTGGTTAAGAGCTTGGCTGCTAAGCAAAAGGTCGGCAGTTCAAAACCACCAGCTGCTCCTCGGAAACCCTATGTGGGCAGTTCTACTCTGTCCTATAAAGTCACTATGAGTTGGAATCGACTCTACGGCAATGGGTTTGTTTTTGTTTTCTTGGGTTGGTTAGCCAAGTGGAGGTGTTGAATAGGGATTGAATGTACAAACATGGAATTTAGGGGGGAAATCTGGCAAATTTGGGAACTGTTGACCTATAGAATTTATTTAAAGCCATGGAACAAGATGAGATTGCCTAGATTGTGGTAGAAGGGCAGACAAGCTGAGAAGGGAGCCTAAGACCTGACTATGGAGAGGTCAGTCCTTCATGGTTATAGGAGGAAGAGGAGTACAGCAGACTGGGAAAGAGCTGCCAGTTTAGCAGGGAAATGACTAATGTCACAGAAGCCAAGAAAAGAATGTTTTCAAGGAACAGGGAGTAATTGTCCTAGTATGCTCCTTCTGACTCCAGTGCCCAGGGAATAGGAATGAAAAACTCTCTACTTGAGAGGTCATCTGCTACCTTCCCAATTCATGAAACAATTCTCTCCTTCACAGAGGATCTTCTTTATTATCCATGGAACCAGCCAAAGAGCTCTTCCTTTTCTAGGTGAACATCTTTAGCTGGAGGCAGCTGTCTCATTTGGAAGGTAATCTCTGTGTACCTCCCTGCATCTAAGAAGTAGCTCTCTGGGTTTTGTGAAGGTGGCAAATGCTTGTGCACCTCCATTTTACGGTCCTGGTTTCTTCCACAGTCAGGTCAGGTCCTGGAAGGGCTGAAACACCCCGTCCCCAAATTACCTATTAGGTAAAGATGCCTGGGATAGTCAGTTTTGATTTTGGTTTTAAGGACTTAGTGATTTACAAGCATTTTTCATTTTTACCTTCTTACTTTCTTTCTAGAGATGATCAGCTGTTGTTAAATTTGGCTTCCTTTTTTGTTCTTTTCAAAATTACTAATAGGTAACCAATCTTTTAGGAAGACTGTCTTTCTTAATTAGTTACTTCTCTGGGTTTGTAAACTCAAACCAGGAAGTCCCAGCAACTCCTTTAGGACATGGTGGGTGAAAGAGACCCAAATCTGGTTGATCTCTATTTCTCTTACCTGTCTTTAGATGGAAGGTCTCTATCACATCAATTTGCAGAGACACTCAGTGTTCATTGTTAGTCGTAGATTGGCCAAATCATGGTCCATTAGCTTTGCATGAATAGATACTCCCAAGGTTTAGAGTTTCCACCTTCTCTTTTCATCCTTTTCCTTCTCACATTTCTCAAATTACTGTTTGAGTCATTCCCTGAGTGGTTGCTATGATTCATTCTACTCTGAAGTGAATGAACGAGGTGAGCTGTGACTTCCACTTTAATTCTCTTTCTCTCACATGATAAACACCTTGTTACACATGTGTTTGATTGTCAGCTGTCCTGCTGTCTTGTGCCCATGCAGTCTCTCTTTTTGCAGTTACTTGAATGCACGCCCCGGTTGTAAAGCCTCATCGACTTTCAATTGTGGAGTTATGCTGTTGTATCTTCATTTTTACCTTTTCTACCAATATTCTTACTGTATTGGTCTTTTGCTCCTTTTGCAGAAGAGCTTTTTACCATGGTGTGTGTGTGTAATAGATCATTGATTGGAAGGAACTATCACTTTTCTCCATGAAGGAGTGAAGTCTGACACTCCAGCATAGCTATAGAACTCCAGTCACAGTAGGAAGTAGAATTCCTTGCTTCTCTTTCATTGCAGCTCAGGAGAGAAGCTGTGATTAAAGCAGGAATGGGCATATGTCTAGGGGGAAAGTAGAGCAGTGATGACATTGGATACATGATTCACTTTCTTATAAATTTGAGTTACTCCAGGTCCTAAACAATAGGACGCTTTGTTCCAGAGCATGTTGCTTGCCAGAAGTGTGGTGTCTAGCATTCTGTGCCTAAGAAGGCCAGAGCAAGTGTTCTCCTTCTCATAATGTCTCCAAAGTGGGCTTCTAAACGTAACTGGGGAAGTAAAACCCCTGCTCTGTCCCTGAGACAGAAGAAGAGGATGCAAAGTTGCCTAAGAACTGCAGCCAACCCTTCCACAGTAATTTCAAAGTGTTAGTGGGGTCTCTGTGCCAGTAAGAGAAAAAGCTTCTCCATTTTGTGGCTTAAAGTGCAGATACCTCTTGAAGAAGGAACAGGGGGACAAGCTCATTTGCTTTGTTGCAGTTATCTCCTCTTTCAAGATACAAAAGGTTTCACAAAGGAATCTTACAGATGAAACTTCAGCGATGCTTACACTGCATAAGAATGATTTCAGCTGTCTACGCCTCCATCACCAGCCATCCAAACCCAGCTTTAAACCTCTGCTTGTGTCTGATTTCCTGGTTTCTGTCCCGCCTCTTGTGCCCAGATAGTGTCTGTTTCTGCAGTTACTTGAATACTTGCCCAGTTGTAAAGCCTCACTGACTTGCAATCGGGAAGTTATGCTGGTTATCAAACTATTGACTCTCAGCACAACCCAACATCCTTACTCTGTTCTGTGATGCTAGGGATGGGGCTCTGTAAACCACCTTTTATTTTTGTCATGTGAGTCCTTGTTGGTTTCTTCACTAGAAAGTTTTCTTCACTAGGAGGTAGAAAGAATTTGTTCCTCCTTGCTTTGCTTCCTGTTGCTGTTACCACCACTGCAGAATTGGTGCTTCTCTCTGGACGTGACAGTTGGTTCCAGTACCAGTAGTTGGTTCCACATTCTCATTGTGCCCTACCTCCTACCCCAGAGAAGACCTGTGCTGGCAGTCACCCCTTCTCACTGGTAGGGGTCCCAGATCTGCAGGGATCCTCCCCCGAGCTTTACAATCTAATATTCCCAACCTCTTCCCTTGTTCCCCAGCCCCAGGGTGGTAGCTGCTTCCCACTTTTCCTACTTCGGTAACACCTCAGTGTTTGCCTTTGCAGTTCTCTAAAACTTGGTTAATAAATTGTCTATATTGAATTCTTCCTGTTACAAGAATTATTGTTGTTAGTTGCTGTTGAGTCAGCCCCTGACTCATGGCAACCCCATGCACAACAGAACCAAACGCTGCCCAGTCCTGCACCATCCCCATGATCAGTTGCGGATTGGACCATTGTGATCCATAGGGTTTTCATTGGCTGATTTTTGGAAGTAAATTTCCAGGGCTTCCTCCTAGTTCATCTTAGTCTGGAAGCTTTGCTGAAACCTGTTCAACATCAGAGCAACATGCGAGCCTCCACTGACAGGTGAGTGGTGGCTGTGCATGAGGTGCATTGCCCGAGAATCAAACCCAAGTCTCCCTCATGGAAGGCAAGAAATCTACTACTGAACCACCATCACCTCATGCTAAAATAACTAGGTGGTTCAATATCCTGACTGGACCCTGCCTGATAATTGTCAAAATTCTCCCTTAGTGTTCCACTCCAGAGACTTCTTACACATTCGACCCCAAGTGACCCAGGCCAGTGGATGGTGCATTCCTACTTGGAGTCAGGAGAAGGGACCCTGTGGGATCTCTGTGCTCCTTCCTGCATTGATATTGCTTATAACTGGGCTTCAGTATATCAGGGATGTTATTGTTAGCTGCTGTGGAAGCAGCCTCTGCAGCCTCTGACTCATGGCGACCCCACGCACAACAGAATGAAGCAATGTCTTGTCCTGCGCTATCCCTGTGATCGGTTGTGGATCGGACCATTGTGATCCACAGATAGGGTCATTTATGTCTCCGGGCAATTTGTAGAAGTTTTCTAAACCTATTGAAATTTTCCATAATCTCCCAGGACTGTCTACGTTTTTCCTTCAAACCTAAGGCTTCTGGGAAGTCAAAGACTGCTGAAAAAATGTACCACCCCAGTAGTAAGTTATATTTAAATGACCAAGCAATTCCTTGGGAATGAAGTGGCTGAAGGCTAAATGAAGACAAATGAATTGCTTATGCTTGTGAGACCTACACAGTGTACACATGGGGATTGCAGGTCCTTTCCAAGAGGCGGTGGGTTTTATAAAGTGCATGGAAATTTTCAACTTGGATCTTGATATAAGACCAAGGGATTTTTCTAAATAGCTATACTTGAGTCACAATTTTCAGCTTAGTTTACTATAGCTTTCATTCATAATTAAAAAGTATAGTTTGTTCTGTGCTTTTCTTTATTTTTATTAGTTACCAGAGACACATAAATATATTGAGAAGATAAAAATACTCATCATTCATCAGATGGCCACTGAATTCCTGAAAAAATGTTTATATATCTTGTCTTCCTAAATATGAAAGGGCTAGAGGCAAGGTTGTGTGAGAGGACGGTGCAGTGAGGTGTGTGGGGCAGGGTCAGAGATGAAGGGGAGCATGCCTCTTGTCACCTCAATTAAAGTCTGAGTAAGAAGCACTGTATGTAAATAGTTTATGTTTCAATTTCTGGGAAAGACTGGATGACCGAATCTTTCAGAGGGGCAAAAGTGTTTGGAAAATTTCTTGTTTATCAAATGACAGCAGAAATTCTCAAATTTGTGTGTGTGTGTGTTTGTTTTTTGTGTATGTGTATATGTGCATGTTTGTATGTGTATGTGTTTGTGTGTGTCTGTTTATTTTGTGTGTATGTGTACGTGGAGCCCTGCTGGCACAGTGGTTAAAGGGCTCGAATGCTAACCAAAAGTTTGGCGGTTTGAACCCACCAGCCACTCCATGAGAGGAAGATGTGGCAGTCTGCTTCCATAAAGATTTACAGCCTTGGAAACCCTATGGGGCAGTTCTATTCTGTCCTCTAGGGTCTCTATGAGTTGGAACCAACTCAATGGCAGTGAGTTTTTGGTTTGTACATGTGTGTTTGTGTGTATACGTATGTTTGTATGCGTGTATGTGTGTGTGTGTATTTGTCACTTGTTGTGCACCATCGAGTTGGTTCTGACTTATAGCGACCCTATATGACAGAGTAGAACTGTCCCATAGGGTTAACAAGGAGTGGCTGGTGAATTTGAACCACCGACCTTTTGGTTAGCAGCCTGAGCTCTTAACTACTACATCACCAGGGCTCCAAAAAACCCATTGCCATCGAGCTGATTCTGACTCATAGTGACCCTATAGGGGACAGAGTAGAACTGCCCTATAGAGTTTCCAAGGAGAGGCTGGTGGATTCAAACTGCGGAACTTTTGGTTACTAGTCGAACACTTTTTTTTTTTTTTTTTGGTTTCTTGAATTGTTTGTTGTTTATTGTAGTTTAAGTGAAAGTTTACATTGCAAGTTAGTCTCTTATACAAAAATTTATACACACATTGCTCTCCCTATACTTTGACAGCACACTCCTCCTTTCCACTCCTGATTTCCCGTGTTCATTCAACCAGCTCCTAATCCTCTCTGTCATCTCATCTCACCTCTGGACAGAAGCTGCCTGTTTAGTCTCATGTATCTACTTGAGCTAAGAAGCATACTCTTCAAGAGTATCATTTTATGACTCACAGTCTGGTCCAACCTTTGTCTGAAGAGTTGGCCTTGGAAATTGTTTTAGTTCTGGGCTGATAGAGAATCTGGGGCCGTGCTTTCCGGGGTTCCTCCAGTCTCAGTCAGACCATTAAGTCTGGTCTTTTTACTAGAATTTGAGTTCTGCACTCCACCTTTCTCCTGCTCCATGAGGGACTCTCTGTTGTGTTCCCTGTCAGGGTGGTCTTTGGTGGCAGCTGGGCACCATCTAGTTCTTCTGGTCTCAGGCTGATGAAGTCTCTGGTTTACGTGGCCCTTTCTGTCTCTTGGGCTAATACTTTCCTTGTGTCTTTGGTGTTCTTCATTCTCCTTTACTCCAGGTGGTTGGGACCAATTGATGCATCTTAGATGGATGCTTGCAAGCTTTTAAAACCCCAGATGACGTTCACCAAAGTAGGATGCAGAACTTTTTCTTAATAAACTTTGTTATGCCAATTGACCTAGATGTCCGCTGAAAGCATGGTCCCCAGACCCCACCCCTGCCACTCTGTCCCTCAAAGTGTTTGATTGTATTCAGGAAACTTCTTAGCTTTGGTTTAGTCCAGTTGTGCTGACTTTCCCTGTAGTGTGTGCCATCCTTCCCCTCATCTAAGATAATTCTTGTCTTCTATCTAGTTAGCGAATAAACCTCACTCTCCATCCTCACCCTCGTAACCATCAAAGAATGTTTTCTTCTGTGTTTAAATCTTTTCTTGAGTTCTTATAATAGTGGTCTTATACAGTATTTGTCCTCCGGTGACTGACTAAATTCACTGAGCATAATGCCCTCCAGATTCCTCCAAGTTATAAGATGTTTCATGGCTTCATTGTTGTTCTTTATCATTGCATAGTATTCCGTTATGTGGATATACCATAATTTGTTTATCCATTCGTCCACTGATGGGCACCTAGGTTGCTTCCATCTTTTTGCTGTTGTGAACAGTGCTGCAGCGAACATGGATGTGCATGTATCTATTCGTGTGACGGCTCGTTTCTCTAGGATATATTCCAAGGAGCGGGATAGCTGGATTCTATGGCACTTCTATTTCTAGCTTTTTAAGGGAGCACAAAATCCATTTCCAAAGTGGTTGTACCATTTTACATTCCCACCAACAGTGTATAAGTGTTCCAGTCTCTCCGTAACCTCTCCAGCATTTATGATTTTGTGTGTTTTGGATTAATGCTAGCCTTGTTGGTGTGAGAAGACATCTCATTGTAGTTTTGATTTGCATTTCTCTATGTCTAATGATGGTGAGCATTTCTTCATGTATCTGTTAGCTGCCTGAATATCTTCTTTGGTGAAGTGTCTGTTCATATCCTTTACTCATTTGTTAATTGGCTTATTTGTCTTTTTGTTGTTGGGGTTTTACAGTATCTTGTAGATTTTAGAGATTAGATGCTGATCGGATTTATCATGGCCGAATTTTTTTTCCCAGTCTGTAGGTTGTCTTTTTACTCTTTTGGTGAAGTCTTTGAAGAGCATAAGTGTTTGATTTTTAGGAGCTCCCAGTTATCTAGTGTCTTCTGGTGCTTGTGTATTGTTACTTATGGTTAGCATACTATTTAGCAGTCAAACTCTTAACCACTATGCCACCAGGGCTCCTAGGTGCATCCAATCACAAGTTATTTAAATTATAGTAAAAGGGGTGGATCTATTTTCTATTCGTATATTTTTAAGTACTCGATAAATATATGTATATATGGTTTTAAGTAGAAAAAGGAATTTTGCAGACATTGTTATATGTGATATTCACAATAACCATCTACCATAGGTATTAGCCTCAATTTCCTCCTCTGTAAAATGGGGATAATAATAATATCTACTCCAGAGTTGGTGTGAGGATTAAATGAGTAAATATACATGTAAAGAGCTTGGAACAGTACCTGATACATAGCAAGCACTGTAAAAGTGTGAGCTGCTGTCATTCTTGCTTTGCAAATGAAGACACTAAGACTCAGAGAGAGATCACACAACCAGTGAGAGGGAAGCCATAACTTAATACCAAAGAGTCAGACTCAAACTGCAGTCTTCTTTCCATTGCAGCATGTTGCTGTTGTACTTCGTGGTGTGACTGACGGGGTCCCTTGTCCTTCTCTGGTGACAAACTTCGATAATCAGGTATTTATTCCTTTGGATTTATAAAGTTTTTTTTTTGTTTGTTTTTGTTTTTTTTGCCTCTGATCTGAGTAGCACCATTTACCCATTTTCAGTTATTTGTGGAGGAATTGATCTTAAATATTCAAAATGATGGATTAGAAATCCCCTATTTCAGGCCCTTCATTTGGCATTTCTTAAACCTCAGGCAGGAAAACTGATAAAGCCCAGAGAGATTGGTTGACCCTTCCTATATCCCATTGAATCACAGGCAGAAACAGGACTGCCACTCAGCTCCTCATATCCTTAGTTGGGTGTGTTTTCTACTTCATCGTCCTGCTTCTTGCTTTGTGCTTCCCCCTCCTCCATCCTTTCCTCCATTGCTTTTTCCTTCCCTCGATCCCTCTGCTATTGTTTTTCCCTCTTGCTTTTCTTTTATACTTTGTGTGTGTGAAATATAATAAAGATACAGATGTGTGTTTATTATACATATTTTAACAAATACTTAAAAACAAATTCCTAATTGTTGAGATGGTGTACGTCATTATGTATATTTTCACCACAATCATCATCATCATCATAATAAAATAATAATACTAAAACAAACTCCTATGAATCACTATCCATGTTAAGAAGTACAATCTAACTGTCTCCTCAGAAGCCACTATATATCCCTCCCTGATCACAAACCCTTCCCCCTCCCACTCAAGGTAACTTCTATCCTGACTTTTCGGTGTAATCATGTAATTCTTTTCTTTGTAGTTTTACCATCTATGTGTGTATCCTTATACAAAATGGTTTAGTTTTGCCAATTTTTAACAGCTGTGCTGAGATATTATTAACATACAAAAATGCACATATTTAAAGTGTATAACTTGACATACATACATACCTCTGAAACCATCACCACAATCAAGATAATGAACATATTCATCATCCCCATGAATTTCCTTGTGCCTCTTTGTATTCCATCTTTCAAGTCCCTCCTGCCCCTACCCACCCTCCCCTTACACCTGCTCTAGGCAACCACTGTTCTACTTTATGTCACTATCAGTTACCATTTTCAAGCATTTTATACATATGGAATCATTCAGTATGTATTTTTTCTGTCTAGATTCATTCATTTTAGTGGATGTGCAGTGATATTTTCTTGTGATTTTAATTTACATTAAAAACTTTGATGAAGAATGGTGTTGAGCATCTCTTCATGTGGCTATTTGTCATCCATATATCTTCTTTGGTTAAGTGACTTTTACATTGCTGCCCATTTTTTATTGAGTTATAAGTGTCCTCTAAGTATTCCAGATACAAGTCTCAGTCAGATATATATTTGCAAATGTTTTCTCCAAGTCTGTGGCTTGCCTTTTTTTATTTCTCTAGCAGCGTCTTTTGAAAAGTGCAAATGCTTTTCATTCTGATTAAGTTCCATTTCTTGCTTTTTCTTTTTGTGTCCATGCTTTTTGTGTTGTATTAAGAAATCCTCCCCAAAATCAAAGTTACTAAAATGTACTACAATGTTTTCTTCTAGAAGTTTGATAGTTTTACCTCTTACATTTAGATCTATAATTCATTTTGAGTTAAGTTTTGTGTATGGTGTAAGAGTCAAGGTTTATATTTTCATTTACCTATGGCTAACCGGAAGAACAAACAAGTCTATCTTGGAAGAAGTACAGCCAGAATGTTCCTTGAAAAAGAAGATGGCGAGACTTCGTCTCACGTACTTTGGACATGTTATCAGGAAGGCCCAGTCCCTGGAAAAGGACATCATGCTTGGGAAGGTAGAGCGTCAGCCAAAAAGAGGAAGACACTCAATGAGATGGGCTGACAACAGTGGCTGCAGCAATGGGATCAAACATAGCAATGATTGTGAGGATGGCACAGGACCAGGCAGTGTGTTGTTCTATTGTACATAGGATTGCTGTGAGTCAGAACCGACTCAACGGCACCTAACAACAACAACAACCTATTGTTACAAAATCATTTGTTAAAAACATTATTCTTTCTCCATTTGACTTCCTTAGCACCTTTGTCAAAAACTAATTTACCATATATGCATCTATTTCTGTTCTTTTTTCTGTGTTCTGTTCCGTATGTATCCATTTTATGTCAATTTGCTAACTTTTTAGTAAGTTTCAGAGTCAGGAAATTGAAGTCCTCCAACTTTAAGCTTCTTTTTCACAATTTTTTTTGAGTATTCTAGGTGATATGCAGAGCCCTGGTGGCGCAGTGGTTAAGAGTTCGGCTTTTAACCAAAAGGTCAGCAGTTCAAATCCACCAGCCAGCCACTCCTTGGAAACTCTATGGGGCAGTTCTACTTGTCCAATAGGGTCGCTATGAATAGAAATCAACTTGTTGGCAATGAGTTTGATTTTTTTTTTTTTTTTAGGTGATATGCAGTTCCTTACAAATTTTACAATCTGGTTTTCCATTTCTAAAAAAATATCCTGAGGTTTTGAGTAGGATTGCATTGGATCTCTAGAATAATTTGGGGAGAACTGCTATTTTTCTGGTAGTGAATTTTCTTATTCATGAACGTGGCATCTCTTTCTCTGTAGTTAGGTCTTCATTAATTTCTCCCAGAACATTTTGTAGTTTTTAATGTTTATCACTCAATATAACATTTTTTTGACATTGTGGCAAGTGCTATTATATTTTTTAATTTAATTTCTAATTGTTTAGTACCAATATCTAGAAATACAATTTTATTTTGCATATTTGCTCTGTATTCTGTGAATGTGCTAAACCCATATAATTATTTTAGTAGAATTTTTCTATATTAATTAAAATGTTCTACATATATGATAGAATAGTCTGCAAATTAAAAAAAAAATTACTTTTATCTTTCCAGTCTGCATCAATTTATTCTTTTCTTCTTTGCGTTAATACACTGCCCAGGACTTCTGGTACAATGAAGAATGCAAGACGTGCAAGCTTGTTCCCACTCACAAGGGGGAAACGGTGAAGAATGCTGTTAGTCACAGGCTTTTTGTAGATACCCTATATCTGGTTGAAGAAGTTTTCTCTTTCTAGTTTCCTAAGTGTTTATATCATAAAAGGATGTTGAATTTTGTCAAATGCTATTTCTACGAGTACTGAGATTATGTTTTTTTCTTTTTTAATTAGCAGACCATTTTTTTAGAGCAGTGCTAACTTTATAGTAGTTTTCTTTTGTAGTCTGCTAATATGGTGATTTACATCAATTAATTTTTGAATGAGAAACCAACCTTGCATTCCTGAGATAAACCCTGTTTGTTTATGAGGTTTCTTATTTTCATTTATTATGAAACTCAGTTTAATAAAATTGTTGTAACTATGTCCATGAGGTAAATTGTTCTGCAGTTTTCTTTTAATGTCTTTTCCTGGTTTTGGTATCAGAGTAACAATATCCTCATACAATGAATTGAGCTGTATTTCTTCCTCTTCTATTTTTTGAAGCAGTTTGCCTAGACTTGGTTATATTTCTTCCTTAAACATTTGGCAGAATTCACAAGTGAAGACATTTTACTTGAAACTTTCTTTGCGGGAAGATTTTAAACTAAAATTCAATTTCTTTTTTTTTTTTTTTTTTTTTTTTTTAGGGAATTTATCCATTTCATCTAGTTGCCAGATTTTTGCCATAAATTTGTTCATAATATTTCTCTACAATTATTTTAATACCTATAGGCTCTGTAGTAATGTCCTCTCTTTTAGTCCTAATATTGGTAATTTGGTCTACTTTTCATTTTTCTGCTCTGTCTGGCTAAAGTTTTATAAATTTTATTAATATTTTCAAATATTCCAATTTTGACTTCATTTATTATCTCTATTTTTTCTTTCGATGGTGTCTGCTTTTATCTTTATATTATTGTTATTATTATTGGAGCCCTATTGGTGGCACAGTGGATAAGAACTTAGCTGCTAATCCAAAGGACAGCAGTATGAATTCACCAGACGCTCCTTGGAAACTCTATAGGGCAGCTCTACTCTGTCCTATAGGGTTACTATGAGTCAAAATCGACTCAGTGGCAATGGGTTTGGTTTTCTTTTTTTAAAATTATTATTATTATTTTGCTGATTTTGTGTAAAATTTGTTTCATGGTGGTGGCATCAGTATGTGAACAACTTCCTCAGGCACCACAGACAGAAGTTTCTCATTGAATACCAGACATGTCACCATGAATGGCTTCCCCCACAACTCCTTCAGGCAGCTATCTTATCTAATTCTGGTTGCATCTAAGAATATATGATTGTATCCATCCCAATTTATTTTCAGCAGAAGTGCTGATCCAAACTGTTTAACCTATATTTACTAGAGGCTTGAATACATCTTTACTTGTTCAATAAGTCAGTTCACCAAACTTTAAGAGACCGAGGGATAGGAGAATAAATTATAACTTAGTCTCTTAAGATGGAAATCATGTCATTCTACTAACTACAGTCTTTTTGGCCTCCTGTTTGCCTCAGGATAAACTCCAGCCTTATGTGCTGGCTAACTGAGATGACCCATCATGACTGTGCCACAATTACTATTTTCAGATGAACTCTTGTCACATTTTTACACTAACTCTAAGCTCCAAACCAACCGTTGAGTCGATTCTGACTCATAGTGATCCTACAGGACAGAATAGAACTGCCCCGTAGGGTTTCCAAGGCTGCAAATCTATACAGAAGCAGACTGCCACATCTTTCTCCCCCGGAGTGACTGGGAGGTTCAAACAACCGACCTTTTGGTTAGCAGTCAAGAGATAGCGCTTTAACCACTGTGCTACCAGGGCTCTCTCTAAGCTCCAGCCACTCTCAGTTACCTGCATTTCCCTTGATACACCATACTCTTTTCACCTGGCCTTTGCCCATGTTACTGCTGCTTCCAGGTTAATTCTTACTCACATCTCAGGGTATAACTTGGACATGATCTTCTGAAAACTTCTGCTAGACATATTTATGTGCTTCTTCTTGGTGCTTCCATAAACTATTTCTATTTGTACTTAACACATTGTATTTCTCAATTTTTTCAAAACTCGTTTGTTCATTCAGCAAACATCTGCTTAACATCCTTTTTTTCCCAGACAATGTAGATACAAAGATGAACAAGACCACCTTTACCATTATATTCTGATTTGTACTTGTCTGTTTAATGGCCATGGCGGCATTGGTGGTTCAGTAGTAAAAGTCTTGCCTCCCTTGTGGAAGACTTGGGTTCGATTCTTGGCCAATGCACCTCATGAGCAGCCACCACCTGTCTGTAAGTGGAGGCTTGCGTGTTGCCATGATGCCGAACAGGTTTCAGCAGAGCTTCCAGACTAACATGGACTAGGAAGAAAGGCCTGAACATCTACTTTCAAAAATCAGCCAATGAAAACCCTATGGAACACAACAGTTGATCCACATCCAATCATGGGGATAGTGCAGGATCGGGCAGAGTTTTGTTCCATTGTGCGTGGGGTTGCCATCGGTTGTGGAGCCAACTTCACCACCACTGACAACAACAATGACATTTAATGGTCTGTCTTCCTTTGTCTATTATGAGGTTGTTATCTTTTCAGAACCTGGTACAGTACCTGCACATAATAAGTATCAAATGAATGTTTCTTGAATGAATTAATGACTGAGTACTATGGCAGAAAAAGTAAGAACTAGGAAGTTCCAAAAGATAAAACTTGCATTGTGATATGTCAAAATGTAAACAGTGGTTTAACTACCTTGGCGTATTGAGTTTTTAGGTGAATTTTACTTTCTTATATTCTTCTGCATTACTTGATTTTTCTATGGCAAACATATTTATATACAGAAGAATAATATAGTTAAAAGTTTTCAAAAGATTTAAAACAACTCTGCACCTATTCCCTACAAGCCTAGACTTTTTGGCATTATTCTGGAGCTGCCTCAAATCAACACACCCTGTGGTTTCCTTCAGTTCTGACAAATCGGAGCACAGAAGGTTTATTGTATTAAAATATCCCTGAGGCCTTTTGGGTAACTACTGCAGAAGCTGACGCACCAATCACTGCTAAGAAGGACCCTTAAAACGTACCTTTCTCCCAAATAATCCCTATAGCCTTCTAAATCCAATTTTCTCTGGCAAACTTGAAATCTGCATTTGTGTCACTGCACTTTCAAAGTCTGAAGTTTCTGACAAATCCCTTCAATAGCCCATTTCAGCACCACCTGGAAAACAGCTCTCACTCTTCCGGCTGATGATGTATTTTTAGAATACATGTCTTTCCCCATGGGTTTGTAGGCTTTACGTTTGAGCATCAGGGTTGTGGCAGAAAGATCTGTGGTTATGTCACATTGCTGTGTGCCTGGAGCAGTCAGTTTTAGGAAATGTCATTGGTGACCAGCACCTGAGCCTGAGGCTATGGTGAGCAGTTCACTTTATCAGACTCTTCAACAAGTCTGATGGGAGAAGAAAAAGTGAGGCGCATTGCCAAATGCAGGCCTTAGTGAAGGACATCTTGGAAGCAACATGGTGCACTGGTGGGAGTGTGGGCTTGAAGTCCAAATGAAACCTCTTATTTATGGCTTGTGTCTTTGTCAAGACTAACCTCTCAGAGTTCAAAATTCACATCTACAAAAGAGGGATAATATTAATACCTATTTCAAGGGAATTGACATGAGGCTTATCTGTATCCTACATGTCCATAAAATACAGTAAATGTTCACTTCCCAGTCAAATAAATGAAGAATAAAAACTTAAAGAATAAAATGCACCAGTTGGTGATTGTTGAAATTCTCTGTTTGCTTTGGTATTGTTGGAATATTTTTTTTCCTATGATTATAAATTACTTTTTTGAATCTTTTAAGTTTCAATAAAATGAGAAGCTGTATTGAAAGTTGGAAATAAATGTTAAGCTCAAAATGATCACCTATTAAAACCACACATATATCACAAACTAACAATCTCAAGCTTTGAAGTTAAAAAACAACAAAATCAAAAGGAAAGAGAGCCATTTACTGATGAATGCAAATACAGTACAAAGGAGGAGAAGAGAGGCCCCTTCAATGTGCTTTCACATTTACCCCTCTTTTCTGGCTCTTTTCTTACCACGCCTCACTCCTCATGTCCAGGTTGAGGGTTGGGGTAAGGAGAAAGTACTCCAGGGAGACTTTTTTTTCTTTCATCAAAATCAGAAAGTCTGCTAGACTACAGAAGTGGGGCCATTGTGTGATGATAGTACAAAAAGAACACTTCAAAATGAAAAGGTACTTTTTTTTTCGGGACAAAATGGCGCTCTAGGCAGAAGCACCACACCATCCCTCCACAGCAAAGATCTGAAAAACTAAGCCAAACAGAGAATACAACAATCCTGAAACCCTAAAACATCAAATGAAGAGATAAAGAACTCAGCCAAACACCAAATGGAGTGAGAAAACTGACAGAGAACAGAGAGCGAGGAGAGATTCATGCAGAGGTCCCCTAACAGCTAATGCAGCGTGGATCCACCATCTTGGACTCCTATCAGAGACCAGCAAACAGGGGTAGGAGAAAGCAGCCTCACAGAGTGTCCAGCGGGAGACAAAACAACTGCTCCACACATAACAATCTCCCCGCTGCATCCTGCCTACCTGCACCGTGTGCTTGACATCACATCACCAAGCAGTACAGGCACGGCCTACTGGAACCTGCCCTGCACTGATTACTGACCCACCCTGGTGGCTGTAGTAAGTGCCACAAACAACCCG
>NW_004443980.1:6763928-6814094 GCF_000243295.1 Trichechus manatus latirostris
CCCAAGGTTGAGTAAGGATATTGTTGATGTGTTGTGAGATTGTTAACCATTGTCATAGGGCAACATTTGTAGTAACTGTTTCATGAGAAACTATTTGTTCTGTAAGCCTTCTCCTGAAGTACAATAAAATATAAAAAAAAAATAAAGAAAAGAAAAGGTAATTTTATGACAAGTGAATGCACTAACTGTGTCTGTACCAAGGAGGAAACTAGGAAAATCCCAACTTCTCCAATTTCCAAATTGAAGATATCATTTAGTATATACAGTGGTAAATACACCTAAGTGACCATCTCAATGAAAGCAAACGGCTAGCCTCTATTCAATTCAAATAGAATCCCTTCGAGGGTTTTCAAGACAGGAGTAAAAAGGTGACATGATTGCAATAAAAAAAATCATACCCCGGACCCTCATCTGCCTTACTTTGCTTGGTGTGTAATACTTCTTCTCTCCCTGATGGAGAGGGACAGGACAAAGTGTTTGCCAGCAGCGTATAGAACAGTGGCTGGAACAGCATCATTTCCACTCAACCAGCCAGCAGCCCCTCTCATTTTTCAATACCATGCCATCTCTTCCCTTGGCAAATTTATTTGCTGGTAGTACATTCCATAAATAATTTTTAGAAATAAACCTTCAGAACAAAAACCTAACCAAACAAACAAAAAAGTAGCCTTAACTGAGAAGCAATGCTGGGTTGTCAACGAACATTGTCACCATCCCAAACTAAGTTTCTAAAGGGGAATTTGTGAAATAGTAACAGCTAACACTTACTGAGATATGTTTGGAATTGTGCTTAATGTGTATCTTATTAATTAATCCTCACTACAATCTACAAGGTAGGTACATTTATTAGGTTATTTCTCAGATGTAGAAACTCACCCACAGGAACGTTAAACACTTTTCTAATTATCATATGGCTAGTAAGTGGCAGAGATTGAACTCTGAGCCACTATGCCATATTGCTTGATAAATTTTAATCTGATACGTGAACAACTGATTATTATGGAGTCTTTGGCTATTGAAGAGAGGACTTACCAGAGGATGAATGAGGGTGGGTGACTTTAGCCAATTTGGCCATGCATGACCATCAGATTCTTTTTGCTGTCTAGGGCAGCCTATAACATTGCTATCAGGTTATAATGAAGCAAATCTCCAATAAAATTCTTCTACACATGAAGACATTTATTTGATTAATATTCATTAGCAAAGAATTTTCTACAAGATATTCTCTAATCTCTATGAAGTCCCAGCTTTCTGACCTCATATGAAAATTTCACTCAAGGCAGTCACATTTCCAACTTCAGCTTTTGTCTCGTTATGCAATGTGCATCCAGTAGTCAGAATTCTCCTAAACCAATGACTGGGAACAGAACCGGTAAGGGATCAAGTCAAGGACTCCACCTCCAAAGGTGAGGGGTAGAAGCCTTGGTGGATTGTTACACCCTATTCTTGCAAGTGGTTAAGAGCTATGGCTGCTAACCAAAAGGATGGCAGTTCGAATCCACCAGCTGCTCCTTGGAAACCCTATGGGGCAGTTCTACCCTGTCTTACAGGGTCACTATGAGTTGGAATCAGCAGCGGATCTGGTTTTTAGGGTTTTTTATTCATGTAAGAATGGAGAGTGTCTCTAAATAAGTTAAGCTAACCGACACAACTAGAATACATTTTTTTTCCCTAATGAGAAACCATTGATCACACTAAGTAATGTTACTGGTTTTACCAATGAATATCCATTTTATCTTCTAGCATGATGGTAAGAGAAGTATCAGTTGCCTATTGAGATACCAATAGCAGAATGACTTGTAGGTGCTGCCTTGGGAGTGCAGCCCTTTCAGATATAATGTGGCACTGCCCTTAAAATTAAACTTCTACTGGTGCAAACATAACGTTACACTGATTATGCAGAAGCATTTCAGAATAAGTCACAGACCTTGTAACAGGACTGTATATTTCTAGTTTTCACATTTCTTTGGGGCTTCCATACTCTTCCTTTGGATTCTGTTTCCAGTTTTGGAAAGGTAATTTTGTTTTGTTGATAGACTCTTTGGTTTTTCCCACAAAAAAACAAAAAACAAATATTGGGTTGCTCTTTTGTGATGTATGTGATATTGTACCTATAGTTATACAATCCAAACCATTTGCTTAGTCATAACCACATTGATAAAAGCACAGACTGTGGTACTGGGCAGTTTACTGAGTACTTTAGAGTTACTGCTTAGTTTAGTTTTCATAGCAATCCAATGATTAAGTTATTCTGGTTTACAGAAAAATAAATCCAAGGCTCCAAGAGATTAAATAATTTGGCCAGGGTCACACAGTAAGTGGCATAAACATTATTCAAACCTTGGCCTGAAACTCCAAGTCTCATGCTCTTAATCAGTTCACGATACTGCTTTAATAGAGTTATTTTAAAACACATGATGTTGCTAACAGACAGTAGGTCATTTCCCCCAATAGTTAACATTTTAACAAATGTTCAGGAATGACTGTAAGAGGATGAGGTATGATGTGTCTTTTTGGGTTGGCTGTATATTTAAAAAAATGAGTCCCTGAATGGTGCAAACAGTTAACACACTCAGTTGCTAACCAAAAGGTTGGAGGTTCACATCTACCCAGAGGTGCCTTGGAAGAAAGGTCTGGTGTTCTACTTCTGAAAAATCAGTCATTGAAAACTCTATGGAGAACAGTTCTACTCTGACACAGATGGGGTTGCCACAAGTCAGTTGACTCCATGGCAGCTGGTTGGTTGGCTGATTGGCTGGGTAAATAAAAATGCATGAAGGCAGAGAGAAAGAGGTTTTGTGTGTGTGTACATGGGTGAGTGTGTGTCTATGTGTCTCCATTTTGAAACGTGTTTTTGAAACAATTACAGTATATTTAAAATGCTCTAGAATTACAGTATATTTAGAATATCCTATTGTCCAGAGTAAGAGTGGTCCAGGCTGGTAGCTCTTGGTAACTTTGACTAACAACCCAGAAGTGTTCCAAATGAAGAACTTGTTTTTTTCTTAGTTAAAGGTTCTTCAGGCTCCAGAGATGTAGAGAACCACTTCCCTGTACTTGAAACACAGGGAATAAGTAAGTGCCACAGGGATTTGTCAAGTGGCTTGAAGAAGATGAATCATATAATGAGTACATTTTTGCAACAATTCATGTAAATCATTATATGAAAAAAAAGTCTTAAACTGAGTTGGGTCCTTGTAAGATTAGAAAACATATAGAAACACAAACTATGCCCAGATATTTAAGTTTAAAAGTTTGTAGACAAAGAAAAGGGATAAATGGTGCTTATTTCTTGCTCACATAAAGTCCAGTCAGTCATTGGTGTGAGGTCATGCTCCATGCAGTCATTCAGGGACCCAGGCTTATGGAGATCTGCATCTTCAACACGAGACTTTCAAAGTCACCTTGGGCATTGGAATCCAGCTGAAACGTGGTAGAAGACAGAAAGCTGAGGATCATATAGTAGGTTTATATTAGTCAGGCTTGAAATCGAGTGTATCTTTTCCACCCACATTCCACTGGCCACAATTCAGCTGCTTGGCCCTACTTAGATGCAAGGGAGATTGGGAAATGTCGCCTCATTTTGGGCAGAATGTTCCAAGCAAAATCTTTGAGTTACCTGTAAACAGAAGCCTTACCAATAAGGACCATTGGCCCTATTGTTGTTTCAAACTTTAATAAATAAACTAGGGGACAAAATAGGCAGAAAAATCTTCACGTCTGCCAAGGGGTATAAAATCCTTTCTGGTATTTTAATTCCATTTTTATGGAATTAATATGCATGGGATTTTTTCTGGAATTAAAATGCAGAAAGACCAATTTGCTTATAGTGGCACCTAGAGGATTATTAAAATGTTAACTATTACAGGAAATACGGTCTTTTATCTTTAAGTATTATTGTGTGTTTTAAAATAACCCCCATAAAAAAGCAGTGTTGTGTATAAATTAAGGGCAGGAGTCTTGGAGTCAGTCAGATCATGGTATTTAATGCTTCAGGATAAATCAAACCAAACCCACTGCCATTGAATTGATTCCAACTCGTAGCAACCTTAGAACTGCCCCAGAGGATTTCCAAGGAGTGACTGGTGTATTCAAACTGCTGACCTTTAGGTTAGAGGTGAGCTCTTAACCACTTCACCACCAGGGCTCCTTGTATAGAATGTACAAAATGGTATATTCCAGAAAATATCTAAAAGTCTATGCAAAGGATAAAAACCAAACCAGGTGCCATTGAGTCGACTCCGACTCATGATCAGCCCATGTGTTTCAGAACGGAACCGTGCTCCATAGGGCTTTCAATGACTGTAGATCACCAGATTTTTCTTCTGAGTGCCTCTCGGTAGATTTGAACCTCCAACTTTATAATTGGTAGCTGAGTGTTTAACCATTTGTGCCACCCAGAGATTCATAGGATAATAGGCTTTAAAGTCTATCCCTCAGGAAAGATTGAGGGAGTTACTATTCATTTTCCTGAAGTTACTGGGCCGGAAGGCAGTTAGGACAGCAAAGGCCCACAACCCACTGAAGGTCATTACCAAGGATATTGAACACAACACATAGAATATTAGTCTAGTCTTAGACGAACATGCACAACTGACCTTGGATCATCTCTTTCTGCTGCACTTAATAAAGACAATATCCAAAGCAAACACCATTATTTAAACAAATAGTTTTGAAAATAGAAATGTTAACAGAAAGACAATATCTACATTCCCCTATTGTTTCTGCTACTCTATTGAGTGTTTATGACTCATACATATTTATAGCTCCATGCTTGTGGTTTGTAAGGGTGTGTGTGTGTATGTGTGTGGGCCATGTGAATAGACACGCCTCCCAGGCTGTATCTGTGCAGCAGTCTTAGCTGCTAGACAAAACCATGTCCCTTTAACTTGACAATTCAGGACTAGAGCTGCCAGATGCTCAAAAGAACATCTGTTTGTGAAGGCCACAGGAGACAACAATGAAAGAAAAACAGAATCATTTTACACAACAAAGCAAATCCAACAAATGCGCAAATATAGACTGGTGTACAAGGGAAAATAATGGAACCACAACACTGCCTATTATGCCACAGGGGTCTATTTCTGTTTCTAGAGACATGATATTAGACAAGTCGTCAAGTTTTATCAACTGTACAGTGAGAGGTGGATGATGGTAATGGGAGAAGGGACAATGAAGACACATCTTAATTACATCCCAGTGTTGTCCTGATTTTCCCATACAGGATTATGGTGGTAAAATCAGCTGCCTCTACTCTTTGGCCATAATGATGGTGGATTCAACTGTAGCTGAAGCCAGCTGAAGCTAATACAGAAAAGGCAATACTTAGTTGAGGGCAGAAGCTACATCACGAGGACCAACACAAGCAAAACTGATGAGGGAGAGGAAGCCAGGGAGGCAAAGTGAGCATCATTAAAGCAGAAGTTTGAATTTCATGGTAGAATATCCTGTGATTGGGATGCTCAAAGGGGCAGGGAAGCGGGGGGTCAGAGGCAAACTAGAAGGTTTAGAATGTTAAAGCTCTGAACACCACGGGGTGGGTATCTGTTGAGTCCAGATAGGGCTGACTGGACATGCCTGGCCCAAACAGACTTCTAGTTGTGCTGGTGATACAACTGATTCCCAGATGGCGAGGCAGCTCCTTGATGACTGTCCTCAGCAGCCTGGCTCCTCCTGCCTTTCCTACTCTACTGAGCCCTTGGAACCCTGATTCCTGGCCATGTCACAACATTGCCTTACCTGCAATCATTGCACGCGCCTGCCCGCGTCTCTGCGCTAGTGCCTGCTTTCCCATACCCTGCTATTCTGGACTTCAGCCTATGCACACTTTCATCTTGGAATTTCCTACCATCACTATGGCTATTTTAAGACCAAGAAATGGCAGCTTTCCTGCTCCTAGGAGATTTTTTCCCAGGCCCAACAGCCTATGCTCTGTGGCCTGTCATTTTTATTCCAACCTTCTCATGTTCCCTTCAATCTCCTAGGGATTGTGGCAGAAATTTATTTATTTAGTTTTTCAAAAATCTCAATTCTGGCATCTAAGTATGTGCCTTTAGGCCTCAAATCTACTTCATTGTTTTTTCTAGAAATCCATCATACAAACTGGAGTCCTGATGATCAGTTCTGGCTTGACATCCCAGAGTACCTACAATGGTTATGGGCATTGGAGGGTATTACCCCACTGCTGCCTCTCTCTCTCTTTCTCTTCATCTTTCTCTCTCTCTCTCCTTTCTCCTCTCTCCCCTCCAACTGCACATATTAACACACAGAGAGCAATGTTTCTGCAAGTGTTAATCAAAGGACAGTCCAAAAATAATGCACTAACGGGAATCTGTTTAGTTTTATATTATTTTATTTTATTCCTGTGTATAAAAACATTGAGATTATGAGGACCCAATAGAATAATTCTCTATTCTTTGGAGGATCATATGAAGAAAAATCAAGCATCATCCCCAATAGTCAACAACACACTGAAGTATTTCTATTGTCTGAACCCAGTATTTGGGATATATTAATTCCTCTCTTTGAGGAAGTGAACTTGTTCTACTAAATGTGGGTCCCATGTTTTCATTTTAAGCCTCTTGTGCTTCTTGTGCAAAGTTCTGGGGCAGAATCTATGAAGGAAGGATGGTCTCACTTCACTAGAGCCAAAAAAAGACCAAGATTCACTACTCTCTGCAAACTGGTTTACGTCTGTTTGCACAGCCCGGAGACTTGTCTCATTGGCACCCTCCAATGATCTTTATAGTTGCCACTGGAAATCATCAAAGGTGAAGGTGATAAAAAGAGCCCCTCTCTTGAGGTCCAGCATTGCTTTAGGATATGGACTATAAGTCTCCAAATACACGCTCTTGTTTCAAAGATCAGTTACTTCTGAATCTATAGTCAGAACCTCTCTGAGAATTGACATCCCATCTAATTTTACTGGCACTTGGATACCCTTTGAATATAATCTGTAGGCTCTTGAAGAGGACAGAGGTGAGCCTGACTCATAGACTCTTTAGAGGATTCCACTGATGATACGATGTTGGACAGTATGGTGAAAGCAGGCTATCCTCCATTTTAAATCTGACCAATATTGTGCAAGATACTGAAAAATACAAAGATGAGTAATATAGGGCCTGTGCCCTCAAAGACTGTCTACTGCAGTAGTTCTCAAATTTTAAGGTTCATAAGAATCATCCAGAAAGTTGTCTAAAATATTGACTCTTTTCTTCCACCCCAGATAACTAATTTTCCTTAGTGAAAATTTTACTAGTTCACCAGTTGCCATCAAGTCGAGTCTAACTCATGGCAATTCCATGTGTGTCAGAGTAGAACTATGCTCCATAGGGTTTTCAATAGCTGATTTTGGGGGAATAGATTGCCAGGCCTTTCTTCTGAAGTGCCTCTGGGTGGGTGCAAACATCCAACTTTTTGATTACCAGCTGAATGCCTTAACTGTTTGCCCGCACAGTGGAATTTAGGAATCCAAATTTTAAATAAGTGTCCCTAGATGATTCTGTTCAAGGATCACACCTGAGAAGTGCTGATCTAATGGGAGGGACCTGAAAAAAACAGGGCAGAAAGAAAGATTTTATCCCAGAATTGCCTGCAATTACACCTAGCTAGGGAATGTCCTTTATCTACCCCATGCAAACATGACATACATTCTTCAACTCAGATCCACAAAGGATTAATCACACATACAGTTTACACATTTGTCTTTCATTTGGACCTGCCGAAAGAAGGGCATGCTTGTGCATGCAACAACTGAGTTTAGCTTGGGGGTTCCTGATGGAAAATGCACAACTTAGAGCAAGATGCTGGCATAATAATGTAGAAAGGTCCACCAACCAGATTTATTATTTTCTCTTCTATGTTTTTCTACTGGCAGAAAAAGAGGCGTAACGTCTCAGGTATATGTGGTTGCCATAGGGACAGGAGTTGTGATTTACTGGGAACATTGCTGCAAACAGCAATAAAATAGCAATTCAGCAGCGGTCAGAGGAGCAGATTCACTGAAGCTACAATCAACCAGACAGCTGCTTAATCCATTCAATAAGAGTTTTGCAGTTGCCATTTTAAGGTAAGTGGAAGAATGGTGAAATCAAGTCACGTGTTTCACGCTTGCTTACATGTCTCCAACTGTCCTGACGTCCTTTGGCTGAGGGCTTTCAAGATGCTGCTCCAGGAATTCTGGGTAGTAGAAGGGCAGACAATGGATGGAAATGTTATTTTTAATCCAGTGACTCAAAAGTCAAACTTCAGAACCACATTGAGATTCTCAGATTTGACCCCTTATGATCAAACACAGAGACAAGTAGGATTACGTATTGAAAAAAACATGAAATTTGTTGCTAAAGTTAACCTATCTTCCTAAAAGATGCACCTTAATTGCTGCTTAGCAGATGGACATCATATGCAAAATATATATGTGTATATATATATATATACACACATACACATATATATACACACATACACATATGTGCTTGTTTATATGCCATATGTATAAATACATATGTATGTATACATACATATATGTTGTATGTATGTTGTTGTCAAGTCAGGTCTCAACTCATGGCAAACCCATGCACAATGGATTGGGCTGCTGTGGTCCATAGGATTTTCATTGGCTAATTTTTGAAAATAGATCGGCAGGCTTTTCTTCCTAGTCTGTCTTAGTCTAGAAGTTCTGCTGAAATCTTTTCAGTATTACAGCAACATGCAAGCCTTTCGCTGACAGATGCGTGGTGTCTGTGTATGAGATGCATTGGGATCAGGAACCGAATACTGGTCTCTTGAACGAAAGGTGAGAATTCTACCACTGAACCACCATTGCCCCCATATACACATATATACATACATACATATATGTTGTATATACACATACTTATATAATAGGTGTATATACATGTTACATGTATTAATACATATACACATTATACATGCATATGTATGTATACATACATATATATATATATGTTATATGTATTGTTATTGCTGTTTTAAGTGGAGTAGGTTTAGCTAACAATTACCCATCTCATCTCCTCTCCCTTTTTTCTAGAATGCAGTGCTCTGGAATGAGGAATGTCCATCCTGCTGGCTTGGGAATGTCTTTTCATGTCTTCTCACTTATTTCCCAGGATAGGTGCCTACAACCCTGACTCTTTGTCTTTTACTTTGAGTCTCTTATAGTTTTACCCCTGGTTTTATCTTCACTTTGTTTTTTATCCTGAACTTAATCAATTAGCTATTCAATAGCCTCATCTACTATACTTTTTTTTTTTTCTCCCTAGGATTTGTGGAGAGTTCTAAAAAGTTTATTTTCAACTCTATGTAAATATTTAATTTTTCTCTTTAATTAATGAGTCATTAATAGTAGCCTATATTGTGGCTGTTCCTAAGTGATGGAATGTGGAACATTCAGAATACCAGAAGCCATGGTCTCTATCTAAAAGGAATTTCAAGCAGTGAGACTCTGAGAAGAAATTAATACATGAAATAATGTGGAGTACATAGCATAAGATCGAGTGTGGAATTGCTTTTTATAAGAATTTCACTCTGTGTTGGAATGATTCAATTTATGCTGAGAGCTTTGGAAGTGATGTAGAACGATGCATGCTTCAAAGTGTCCACTCCTTAAAAGCCCTAGCGTCTAACTGAAGAAAGAAAGACTCCCAAATACACATTTCATCTTTCGATGGGCTGGATCAAACTGTAGTTTTTACACAGTTAACTTTTTTGCTTTTATCAAGAAAAGCAACTATTTCCCTGGGAGCTCAAGAAAAAAAAAAAAATAGCAATTTTCCCCACTGCTGGAAAAATAACAAAACTGTTTCGAGTTTATTGGGAGGCTGTACGTTGGTCTCCAACATGCCATGTTCTTAATTTGTATTTTACCAATTTCTTTTTTTATTTTTTTCCTGCTCTTTTTAAAGCATTGTTACATTTGTTTGTTTTTAGTATAAGCAAGGAAAGTTGGGTTAATCAGTGTTTGGCACACTGTTATCATTGGTCCTCTCTAATTTTATTTTATTACTTCAGTTTTTCTCCTTAATCACATATCTCAACTTCAATTACCCTTCTCCCCTCTCCCCACCAGGTGAGAAGCTACTCTTGTATGTTGCCATACTTTTTGCAAATGACTCACCCACGTAAATAACACGCCAACACATAAAATGCACACAGCATGCCTGGGAAAATAATGTGCAAGACAGTTACACAGTTGGCAAAAAACATATAATGTGTATATTTGCATAAAAATGTGGTATGTCTGTGTCCCATGTGTTTAATAAACATTCTTACATAAACACATACCTGTGAATAATAATATGTTCAGTTGTTTTCAAGATGATAAGTATAGTGGTTAAGAGTGTGGACCCTGGAGCCACCTTGCTTGGATTTATACCCTAGCAGCACCACTTACTAGGTCTGTGTCTTTGGGCTTGTCATTTAATGCGTCTGTTCTTTAGAATCTTTGTCTGTACAATGAAAAAGTAATTGTACCAATCTCAATGAGTGGTTGTGTGAATTAAAATAGTTCATGTATATAAAGTGTTTAGAACAGTGCCTAGCACATAGTACCGAAAGCAACCCACTGTCATCAAATCAATTTCAACTCATAGTGACGCTATAGGACAGAGCAGAACTGCTCCATAGGTTTTCCAAGGAGCTGCTGGTGGATTTGAGCTGCTGACTTTTTGGTTAGCAGGTGAGCTTTTAACTACTGTGCCACTAGGGCTTCTAGCACATAGTAAGAACTAGATAAATATTAGGTATAATTGTTGTTGTTAGGTGCCATTGAGTTGGTTCCAACTTGTAGTGATCTTATGCACAACAGAATGAAACAATAGAACGAAACACTGCCCAGTCCTGCGACATCGTCACAATTGTTGCTATGTTTGAACCTACTGTGCAGCCACTGCGTCAATCCATCTTGTTGAGGGTTTTCCTCTTTTTTGTTGACAGTCTACTTTACCAAGCATGATGGCCTTCTCCAGGGACTGGCCTATCCTGATAACATGTCCAAAGAACATGAGACGAAGTCTCACCATCCTCGCTTCTAAGGAGCATTCTACCTGTACTTCTTCCAAGACACATTTGTTTGTTCTTTTGGCAGTCTATGGTAGACACTCAATATTTTTCACTGAAATCATAATTCAAAGACATCAATTCTTCTGTCTTCCTTATTCATTGTCCAGCTTTTGCATGCATATGAGGTGATTGAAAATATCATGGCTCAAGTGAGGCACACCTTAGTCCTCAAAGTAACATCTTTGCTTTTTAACAGTTTAAAGAGGTCTTTTGCAGCGGATTTGCCCAATGCAATATGTTGTTTGATTTTTGACTGCTGCTTCCATGGGTGTTGATTGTGGATCCAAGTAAAATGAAATCCTTGACAACTTCGATCTTTTTTCTGTTTATCATGACGTTGCTTACTGGTCCAGTTGTGAGGATTTTTGTTTTCTTATGTTGAAGTGTAATTCATACTGAAGGCTGTAATCTTTGATCTTCACCAGTAAGTGTTTCGGGTCCTCTTTGCTTTCAGCAAGCAAGGTTGTGTCATCTGCATATTGCAGGTTGTTAATGAGTCTTCCTCCAATCCTGATGTTGCATTCTTCCTCATATAGTTTCAATCAGCTTCTCTGATTATTTACTCAGCATACAGACTGAATAAGTATGGTGAAAGGATATAACCCTTATGCACACCTTTCCTGATTTTAAACCACGCAGTATCCCCTTGCTCTGTTCAAATGACTGCCTGTTAGTCTATGGACAGGTTCCTCATGAGCACAATTAAGCATTCTGAGAATTCCCATTCTTCGCAACGCCATCTGTAATTTGTTTATAATCCACACAGTTGAATGTCTTTGCATAGTCAATAAAACACAAGTAAACATATTTCTGGTATTCTCTGCTTTTAGCCAAGATCCATCTGACATCAGCAGCAGTGATATTCCTTGTTCCACATCCTCTTCTGAATCTGGCTTGAATTTTTGGCACTTCCCTGTTGATATACTGCTGCAATCATTTTTGAACTACATTCAGCAATATTTTACTTGCATGTGGTATCAATGATATTGTTTGATAATTTCCGCATTCTGTTGTATCACCTTTCTTTGAAATGGGTAAAATATGGATCTGTTCGGGTTGGTTCATCAGGTAGCTGTCTTCCAAATTTCTTGGCATAGATGAGCATTGGATACTTTTGTGGAAACATCTCAGTTATTATTTTGCCAATTCCTGGAACATTGTTTTTTGCCAATGCCTTCAGTGCAGCTTTGACTTCTTCCTTCAATACCATTGGTTCTTGATCGTTTGCTATCTCCTGAAATGGTTGAACGTTGACCAATTCTTTTGGTAAAGTGACTGTGTATTCCTTCTATCTTCTTTTGGTGCTTCCTGAGTCATTCAATATTTTGCCCATAGAATCCTTCAATGTTGCAACTCGAGGCTTGAATTTTTTTCTTCAGTTCTTTCAACTTGAGAAATGCAGAGTGTGTTCTTCCCTTTTGGTTATCTTCTCCAGATCTTTGCACACTTCATTATAATACTTTACTTTGTATTTTCTAGAAGCCCTTTGGAATCTTCTGTTCAGCTCTTTTACTTCATCATTTATATACAGCTATATAGGAGCCCTGGTAGTGCAGTAGTTAAGAGCTCCGCTCCTAACCAAAAAGTCGGCAGTTTGAATCTACCAGCAGCTCCTTGGAAACCCTATGGAGCAATTCTACTCTGTCCTATAGGGTTGCTATGAGTCAGAAACGACTAAGGGGCAACAGGTTTGGTTTGTTTTTTTTTGGTATGTAGCTATCGCTAAACAAAACAAAAAACCAAATCTGTTGCTGTCGAGTCAATTCTGACTCATAGCGACCCTATAGGACAGAGTAGAATTGCCCTATAAGGTTTCCAAGCAGTGGCTGGTGGATTCGAACGGCCAACCTTTTGTTTTAGCAGCCAAGCTCTTAACCACTGAGCCACCATAGCTGTCATTAGGTATATTTAATTTGCACAGATGTTATGGAGAGATAGAGCTTGTACTAGGGTTTGCCAAAGAAACAAAATAATGGAAATATAGATACAGTTACAGAGATTTATTTTAAGAAGTTGGTTCATGCAATTGTGGGGCTGGCAGATCCAAAATCGGTAGTCAGGCGACAGGCCGGAAACTCTAGGAGGATACTATGTTACAGTCTGAGGCAGAATCCTTCTCCCTTAGGAAATCCAACTTTTTGCTCTTAAGGCCTTCAGCTGATTGGATGAGGCCCACCCACATGATGGAGGGCCACCCACATGATGGAGGGTAATCTGTTTTACTTAGAGTCAACAGATTGTCAATATGAAACACATCAACAAAATACCTTCACAGCAACATCTAAGGCTAGTGTTTGACCAAACAACTGGGCATGATAGCCTAGTTAAGTCAACACGTAAAATTAACCATCACAGAGTTCACATTGTTTTCTTAGAATTTTGGTATCACAGCTTATTTTTACAATCTACCTATATTTTTCTCTGGACATTGCATCCAAATATTGTGTAGTGTTCCTCAGGATGCATCCTATACATTTCACATACACCTTCCCCATTTCACAGACACCCAGGCTGCTTCTACCCTCCTCTATTGTAGACAGGCCGTCATGAATGCCCCTGAACACTGTGGGAGCGTTTCTCTGGGATATGTACCCAGCAGTGAGATGACTGGGCGACTGGTTGAACAAACATTTTATTTTGCTCAGAACTGTCACTATGCTATCTCCACGGCTATATCAGTGATGTCTGGGGGTTTCCTATCCTCTCATCCTCACCAACACATGTTATGATCTGACTTTCTGGCTTTTACTGAAAAGTTCAGCAGTTCGAATCCCCCAGTAGCTCCCTCAAACCCTATGGGGCAGTTCTACTCTGTCCTGTGGGGTCTTTATAATTTGGAATTGACTCAGCATCCATGGGTTTCATTCTCACCAGCACATATTATGATCTAGCTTTCTGGTTTTTGCCCATTCGTTGGAAGAAAACAGGTATTTTATTGTTGTTTTAATTTTTTGCTTCTCCAATGTAGAAGGGTTGAGCTTTTGTTTATGTATCTGTTAGCCATTCAAGTTTCCTCCATTCATATATCCTTTGCCCATTTTTCTACTTTATTTCTTATCTTTTTGCTGCCCATTTATAGGAGTTCCTGTGTATTTTAGAAAATAATATCCTGTCAATTTTAGATGCTACAAATTTCTTCTGCCAGTTTGTCATTTGACAGTAAATTTTGTTAAGGAATATCCCTTATATTTCTATTTTTGAGGTAATTTTTATCATATGTTGTTATTAATTATCATTGAGTCAGTTCTGAAATACTGCCCAGTCCTGCACTATCTTCACAATCATTGGTATGCTTGAGTCCAGTGTTGTGGCCACTGTATCTTTCCAACCTAGAGGGCTTATCTTCCAACACTGTATCACACAATATTCTATTGTGATCCAGATGGTTTTCTTTGGTTAATTTTCAGAAGTAGATCACCAGGCCTTTCTTCCTGGTCAGTCTTAGCCTAGACGCTCCATGGAAAACTGTCCACCCTGTGTGACACTGCTGGTATTTGAAATACCAATGGTATAGCTTCCAGCATCATAGCAACATGCAAGTCACCACAGTACAACAAACTGACAGATAAGTGGTGGTCTTATCATATAGAAATGTTAAACTGTATCTAATGCTTTTTTGTTTTTCATTTATTATGATAATAATGTGATTTTTCCTCATTATTCCATTAATGTGGTTAATTACTTTAGATGATTTTCTGATGTTTATCTTCTCATTCCTGGGATAACACCTAGGTAATCATGATGCATTTTTTAAATACACTGTTGAAATCTGTTAGCTAAATTTTTATTTAAAAATTTCACATTCACCGTCATAAGTGAAACGGGCCTATAATTATTTCCTTGAGATTTCTATAAGTGGTTTTACTATAGTTGCCTAATATAATGAGTTCAGCAACTCTTACTCTTTTTTATTTTTTTTTTAATTCTCTAAAAAACTCATGAAATAGGGATATTTGTTCTTTGAAAGTTTAATGAAATTCATCTGTAAAACTGTCTAGGTGTGAAGATCTTGAGAGAGAGGAAGACTTTAACAAAGACATCAGTTCTTTAATCTTTTAAAAAGATACCATTTTTGGTTTGGTTGAGTACCTCTGTTTTGTTTTCTTGTTCATTGTTTTCTGCCTTTATTCTTTCCCATTCCTTTTCTTCCTAACTTTCTCAGTTGAAAGCTTAACTAATTTTTTTTCTTTCTTTTTTTGATAAATGTAGTTAAACTTATAAATTTTTACATCATGCTTTAGTTGTGACCTCACATATTTTCATAAAGTCCTTTCACTATTATTTAATTGTAAGTGTTCTAAAATATCACTGATGATTTATTTCCTCTCTAGCAAAAATTGTATTTAGATAGTATGTTTTGTAGTTCTTGTATATAGGTTTCTTTTGGGTTATTTTTTTAGAATTGATTTCTATTATATTGTATAGCATAATCTTAGAACACATAATCTGTATGCCAATGTTTCTTTGCAATGTATTGATGCTTTTGTTGTCGCTAACAGTCAAGTTTTTGACTTTTGCAGTGTTAGCATGAAAAACTGTGTGTGTGCCTGCTTATTATTCATGTTATTCAGATTTTTAATAGCTTGCTTACTTTTGTCTCCTTAATCTGTCAGTTTCTGAGGGAAGCAATTATAATCTACAATTACAATTTTTGTTATCCAAGTTTACATATATGCTTTTAAAAGATCAGAATATAAGACTTAAGACATTAAAAAGTCCCCAGCCCCACATCCCATAATCCCATTTCCCACTTCCCAGAAGCAAACAACTTGAATTTTTTTGAGTGCTTTCTTTTGTTTTTTCCATATTGCTAAAATTTAAATTTATGTGTATGTATATAAGGATCCCTGGTGGCACAGTGGTTAAGTGCTCAGCTGCTAACCAAAAGCTTGGTGGTGCAAACCTACTAGCGGTTCCACAAGAGAAAGATGTGGCAGACTGCTCTCGTGAAGATTACAGCCTTGGAAACCCCATGGGGCAGTTCTACTCTGTCCTACAGGGTCACTATGAGTCAGAATCGACTCGACGGCAATGGGTAGTGGTATTAGGGTATGTATCTATATAGGTCCCTGGGTGGTGCAAATGGTTTGTGCACCACTAATAACCAAAAATTGGTGGTTCAAATCTACCCAGCAGTGCTGTAGAAGAAAGACCTGGTGGTCTACTTCTGTAGGATGATAACCATTGAAAACCCTATGGAGTGCAGTTCTACTCTGAGACACATGGGGATGCCATGAGTCAGAATCCACTTGACGTCAACCAGTTTTTTTTTGGTTGTTGTTATGTGTGTGTGTGTGTGTTTCATTTTAGGCATCATCTATTGACTTCCTATAAAGGAAGGCTTCGCTATATTATACACACTCCTCTCCCTCTTTTTCCTCCTCCCATCTAAACAGTACAGTTATATTTTCCACAGCTGAGCTTAGCAGAGTGCTATGATTACATATCCTTTAACATGTACTTTTGGCTGCATTTTCCTGGGGCTAACAATTGTCTATTTTCTCTCTTACTATTGATAGAAATGTAAAACTCTTTTCAGTTTGATCAAGTACATCAGATAGTCTATCAGTTTCTTTCCTTCTCTTTCTCTCTTTATCTTTTTCTTACTTAATTTGGGATAGACTATGCTCTAGGCCTGGTGCTTCCGTTTTTGTTTTTGTTTTTTTCAAACAACCTCCTTGAGATTCCCTTGCCCCTTTTCTCTGGAGAAGCGATATTTCCTGTTTCCCATGTCTTTCTTTTTTTCTGGTTTACTCCCTTATTTTATGGAGCACATCTTCCAGTGGCTTCTTGACAGAGTCTATAGAAGAAAATTTGTAAGACTTTGCTTGGCTAAAAATATGTTATTTCTTTTCACACTCGATTGATAGATTTCATGGGTATAATAATCTTCCTTTAGAATGTTGAAATTATGGCTTTATTGTCTTGTAGCTCTTAGTGTTGCTATTAAGTAGCCCTTCCTGGGTTGTAATCTCCTACCCCACAGGAAGAGGGGCAAGAGGATAAAGTAAGACTAAGGGGTAGACTTGTCAATTTGCACCTGTGCACCTACAGGTATCTTCTCTATGCCCCAAGCAGCCCTGGGCAGATCCTGATGTTTCTCTGTCACCTGAGGCTGGCACTGGGCTGGCAGAGCTTATATTCTGCTTCACAGCCAGGGCAATGACAGAAGACAAGACAGCATACTTTGGAAGCACTTACCTAGGCTCTTTCTGGTCTATGGCACCAGGTCCTCCTCTCCAGGCTGCTCCTCCACCTGGACCCAGTCCTTTCCTCTCTCTTATTTCTGAGACATCTCCAGGTTTGAGTTTGAGGAAGAACAAGCAACCTATGACAATGTGCCATCTAGTCAGGAACCCCAGAATTGTCTTTTCACAATGCAGGTGGATCTTGTTTAAACATATGCCAAAGCACAGGGTTTATCAGTTATTCCATGATAATAAATTATTATTGCAATAGAATTTATGTGTTTTTAATCTGTTTTCTAGTCTTTCCCCTTTAGTGAACGGCTAGCTCCAATATCTGTAAATCAGTCTTCATTCTTTCCTCTCCATCATGTCATACATTCATCTTATTACCAAGTCTTGTAGATTTCTTTTTCAAAATATATTTTAAATTGCTCCACTATTTTTTATGTCATCTCCTAATACCCTAGTCCAACTCCCTATTATTTCTTACTAGACTACTGCAGTAGCCTTTAAATGGTCTCCAGTTTTGCTCCCATTCTAATCCATTCTCTACACAACAGCCACACTATCTTGTTCAAATGCCTCACTACGGCCTACCGACTCAGTCTGATTGGGTTCTTGCCTATCTCTCCACTCTCAAGATACGCTATTTTCTCTCATCAAATTTCCTTTTCTCAAACACTCCGTGTTCTTCCTGATAGTCTCTGCATGGGCTGTTTTTTGTGCGTGAAATGTTCCTTCCCCAGCTAGCTATTACTCATCCTTCAAATGTCAACTTGAATAGTATTTCTTCAGAGCGGCCTTTCTGAACGCTCATTGTATAAGTGAATCTTCCTAACATAATTTCCTCTCACCATCCTTTTCTTTTCCTTCATATCATTTAGCAAAACTGTCATGATGTTGTCATTTACTATTTGCTTAGAGTCCCTCTCCTTGGGTTGATTACAAACACCACAAGGAAGATGCCATGTCTGCTTTGTGTATCACTGTGTCCCTACTTGAATGAAGTGCCTAGGGAAAAGTAAGTACACAGTAAATATATGTGGAGTGAATGACAAGAGTTACATGCTGGGAATATTTCTCTATATAGGCTTGGCTGAATAAGCTGTGGTTTGGGGACATTGATATTTTCTGCCATTATTATGACTTATTTTACAGGAGATGAAATAAAAAATAGAACAAGGAAAGAGAAAAGGAAACAGTTTTGCGGAAGAGCAAAAGAGGAAGGAAATTGAAGTAAAAGAATGTTTTACATTTTATTTTATTTTTTAAATTTAATTTTATCTTTTGGGGGTAGAGTAGAAAGGAGCCTTTATTTCATTGAGCAAGGAGAGGAAACAGTCAGGCTGCTGTCACCAAGACTGCTCAGTGAGTGAAAGAGGGAAGTTTACTTTTAAGGGGTTTACAAGTAGGAAATTTCATACAAGTTACATCAACAACATTCTTAATCATACTTCACAGGTACAATGGGGTTTACATATAACTTCCTGCATCCAGTATTCAGAAAATGTTGGCTAAACTCCACCCAGAGGCAAGGAAGTTACTATGTATGAGGTCTAAAAGGTTATTCCAAATGTCAACTTGGTGCCTAAACTGGTTTTCACCCATTTCCTCTAGTTTTGGGAAGCAGTTAAGGAGAAGGGAGCCAGGATTTTAATGTAAAGCTACAGGGCATACCAAGCAAGCTGCTTGAGGCAGTGGCATCTTCCACAGCGTGAGGACCTCTGTCTTATTCCGTCCTTTTCTAAAAGGATGCTTTTTGGAAAAGGAACTTAATTTCATGTATTTGTGGTTTCCTGAAATGTGGAGTGATGTATTCATTCCTTGAGGGCTGACTCTGCATAAGATTCTGAACAAGGTGCTACAGGGAATTTATTCCTACAGCTTAACCTCAGAGAACATACTCTTAAACAGAGTGGTGAGTATAAGGAAAAAAAAAACTATGTAAGTAGCTATAATACACAGCAGAACAGTTTAAGTACTCACACAGAGCTTGGTATTGGGTTGATGGATAGCTGAGGATTAGGTAAGACCTGAGGATACAGATGACAGTTTAGCCTAGAAGCATGGTTGGATTTTGATAGGCAGTGTTTGGGACTCCTTTTCAGATAAAACGAACAATACTGTAGAATATATCAGGAGTCCCTCGTTGGTGCAAACAGTTAAGCGCTGTGTTACTAACCAAAAGGTTTGCAGTTTAATCCTTCCCAAAAGTGCCTCAGAAGAAAGGCCTGGTGATCTGCTTCTGAAAAATCAGCATTGAGAACCATATGGAGCACAGTTCTATTCTGACACACATGGAGTCACCAAGAGTTGGAATCAACTAGACGGCAACTGGTTTGGCTTTTTGGTAGAATAGATCAAGCTCTATGGTCAAAATGAGTTTAATAGGATTGTCCTTACATAGATCTTAATATTGCAAGCAAAATAAATGCTATATAAAAATGACACCAAAAAACTCAAAAAAAACGAGGCTCCAAAAATGGCATACAACTTAAAGTTTGCAGATATTTGCAACAAGAGTGAAAAGAAGTAATTTGGTGCTAATTAATGAAATTTTTGTTTTGTGATTAGCCTAAAAGGAAATGAGAACTCAGCTGAATCGTGACTTCTCCTCAGTGAGCCACTATGAATTTGAAGCAAAGGTGCTTTCAATGCTCTCCATGCATTTACAGCAGATCCAGGCTAGGAATTCAGAAAGAAAATAATGCCTAAAAATAAAGTCATGCAGCTCCCAAAAATAGTTTTGTTTATGTGGACACAGACCTACTTCTTCTTAGGACATAATTTGATTCAGTTTGAACATAATTCTTAGTTTCCTTTATAATCCTCCTTAGATTATACTATACACAGCACAGCTAATTGCTTCTGAGCATTTTATTGTAAGAAGGGATTTAGCTCCCCTCTCTCAAGGCAATTTGGTACTGTAAATAGTCAGGCAATGTTCTTCCACACGTAAGTCACACCGTGGTTTGTAAATGTTACAGCCTTTATTTGAAGGTGAGATGATGAAAGCAGAGTGACCACTAAGGGTTTAGTACATCCATAGGGATCCAGTCTTCTGTGGTATAACTTCCTTTTCTTTCAGAAACATTTAGTTGAATAGGAGACATAAAAAAGGAAATTGCATGTGAGTACCTCTATTCTACGTGAGGGCAACGTGGGTCCCCGTGTAGCAGAGGGGCTCACTGAGGGGCCAGCAGCCCTATTCTTCCCAGACCAGTGAGAGAGAGCCCTTAGTTTCACAGGAGTCAATTCTGGAAAACTGAACCCTAATGAAGTAGAATCTGCGTTCGGAAAATAAATGTCATCAAACGAGGAAGTGAAGGATGAGAAGCTCTAAGATAGAAAAATAGCAATTGCTGCCTGGTATAAATTAAAAATAAAATTCTTAGTGAAAATGCTAGTCACTGAGTCTTCCTTTGTTACATATATATTTACCACAATTAAAAACAAAAAACTAGTCATTTTGAAAGGATGTGTGGCCATACGTATTCAAGGCAAACCTATATATGCCAAGCCTCACGTCTGAGATATTTTCACATTCTCAGATATATACTGGTTGAAACAAAAGCCCATCCTATCTGCTTAGCACCGCAAAGATCTGGAGCTCAGTCCACGAGAGTATTCTCTCACAGGATGCCCGGGTCTCCTCAGTCCACCTCAGGGCCTGTGAAGTACATTTAGGAAGTAGACCTAATGACCAACTCTCAGTTTTAAACGAGGTCATTTATAACCACATGAGTCAGGAGCTAGATCTGGATTAAGGCTCTGCCATGAGAGTTAGCATGAATTTTGCTCTACTTCCTCCACAGGCCCACTAGAGGTCCACTGAGGGCAATATAGGAATCCAACACACAATTATATTTTGCAAACTTGTTGTTGCTGTTAGTTGCCATCAAATTAATTCCAACTCATGGGAACCCCATGTGTGCAGAGTAGAACTCTTCCATAGAATTTTCAAGGCTGTGACCTTTTGGAAGCAGACTGCCAGGCCTATCTTCCAAGGTGTCTTTGAGTAGATTTGAACCATTAACCTTTTGGCTAGTAGTCAAGTACTTAATCATTTGTGCCACCCAGAGACTCCTAGACTTGATAATGCAAGAGATTAATTTGAAACCAATTCACAAGCTTGGAATTCTGGATTACCATGGAAGAAATTTAGGGTGATCACCCCCAAGCTGGCTTGCTCTCTCCTCAGTTCCTCAGCAATGAAGCTTCACATATATCATGGATTGAATTGTGTCCCCCCAAAATATGTGTCAACTTGGCTAGGCTGTGATTCCCAGTATTGTGTGGATGTCCTCCATTTTGTGATTTAATGTAATTATCCCATGTGTTGTAAACCCTAACCTCTATGATGTTAATGAGACAGGATTAGAGGCAGTTATGTTAATGAGGCAGGACACAATTTACAGGATTAAGTTGTATCTTGAATCAATCTCTTTTGAGATATAAAAGAGAGAAGCCAGCAGAGAGGAGAGGGACTTCCTACCACCAAGAAAGAAAAACCAGGAGCAGCGTGTGTCCTTTGGACCCAGGGACCCTGTGCTGAGAAGCTCCTAGGCCAGGGGAAGATTGATGACAAAGACCTTCCCCCAAAGCCAACAGAGAGAGAAAGCCTTCCCTGGAGCTGGCACCCTGAATTCAGACTTCTAGTCCCTAGAATGTGAAAGAATAAACTTCTGTTTTTTAAAGTTATCCACTTGTGGTATTTCTGTTATAGCAGCACTAGGTAACTAAGACAACATATAATAACTAAAGACGACTCTAGAATTTCCTAAATTAGGGCAATTTCCAAAGACTCCACCTTTGTAGAGAGACCACAGCACTGAGCAGTGTGTCTGGAAGACAGCAGGGAGGGAGGAGTGGAATTGGGACTTCTGAATAGGTCACTAAGGAACTGGATTTGTAGGCTTGGCAACCATGCCTCCTCCCCCCAATTCTTTCATCCCTTCCACGTATCAGTGACCTATTGCCCTTTTATGTCCCTTTTCTTCCACTGAGGCTACCCTCAGTGCACATGGATGTTGGGGTAAAGCAGTAGCACAGAGAGTGATGACTCAGGAATGGCCTTTCACACAACTCCCTTATGTTCAAAAGAATGGCAGTGCCCTTCTTTGTGAAATGCGGAAGTCTCCCAGTTCTAGAAGTCACTTTAGATTCAGTTCACTGAGTAATTAATTCCTTACCAAGGTGAAATTGGGGGCAGTGGTGGTTGAGCAGTAGATTTCTAGCCTTCCACGCAGGAGAGCCTTGTTCAATTTCTGGTCAGTGCCCCTCATGCACAGTCACCCCTCATCTGTCAGCGGAGGCTTGCCTGTTACTATGATGCTGACCAGGTTTCAGCAGAGCTTCCAGACCGAGTTGTTAGGAAGAAAGGCCTGGCATTCTACTTCCTAAAATCAGCTAATGATAACCCTATGGATCACAACAGTTTGATCCCATTGCACATGATCAGTGGCCGGCTTGACAGCAGCTAACAACAACAAGGTGAAACTGCAGGCTGTGGTAGCTTGAATTACCAGGAGAGATGTTCTTGGACTGTGACTCTGAGTAGTATGCCTTAAAAAGGAATCAAGACAGATGTGCTGTGGACATGGGGGCTGGACAGAGGAAGCCTGAGCCATGACTTGCCTCCTCAGTACAGCAGCCTGGCACTGCAGATCTGTTACAGGCTTTTATCCATGAGCAGACTGAACTCTCATTTTCTCATTATCTTTACGGGAGAAGTTATTGATGATTTCCTGGGCTATGACCAGGTGTGGGACAGGAAAAAACAAAGGTGGAGAATTATATTTTTAAGGCAATAGAGAGGAAGAAGTTCCCTCACTTGTCTAGAGTGGTGTTTCTAAGGCCAGAAGCTGCTAGAGTGGATGGGAAAATGAAATTTTGATCGTGATATGTTGCAGAAGACAGGAAGGGTTCTAATTTAGAATAGGAGTGGGAGGATGACTGTCCATCTTTCTAATGTGCCAGGCTCAAGGCTCGCTCCCCTCAAGATTCTGATGCACAAATATTCTTTCTCATCTATGGCTCATCTGGGGTGAGCCAGACAGTACATCTGCTTGACTTGTGATAGGGAGGAGAGGTTAAACACTCTATCCAACTTGAAAACAAAGCCTGCCTGTCTTCCTCTCTGAAGGGGGCTGTGTGCACACCTCCACCAGGTTTCCCTCATTCCTCTGCTACTCTTGCTCCCCGGCCCAGCCTCGTCCTGTGCCCGGATGACCACTCTTGAGAGAAGGGATGTAGAATTTTAGGAATGTTGGTGATCTAAGGTCATGAATGGGGATGTTGTGGATTGAATGTTGCCCCCCACAAAATACTTGTGGGAATCTTAACCCCTACACCTGTAGATGCAATGCTGTTGGGATATAAGGGTTTCTTTGTTACGTTAATGAGATCATACCCTAGTAGGATATGTTCTAAATCTAATTACTTCTGAGTTTAAAAAGAGCAGAATGGACACAGACACATAGGGAAGACAGACGCCATGTGAGAATCATCTACAAGCCAAGAAACTAAAGAACCAAGGAACACCCGGGACTATTAACGAGGATGGAATCAACATGACCAGCACCCTGATTTGGACCTTTAGCCTCCAGAGCTAAGAGAAAATAAATTATTATTCTTTAAAGCCACCCACTTGTGCTGTTTGTATTACAGAATCACTAGGAAAAAGGGGGCATTGAGAGGGATACCAGCTAAGGTCATTTTATCCTCAAATTCTCATCTAGCAAGAGAGTTGTGGGAAATGAATGCAATCTGGAAAAGGACAGGGGAACCAGAGGTAGAGTTTTTACACTAGATGTCAACAAGTGCTTACTCTACTTGAATCTTCCACGCAGTCACTCCATTGTTTTCTGCATTGACTTTCTGGTCTTCTCCCTCAGTTCAAGGTTCTGAAGCTTTTGCCTTCATTCATGTCCATTCTCTCATGTCCACTGCTGTGGGGATATATGCCATTTAAACATGGCTGCACTATTGACAACTGCAGCCCCAACAGGCCTCTGTGCTGCACAACACGTTGAGACTTGTCTCCAGCATGTTGAGACTTGTCTCCAACATGTTGAGACTTGTCACGATTTGTTTTCCCAAACCTATTGTCCCTTTACTGATTGGCTTTTTTACCTGAATTCCTTCTCTCTTGCCCACACCCAAAGCCCATTGTTTTGTTAATTGCTTTATTCCTTGCTGTATTGACTATAAAATAAACTCTTGGGACTGAAGCAGGTCGACTCCTCAGAGTGACCCTCCTGGTCCCACTTCTCTGTAAGAGTTGTGGCATTGGTTCCTGTCTTTGCGGTCCCAACAATTAGTCGCCGCTGCAACACACTGCCTTACTGCTTATTCCTCTCATCTTACTAGATGAGCCGCTCTTGGTGCCGTATAAACACTCAGAGGTACTGAGGGGTGTGGAGGCTCCATGGGCTCTGACTGGCACACTCTCTGGTATGCTGTTGTTTCCATTTGGAAATGGAATGCTCTCGGCACGTTATGTACAAGTGTGCCTTATCTTCATGGAATCCAGCCTGAACCTTCCAAGAAATGGTTTTGAAATGTCTTTAGGAAGAGTGAGTCCATGACATGTTTGGTAGGCTGTTCCAGTCTTCATTCACTTTGATTTAAATGTGAAAGTTCTCCCTATGCAAACATACTATCTTTCAGCTCTCTCTGGCCTATCACCATACCTATCACAAGCTCAGAGGACAAGGACTGCATTCACATCATTTATCAACATTAGAATGAAGCCGAGGTTTTGGACTTGCAGGACCTCTGATCTTGGCTTCAACCCTCTGATTCCCAGTCTTTCAACATCTTCCTTGGAGAAAGGCCCAAAGACTGGACAGTAGGCAGCATAGACATTTAGGATCTTCGTGCTCTCTTGAATTTTCCACCATTGTCTTTCTCTCTCCCTTCCTCCACTTCCATTGCCACTGCCCTAGTTAAGGTCTTTGACATCTTTGCCTGGGCTATTGTACCAGACCTCTAACTCTTCTCTCTGCTTTGAGGTTCAACTCTCTTCCATATTTCTTATACCCTGTCCTTAGATCATAAAACACAGATCATACAATTCTGCATAAAAAACTACTACTACCTAGAGGGTGAAATTCAAACTCTTCATTGTAGCACTCTACTCACTTTATAATTTTGCTCCAGCTCTGTTTTCTAGCCTCATCTCCTGTCAATCTCCCATCTCTTCAATACAGCTAATAGTTTCTAGAAACCACTGTGTATGTTCACATATTGAGGATTGTGCCTATACTTTTTTTCTGCCCAGATACTTTTCCTTCACTTCTTTTCATGGTCAAAAGCTCTAATCTTCCAAGACTCAGCTTAAATCTCACCCCTTGTGAAGGCCTCCCAGGCCCCCTAGACAGAGCAGATAGTTGATTTCTTCTCTCTGCATCCCAGCACTTTGACATTTCAATATTATGGCCAACACCATCCTGTCTGTCTTGTCATACAGTGAACTTCTTAATGGCAGTGATGATATCATAATTATCCTTGTACCCCAAACCCTTTTGCTAGTCCTACAGTCAAGAGTGCCCAGGAAAGAGTAAAACAAACAAACAAACAAACCAAATCAGTTGCTGTCAAGTCAATTGCAATTCATGGCAACCCCACGTGTTTCAGAGTACAGCTGCATTCCATAGAGTTTTTAATGACTGTGATCTTTCAGAAGTAGATCACCAGGACTTTCCTTCAAGGCACCTTTAGGTGGATTTGAACTGTCAATCTTTTGGTCAGTAGCCAAGCGCTTATCCATTGTGCCCCCCAGGAACTCCTTAGCAAAGAGTAGACATTTAACAAATGTTCAATGAAAGACTGACTAAAGAGAAGAGGAATAATTTGCTTCCAACTCTGCTTGTAGAAGGAGATTTAGATTGGGAATTTTTTCAGAGTGCAAGGTTTGCCTGGCCCAGACAACCAACCATCTCTGCAGAAACCAAAACCAAACCCACTGTTGTTGAGTCAATTTTGATTCATAGTGACCTTATAGGACAGAGTAGAATTGCCCCATAGGGTTTCCAAGGAGTGGCTGGTGGATTGAAACTGCCGCCTTTTGGTTAGCAGCTGAGTTCTTAACTACTGTGCCACCAGGGATCCAGAAGAGTTCTCCTTTCTAGGTGGCAGTTGGTATCTGCCTCAGCCTGGCCACCATCAGTCTCATGACTTCTCTGTTCAGAGGCACGACAGTAAAGTCAACTAAAAAATGGACTGGAAACTCCTGGGTGGTGATGGCAAATGCTACCTGCTGACCTTACCCAAGTCACTCACCTGTATTATGACCGAACCTCCTCGTCTGGGAGATGGAGAGGCTGACATAAACCACGTGGATAGTCCACCATTTTAAAATTACATTGTATCTTATTTGGTAATAAAACTGATCAACAGTAGCAAAAGGTAAAATTATCTCTTGAAATAAAGCATCATAAGAATGAAGCTGGGAAATTGGAAAAAAATCAGAAAAGAAAACACAGGGTATAAAAGGGTATGAGAAGAAATACAAGTCACTTAATAGAAGAATAGAAAGTAACAAAAGAGGTATGGACTAATGTCTTAGGCTGGGTTCTTTAGAGATGCAAAACCAGAAAAGAGTATGAATATATATATATAGAGACAGATTCATTTCAAGGAAATGGCTCACAGAGTTGTAGAGGCTGTAACATCCCAAGTCTGTGGGTCAAGAAAGAGGCTTGTCCTGATTCATGTAGCCACGGGGGCTGGCGAACTCAAGACCGGCAGGCCAGAGAGCAGGGCTGTTGCTTACAGGCTGTGAAGATCAACGAATCTCAAGATCAGCAGGCAAGACCACAGGTAAGCTGCTAGCTCAAGTCCCAAGAACCGGACGTCAGACAAACAGGAGCCAGCACCCAGAACGAGCAAAAGAGATGAAAGCCCTGCCTGAAAGTTTGCCCACACTTGATGCAGGTGACACGCCCAAGGAAACTCCCCCTCAGCTGATGGGCTCCTCACAGCAGATCCCATCATGGGGTTGATAACGTACCAGATCTCAACAGGGAACTGATCACAATATTACACAACTACCAAAACACTGAGAATCATAGCCCAGCCAAGTTGACACAATCTTAACCATCATGACTAGTAAGAGGTGAATTAAGAAGTCACAGATTGCTGTCTGTCACACAAAACCCAGAGAGAAATATGTTCTCATGCCAAATACATTGGTGAGCAACCAAGGTCATGTGGATCTTGGAGCCCATCATCAGATTTAGCAGATTCATAAATTTGAGGGGATCATCTTTCCTTCTCTCATCTAGACTAAGTGTTATTTTGAGGATAATAAAGTACAACTGTGGAGTTATCTGAGAGACCTATAAGGAGTCCCCTTCCTCAAAACACCTTTTCTGCTGATAAGGAGTTTCTAAAATCAAACTAAGGCTCTCAGCAAAGCCAAGATGAATGGTGACTAGGTTCTCAATAAAGTGTAAATCCAGATCACTCTGAGTAAACAGAGGAGGGAGATAAAAAGAAAAGTAATGTATGTACTTAGGAGGTTCCAGAAAGCATGTGACCCACATGTGGTGTCTTTGGAAAGAATGTTTTGTGCAGATGGTCTTCTGGAAGGAGATAAATTTAACTGATATGAATAAAGAGCTGTTTTTGAGACATTTGTAAGATTAGTCATGCCTGACTTTGTGTATAAAAGCTCAGCTTTGTCTCCAGAAAGACAGAGCATTTTGAATCCTTATACTCCCTCAATAAAACTCTTTACTTTTGCTTTCATTATACTCAGAGACTTTACTCTTTGATACTGCCCATTTCCTGACTCTTGCAACTCATTTGACCTGGTGATCTACTTCCAAAAATCAGCCAACGAACACCCTATGGATCCCAGCAGAACATTGTCTGATAGAGTGTTGGAAGGCACTCAGAATATATGGTGTCTGTAACAATGGACTTCAGCATACCAATGATGGTGAAGATGGTGCAAGACCAGACAATGTTTTGTTCTGTTGCATATGTGGTTGCCACGAGTCAGAGCTGACTCAACGGCAACTAACAATAACAAGCCTGAAAACAAGGTAAGGCAGCCTCTAACAGTCATATGAAAATGACTCATAATCTGTTTCTGAAAACATGTTTTTAAGGAAGGGGACAGAAGAGAGCGAGCAAAAGGACATCAAATAAAAGGGGAAAATGAGCTTGATGTAGCAGGGCTGGGGGCAGGAACAGGGAGGTGAGGGCTGAATGCTAAAATTCAGAGTCCCTTTGATACATGTTGATAACAAACTTTCTAAATTTCATTTGAGGCTACTGAAGACTATGAAAATAATCAAAAGAGGCATTTAAAACTATAAGAAGAGCTTCCGAACAGGGTACAAGCTGTTAAGATTTTTAAAAACACTAAAATTATTACTTCCGTTATGAAGAAAGAAATTAAACATAACAATTTCATTTCAGCAACTTCAACTTCTCTTCTATGATAAGTATAAATAATACATATATATATTTATTACTGAAGATGTTTTCAATTATGTCAGGTATATTAAAGATGGAAAATTACATTAATGCAATATTAGAGTTATTAATATGAACTGTCAGAGAGAGGATTTTTCCTCAAGCCCAGGAGTTCTAATTTAGAATAATTTTTTAAAAAATACAAAATAGAACAAGAGTTTTCCTTGGTACAAAATAGCCTCATTTATTTTAATAGTTAGATTTACGTGGATTGTTACTTTTTAAGATGTAACAATCATTCTATTATAAAAAGGAAGCTATCTGTCAACTTTATTAATTGATAAACATTTTGTTTATTTTTGGGAGGGATGAACTTTTTTTTTGGGAGGGTTGAACTTTCATAATTCATGCTGATTCCTGTCCACCATAAAAATGAATGGAGATTGACCAGGGATTTCCCAAGTGTGGTGGGTTTTCTGGCCCCTGGGTAATGAGAACAGTTAACACACAGGGCTGAAGGTTGAAAGTTCGAGTCCACCCAGAAGCACCTTGGAAGAAAAGCATAGTGTTCTTCTTCCAGGAAATCAGCCACTGAAAACCCTATGGAGCACAGTTCTACTCTGATATACATGAGTTGCCATGAGTCAGAGTCAACTCAAAGGCAACAGCTCTTTTCTTTTTGGTAGGTTTTCCAATTATGATTCTTTTAGATATATAATATGAGAAGCCTGATGTAGCCAGTGAGTGATACAGTCACACAAAGCACACTTTCCTTCTCCACAGTGATAACACAGGTGTTACCCTCTGACCACCATTCAACACTTCAAGGGACATTGCAGCAAGGAATTTGCTGACCACAACCTCCTCTGGGCAAAGAAAGCTCGTGGAAAAACGTAGCTTCTCAATGAATTCTTTGGGCAGTAAGAGAAAAAGAAAAACAAATGCATATTAAGCTATATGAAATGGGTATTAGGAGGATATTCCCAATATAGGCTAGCCCATTAACCAGAGGAACTGCTTGGAGGATATTGAGATAAGTCATTTTGGTAATTCCAAAGAGTTTCTATAGATATGCAGTGTATTTCTTTATAATTATTCTACATCTATTTAGAGATATGCAATTTCTAACTATATAATCAAATGTTAAGTACTTTTTCATTACTATAAATAAAGTGTTACATGCAATTACATTGAAAAATCTGCAGTGCAAAAGCAAGTTGCAGCCCACAAGTTATGGTACTTCAGCATATGGGAGATGCTCTTCTTATGGTGTGATGACAGCTAAACTTAAAAAAAAAAGCACTTTCTCCCTTGAGCTGGGTAATAGACTGTGAGAAAAAAAAGGTGCAGTGGTGACATCAGACCTCTTTGTCTAACTTCACAAGGGGAAGGAGAGAGAATCAAGATCAACATCAGCATCAGCCCAAGGCTGATTCCTATGAAGGAGGTCAGACATACCTCCTCTCTCCAACTTTTTCATCAATTCTGATGCTAGCCATCCCTCTCCTTCTCTGCTGAGTTTGTTAATTTGTTGCAATGGCCATTCAGAATTCAGATAATACTCACGATTATTGGGTTTATTAGAGAAGTAACATGTTACAATTCAGGATCAGGAACAACTCAAGATGCAGTTCTTCAATCAGGACAGCTTCTTCTCAGCCTTGCCAGCAGGTAGGCCTCTCTCTGGCCCTCAGTCCCTCTGCCCCTCGGCCCCTCAGCCCAGCCTCTGCCCTGCTTGGACAAGCATTACAAAGCTTTTTAGTTCTGCAAATAAGGGCCCAGAGGCACCCCACTCTGCCAGTAAGCCTCCTGCCGGAAGGCGATCAGCTTTCTTGCCCCATGGGTCACCATATCCACTGTAGCTGTCTTGATCCAGGAACCAGGAAGCCCACCACAGCTTCTCTTGCCAGTCTCCTGGTTCTGCTGCTGCCACTTCTCACCATCTCATACCATCTAGTGTTGTATCTGGTATTACAGCTCTCTCTCTGTCTCCTGGGTCTTGGAGGTTCTTAGCACGAGGACCCCAGGTCCAAAGGATGCACTCCACTCCTGGCTGTTCTTTCTCGATGGTAGTGAGGTGCCCCTCTTACTTCTGGGATTGTCTCCCTTTAAGCCTAGCAGGATGGCAAAACTAAGCAATCCCCATGTTAGGCTTTCATATACCTAATTTGCATGGTTCCACTACCACAAGGGTTCTATACACTTTATTTGCATTGTTAGCAAGCTATCCAATCCCCTTGGTGGGCCACAAGCACCTTATTTGCATAGTCCCACCCAATCACTTTGTGGGAGTCTCAAGATCATGGATGATTAGAAGGGTCATGTTAAGTAATTCACTGCACCACAGGCTGATTATACTTAGAGTATATTCAGATCCCACAATCATCTGGTAGAAAAGATGACACTGTTCAAACTTCATTTCTTCCACTGAACAGAATCATGGCTGGGAGGAATTATTAGCAGAAAAGAAAAACCACCAGGATCTAGACCTGGAATGCTAATCCGAGTTTTGAAGAGGCAAATTTCTTTTTGCCCTTCTTTCTGACCTGAGACTTTTCCAGAATAAAAGTTGTGACTTTGAATCTGTTGGGTTGATTTCAGCGACAGAATCAGGAGGTATGTGAACTCAGTAGAAATTTCAGCCCCCTTTTATGCCAAAAGAGGCCACGTTCAAGCTTGCCCTTTCCAAGTTAGTTGGTAACAAATTCAGATTTTTTTCTCACAGCTCCTGGATGGGGAGAGGCAGGTAATCCTAAACTCTTTGTTAGGAAAGATCCTTGATTTAACAAATATTAGTACCAAAAGGGAAGAGTTCTAGTGGTGCAAACAGTTAAGTGCTCAGCTTCTAACTGAAAGGTTGGCAGTTCCAACCCACTCAACGGCTCCAAGGGAGAAAGACCTTGGAGATCTGCTCCTGTAAAGATTACAGCCTAAGAAACTCTATGGGGCAGTTCTACTCCATCACACGGGATCACTATGAGTTAAAATCAACTCGAGGGCACGCAACAACAACAATGCATAAAATGACCTTTAAAAACCAAACTAAACTCATTGCATTCAAGTCGATTCCAATTCATAGTGACCCTATAGTGACCTTATAGTACAGAGTAGAACTTCCTCCATAGGGTTTCCAAGGAGCACCTGGTGGATTCAAACTGCTGACCTTTTGGTTAGCAACCGAACTCTTAACCAGTATGCCACCAGCATTTCCAAGGGGTCTTTAGAGTTCATTTATAGAAGATGAAATTGAAAATGAGGAAATTTAAGTAAGTTGCTTGAGACAGAGCATAATGGTAGAAAACTCACCTGTGTCTTCTATTCTTTTCTATCCTTTTCCCTTGGTATTTTCCAAGATGACTTCTCCAGTTCAGCACTATGGTGTTCCACACACTTTGTACCAATGCTCATGCCAATTTCTTCCATGCTTCATGCCCTACCCAACTCCATCTGCTGAATAATTCCTCTGTATCCTCTCTTACGTTAAGAGTTGACTCCAGTATTTTCAATAACTCTTTCAAGGGTTTCTTAACACAAGATTTTCTTTTCTTTTTTTAAATTGTACTTTAGATGAAGGTTTACGGAACAAATAGTTTCTCATTAAACAGTTAGCACACATATTGTTTTATGACATTACTTAACAACCCCACAACATGTCAACACTGTCCCTTCTCAACCTTGGGTTCTCTATTACCAGCTTTCCTGTCCTGTCCTGCCTTCTAGTCTTTGTCTCTGGACTGTTGTGCCCTATTGGTCTTGTTTTGTTTTATGGGGCTGTCTAACCTTTGGCTAAAGGGTGAACCTCAGGAGTGACTTCATTAGTGAGCTAAAAGGGTGTCCGGGGGCCATACTCTTGGGGTTTCTCTGGTCTCTGTTAGACCAGTAATTCTGGTCTTTTTTCGTGAGTTAGAATTTTGTTCTACATTTTTCTCCAGCTCTTCTGGGACCCTCTGTTGTGATCCCTGTCAGAGCAGTCAGTGGTGGTAGCCAGGCACCATCTAGTTGTACTGGACTCAGCCTGGTGGAGGCCGTGGTGGTTGTGGTCCATTAGTCCTTTGGACTAATCTTTCCCTTGTATCTTGTTTTATTCATTCTCTCTTGCTCCTGAAGGGGTGAGACCAGTGGAGTATCTTAGATGGCTGCTCACAGGATTTTAAGATCCCAGACGCTACTCACCAGTGTAGAATATAGAACATTTTCTTTATAAACTGTGTTACACCAATTGAGCTAGATGTTCCCCAAGACCATGGTCCCCACAGACCTCCGCCCAGCAATTTGGTCCCTCAGGGAATTTGGATGTATCTGTGGAGTTTCCATGACCTTTCCTTTTACAGGTTGTGCTGGCTTCCCCAGTATTGTGTACTGTCTTAGCCTTCACCAAAGTTACCACTTATCTATTGTCTGTTTAGTATTTCCCCTCTCATCCCTCTTAACCAACAAAGATAGGTTCTTTTTGTGTGTAAACTTTTTCATGAGTTTTTACAGCAGTGGTCTTATACAATATTTGTCCTTTTGTGCTTGACTTATTTCACTCAGCATAATGTTCTCCAGTTGCATCCATGTTATGAGATGCTTCACAGATTCCTCATTGCTCTTTTTCATTGCATTATACTCCGTTGTGTGTATGTGCCATAGTTTGTTTATCCATTCATCTGTTGATTTGCTATTTAACACAGGATTTTCTTAATATACTATGTATTCAAATCTATGGAGCCTACCAGTTGCGGTCGACTTGACTCCAACTCATGATGACCCTATGTATGTCAGGGTAGAACTGTGCTCCATCGGGTTTTCAATGGCTGACTTTTCAGAGGTAGATCACCAGGCCTTTCTTCCAAGATGCCTCTAGGTGGACTCGAGCCTCCAACCTTTCTGTTATCAGCTAAGACTGTTGACCCTTTATGCCACCCAGGGACCCCTTATGGGGCTTAGGTGAACACAATGTATAATCTGTCAAGTAGCCTTACTTTAAGCAGTTTCCAGTTGTTCCCTCATTGCTCTGGATACCTGTTTTAGTCTTCTCTATCAGAGTCTATGGAGTCCCTGGGTAGTGCAAACAAGTAAGCGCATGCTGCTAAAAAAACTGTTGGAGGTTCACCTCCATCCAGAGGAGCCTCGAAAGAAAGGCCTGATGATCTACTTCTGAAAAATCAGCCATTGAAAACCCTATGGAGCACAGTTCTACTCTGATACACATGGGGTCGTCAGAGTCAGAGTTGACTCAAAGGCAACTTTTTATCAGTGTTCATGGTTTCTACCTCTTCTGAACCCTCTTTCGGTCTAACACTCCGTGGGACCTGTGCTAGAGTTTTGATAAAATGTAAGACAAAATCCTTCCAGTTATTGAAATTGTATGTCACAAGGGAAAGAAAATGAATACACATTCAGTAATAAAGGCCCAGTGCTGATTCTAAGTGGATCAATAATAAGTGTTCAGATAAGAGGTGGATCAGAGATGATTGGGCCCTTTCATATAAATCAATCAGCCTTTGATGACTGGAGTCAACAAAACAGAACACTTTGAAGCCCATCTTAGTACAAAAATAAGACATTAATAAAATCTCCCTATGTTGGGATTAAACATGCTACAAACACACTATGTATATAATTTGTACCATTTAAAGATGTAGGGTATTCATTTCTCCCTTGAAACAAACTGCCTTGTACATATTGCACAATTCTATTTTCTTCACTGATTGAAAATAGTGACTAAATGTTGCTCAGCCATTTCATAAATTGAATTTTTACCCCTCTTCCTAAATTTTTCCAAAGAATTTGGGCTTCGTGAGTAACAACTTTTGGAACAATTTGCTATGTGTCTAGATCCAAGTAATAGTTATTTTGTATAATTTTACATATTCTTTTCATAAGCCTTAATGATTGTCATTTAATGTCTTTCCAAGAAACCAAATGAATCATTATTAATTTGTTTCTCTGAAGAGAAGACACAGAATCAGGTATGTTGTAAACTGGGAATTCTTTTGACTGATTCCTAATTTGAGAAATAACCACTAGAAGAGTGAGGCAATGAGATAATATTCACTAACATTATCACAGAAAGTGTTCCTTATGAGCCTGTGTATGAGGCACTTAGAAAATTAAATATTCATCTGTGTTATAACCTATTTGCATTTGTCTTCAGCTTTTTTAAGCAAACCTTTTTTCAACTCCAATTCTATGTCAGGGACTTTTACAATTGTTATCTCATTTACCTTAACATTAATACATGATAAATTTCATTATGTCCAATTTTATGTTTTGGATACAAGCCCTTTATAAGATATGTGTTCTTTGCAAATATTTTATCCCATCTGTGGTTTATCTTTGCATTCTTAACAGTGCCTTTCACAGAGCAGAAGTCTTTATTTTAGTAAAGTCCAACTTATCAATTTTTCTTTCATGGATTGTGCTTTTAGTATTGCATCTAAAAAATCATGAGACCCAAATCACCTATATTTTCTCCTATTTATCTTCTAGAACTTTTATAATTTTGCATTTTACATTTAGTTCTATGATTCATTTTGGATTTTGTTTTTGTGTGTGTGAAAGATGTAAGGTCTGTGTTTAAGTTCATTTTTCTGCATGCAGATGTTCAACTGTTCCAGCACCATTTGTTAAAAAGATTATCCTTTCTCCATAAAATTGCTTTTGCTCCTTTCTCAAAAATCAGTTTGCTATATTTGTGTGGATTTATTTCTGAACTTTCTATTTTGTTCCATTGATCTATGTGTCTTTTTTTTTTTTTTTGCCTTTATGCTGATATAGGAGTTAAAATTGGTGCCATTATTCCCTGTACTTGAGTATAAATAATGTGACCCAGCTGTAAATGGACTCACAAGGACTCACAATGACATATTAACTGGGCCCTGAAGTATAAAAACAATAGCTAGGACAATCTTGGAAAACATATTTTAGGGAACCTTTCACATAAACAAAACTTAGAGCACAAAAGACCCACATATTTTCCACTCTTATCTTTTTCTATTAGCGTTTAGCAAATAGTAGGATATGTTGGACCAAGGAAGACCCTTCTGACTTTCCTTACTGAAACCTGTACCAATGATTATTAAGAAAGACAATTCAAAATGTAGACTCACAATGATTTATCAGTTTTTAGCCAACCTGTGAAAAGGTGAAGCTTTTAATGATTTTACTCATTTGTGATATTAATATATACTGATGATTCTGTAATATTCCTTGGACTTGGGTAGACATGGCTCTGGCAGCATGCTTGTCCATTTCCCACTTTTGCCTATTCTGCAAAACCTTTTCTTGGACTTGGAAAGACATGGCTCTGGCAGCATCTTATTGCCTCTTAGAACATATGCCAAATAAAACGTTTCTTTTTGTTTTCCTATAGCTTTGTGGTGACTTTATCCTAGGACAAATAGTGGTGTAGTCTGGCAGTATTCTCTGAAGCCATGAATCCAGTTGATCTCGAGGAGACCTGGACTGTGGAGCAGAAGCTGGAAAAGAGAGGTCCTGCTTTCTGGACCCTATACATTGGCACTCCACATCCCTTCAACACTGATAGGGTAAGTGCTCTCAGAAAACAAGCCTTTGCTTATTCTTTTTGTTCTCTTTCTCATGTTTTCTTAAGTTTTGTTCAGCATATTGTTTGAAAACGAGTTATTTGATTAAGGAGAATCTTTTTTCAGATTTTTGCTTGATCCTTTGTTTAAGAGTGATATTTAGGGATTCTTTTGGTGAACTGTAGTTTGGTGCCTGAATTCGGGCATTTGAAACTTTAAAGAGCTAATTTTATTGTTAAGGAGCTCTGTGTCACTATAAGCAAAAGTCAGGCATGGGCTGACCAGTAAAAGCCATTAAGGTGGTTGTCGGCACTCATCATGAGCTTTAAAGGCTCCTGTGACAGGATAAGGTGGCTGGGAGACAGGCTAGGGCACTAGGCTACCTACCATCCACAAGGAAATTCCTGTGCAATGAAGGTACACATTGGTCCAAGCAAAACACTGTCCAAACTCCACTGCGTTCCTCATTTGGTTTCTTTTTGTGACTCCGAGAAAATCTGTAAAATAGCACTCTGTTTTGAAACCTCTTTCTTTTCCCCTTCCCAAATTTAAAATGGGAAATAACAAGAGGAAAACAAAATTGACGGCCCACCATCTGGCAAACCCGCTACCTAGATAATAAAAAATTTTGGGCCTAATTTGGCTTGGTATTTAGAAAAATGGCATGATTTAATGAAAGAAAAGGATTTGTTACAATGGCCTAAATGGAGGACTTTCGAGTTGACCAGATTAGCCTTTTAAGATGTAAATTAGAAGCAAAAGGATCTAAAATGAATTAAAATCAGTTTCAAGTATTCTTCTTACACTCTTACTGAAATGTCTTTTAGCTCTTTGTAGTTTTTTTGGCCCTGTATTTTTTCTTTTGTTTCTGTTTGTCTTTTTATGTTGATCTGTTTTATGAAATTCGCAGGGGGAAGTTGTAACTCCTGACCTGTTTTATGATACAGTCTCTCAATGAATAATCACAATGTTAAAATTAAAATCATCTGTAGCTACTTTAACACTTTCCAATTAGAAGAGCTAGTGTATTTAATGCCTAAAATAAGAAACGAAGTCTCTCGCCAGCAGAGTGAATTAAGCTCAAAAAGAAGGAAACCAAAAACTTGAACCTTAGAGCTTAACATCTTTGATAACTGAGCCTTGATTTCTTACCCCCTTACCGGGATGCTGGTTTGGAACTTATATTTAAAAACAGTATAAGATGAGTATTCTATAAGTAATTTGGAATTTCAGTAATCACTTTGGAAAAATGAGTTCCAATCTGCTCTGGTTTTTTTTTTTTTTTTCCCCTTCCCTTCCACTTTGGGAAAATAAGCTCCCATTTGTGTTGTCTTTTATTTCCTCTTTGGGGAACTTTTGTTCGATGCTCAGGTTTTGTTAAAGGTCTAATATTCCTCCATCTGAGGTTTTGGAAATTTAATAAGCTTTATCTAGAACCTATTATTTTCTGTTGAATTGAGTTGATCTTACTAAAAATTGGTATACACATTTTAAGGAACTGGGTTCCTCATATCCTTGTTTTATGTGATATTGTATAAGCCTTTTATTTGACTGGCCTTACAGGACCAGTGAGTTTATGTGGTCTTTCTGTCTCATTTTGTTCTGAGAGCTTACCTCTGGGCTAGACCATTGTGTGTGAGTTTCTGTCTTGTATCAGGCTGGAGGCTATGGCTGACAGTTGCTGTTTTTTGTACGGCTATCTTAAAACCTCAGTTCTTTCCTCATCCAAGAAACACTGCATCTTGTGTTTGTCTTATGATTTAGACTTCTAGTAGCTACTTTGAAAAGCTTTGTGTTCTGTACTATGTTAACCTTAAGAGAGAATTTTTTCTAAGTAACTTAAACTTGTTAGTATATGAATATGTTTTATTTAAGGAAAAGGGATAATTTTATCTTAAAATAAAACTAGTAGTTCCAGAGTGAGAAAAAGAAGGCATAGGACAAGCCTAGCAAAAAAAAAAAAAAAAGGTTAGCCAAGAATTTATGGGTTCATTTACAAAATTGCTGAAGAGCTTTGGTATTTACTGGGTAGACAAAAGATTGTGAATAAACAGAAAGCAAAGCTGCTTACCAAGAGAATAATTAAAGGGAAAGAAATTAGTATCTTTTGCCTTTCAAAATGCCTAGGCCAACTTGTTAAAACCTGCTTCCTGTTGCCATAGAGTTGATTCTGATTCATAGTGACCCTATAGGACAAAGTAGAACTACCCCATATAGGATTTCCGAGGAGAGGTTGGTGAATTCAAACTGTTGACCTTTTGATTAGCAGCTGTAGCTCTTAGCCACTGTGGTACCAGGACTGCACTTAAAACATATGTAAATGAATGACCTAATCTTGTCTTCTACCTTGAGTCAAAAGAGAGGCAGGGTGAGACAGGATCAGGTCTCCTTAGCTCCCAGCCTCTGAGGTCATATAGCTCTGTGAAAGCTTTTGAAAGTCCCCTTCCAACTAGGTGGAGACCTTTTTAGACAAAATAAAATAAGAAAAATGCTGTCTTACTATAGTTATCAGAAATTGGGTGGATCCCCATCATAAGAGAACTGTAAACAAGTTCTTTCTATTTGTAGGGGAACTCTAAGAAGCCAAAAAAAATAGAAATCATGAGATACACCTGAAATGGCCTGGGAAAATGTTTCCACCCCTAGCCAGAGACTTAAGGTTATATCCATTATCAATGAATTTGTCAGTTGATCAGAGAATTTGTGATTTCCAGTGCTGGTTGGTACAATCTTTAAGGGCTAAAATTAGATTGGAGAAAATATGGGAAATAGTAAAAGTTGAATGAAAACTTAAAATATTTAAACAAACTTTATTTCTTCAATATTTATATTTTATGGTATACAGGCTGAAAATGATTTCCAAGACTTTTTAGGTAACTTGCTATATTAAATTGAATTAATAGATATTCATCATAATTTAAGTTTATATACTTTTGCTTTTTATGCCACACAGAAAGGATATATATATATAAAAAAATACACATGTATGTATATAAATCAAACCCATTGTCCATTGCCGTCAAGCTGATTCTGACTCATAGCGACCCTACAGGACAGAGTAGAACTGCCCCATAGGGCTTCCAAGGAGTGACTGGTAGATTCGAACTGCCAACCTTTTGTTTAGCAGCCTGAGCTCTTAACCACTGTGCCACCAGGGATATATATATACAGATATATGTATCTGAGTGTATTCATTGTTCCATTTAAAGGGATGTACTGTAAGAGATATGCAACAAAGACAATGTTTCAGAGGTTTGTTAAAAAGAAATTTATTTGCTATGGTTGAAAGTTTTATCTGCCTGGCTAAGATTTAATGGTTTAATTTATGAGATTTTTAGGAGCTTTAATGTTAAGTAGCATATAAAGCAGCGATGTGGATTTCTTGCTGTTGAAAAACAAAACTTTCTTTGATTACTGGGTTGAAGGGTTAATTTACTCTTTGTGTAATCCAGCTTGAAGGCAAAGGTTATGCCTGAAAACCTTGCTGCTTGGCTTAAAAAAAAAAAAGGCTACGATTTTTATCTTTAAGGTCTTTGATTAAATAACTTAAGTATTGTTTCTCGGTGACCTATAATAAACCCTTGACAACTCTGAAACTTCACGGAAAGTCACAAAAAATTTTTATAAAGGAACAGTGCTAAAAAGTTTTATTTAATGTTATAAATTACATGGGTCATGTTGTCAAAATCAAGAGAAATGCCTGATTCTCTTTGAGTTAAATTTTTATGTTTCCTCTTATGTTTTTGCCTAATATCAGACAGCAAACATATAATATTATGTCATAATTTTATTATTTTTTAATTACTAACTTGGTCACAACTTTATTTCTAGAATCATCAAAGCCAGTTGTTTGACTGAGGAATTCACGTCATTTACCCATGAAGTTTTGCTTTTTTTTAATTACTATTCTGGTATTTAGAGACTTACTAATCTTTGTATATTATTGACTATATAGTATTATGTCTCAAGATTAGCCCGATTATATGGTATTATGTCTCAAGATTATTATGTATTATATCTGAAGCTCTTTGAAAATAAGGTTAATCATTATATTTATAGATATTTTTGCTTAAACTTTCTTTTAAACTGAACTTTATTTGGGTTGCATTACTTTTGTAAATAATTTCTATCAGGACTTTCACTTTTAAGAGTATCGTTTTTTATAAATTAATCATAACCATATTAAGTTTTTTCATCTGCATATAAGTTTTTACTTTGCTGATTTGCTGAAAACCTTTGACCAAAATAACTCAACAAAAAGATGGGACTATATTGGACTTGAGGAAAGGACTGTGACTATACTGAATCAAAATTTCCAGAACTCTTATACAGAAGCTGACAGTTCACAGACAGTAGCTGATCCAGAATCACGTGAAGCAGAAATTAACTACATAAGACTGAGTAAACTAAATGATTACTATGGGTTTTATGTGAGAATATTGTTGATGTTTTAAGGTCCTACTCTCTGGATATATGAAACCATTTTCCTCCTCTCTCCTAAATTATCTAAGTAATGGGTTTAGATATTGTAACTCTTGAATTAGAAGTTCCCTTTGGTAAACTTAGCAAAGTTGTAAATATCATAACCAGAGAGTTGTCTGAAGTTCAAACTATGATTTTACAAAATAGAATGGCATTAGATTTTCCTGTTAGTCTCCCAAGGAACAGGTTGTGCCTTAATAGATAAATGTTGATGTGTTTATATTAATACACAATCTGAGGTTTTGCAGAACGTAGTTGCTGCTGAGGCACATGAAAAGCAATTACTGATGCTGCTTATGTACAAACAAATACCTCATGAGATTTGTTTCCTTGGTTCAAAGACCTTAGGGTCGTGATTTCATTGATTATTACAGACAATTGGCCTAATATTATTGTTAATGTTTCAGTTCCACCTCCTAGTTCAATGCATGGTGCCAGGGATCTTAAAAACCAGATGGTGCCCAACAATCATCATTGAACATTTTTGATCAAAATTTCTACAGCAGGATCATGATCCAAAGGAGGGAATGGCAAAAGAGTTGTCATTCTCATGGAATCTAGATTTCTGGATTTCATGGAAGTTGAGGTAAGTCACACAGTCCATTGCCTTTGAGTGTCCTTTTGATCCTTGAGCTTTGAGGAAAAAGTCTGGTTCCTGAAGCCACTTTTGAGTCAAACAATGTCCAGATAAACTAGTACGACTGTTTTGCTCTGGGTGTTGTGCTTTTTTGAAGAAATCAGTCTGTCTTGGGAAGCTGACTCCAAAGATCAGGCTGGGAGCTATGTTTAAGGTAAATCAGTAATTAATTAGTCTTCAAGATAATGTTGTATGTTGTATGAAATGCCTGTCTAATGTTTGTAATCAAACTTCCACCACCACCACCCCCCAAGCAGAAAATTATGTATCTTGAAGAAACCAGGTTTTCAGAGGAGATAAACCTCACTCCTTGAGTAAGCCTTTTGGGAAATCAAGTAGTTCCTCCAATGTGGCCTTGCGCTGACATCCTGAAAGTAAGGCACTTGGCATAACTAAAAATGACTAAAGCAAGATTCCATTTTTTCTTTGGCTCCACTTCTGCTTCTGAGAAAGTTATTCATGACTGTTAATAGGCAAACCAGGGAGGGGCAGCTTGCCTTTGGTAAGAACACTTAGTATGTTTTAAATAGATTAACCAAAGACCTCCAATTGGAGGGGTCCATTCTGTATTATCTTGCTAATTATCTATTCTCTAATGGAAACTTGGTTGTCACATGTAAATTTTTCTATGTGTTCTGTTTCGTCTAGGCAAACATTGTGTGCTGTGGTGGAGCCAGCTATATTAGTTTAGATGATCTTTTTCCAACTGACAGTGAGTTTATGTGGACAGTCTCTTGTATAGATTCCTGGTGAATGCACAGATAATGCATTTTGGAAACTTCAGGATTATCTTTGACTATTCATATTTAGATATTCATAGTAATGATGCTAGCAAATATTGGAAAGGTAATGTTAAATTGTTACGCATTGTAAAATGAGAGTCAGAAGAAAACCCATTTGTCCAACACTCAGGGCAGGGTTAGTCATTTCTAAGAGTTTTAATTCTTACTTATGGTATAGTTGAATTGGAAAAATCTTTAAGAAATTTATCAATCACTATGGGACAAATAACAGACGTAGTTGCTAAAGGGATGGAAACACAATAGGGATCTCTGACCTCATTAGTCACGGTGGCATTAGATAACAGAACAGTCTTAGATTTTTATTAGCCCCAAAACGTGGAGTCAGTGCTATAGCAAATACCTTTTGTTGCATTTGGATAAATAACACAGGAAAAATAGAACAGGATATACATAGAATTAGACAGCAAGCTATTTGGTTGCATACTATAACACCCTTACAAACACCAGATTTATTTGGTTGGTTACCATCAGATCACTATTGTAAGGAATAGTAATATTCTTAGTCTGAATCCTGATAGATAGGCATAGTAAAACTTATCTTCTATTGTCTTACACACTTAAAATACTCAGGTTAAAATATTGATGTGCGTTGACTCTGCTCATTTCTGCAATGTGATTGATGAGAACATCACTCTTACTTAAGATCCTGGTAAAGAATCAGATGGTGTCTGGTGGAAAACCAGCACTATGAGTTTAAAGAGCCTGCCATGGCCACACCTAGGAGCCCGACTAAGTCCATGTATTGATTTTTGATGTCTTATCTCTAATCTCTGATCAAAAGGAGGGAATTGTTTAAGAAATAATATTGGACTCACAAGGACATGTCAACTGGGCCCTGAGGTATAAAAACAATAGCTAGGATAATCTTGGAAAACATCTTTTAGGGATCCTTTCACATAAACAATTCTGAGAGCACAAAAGGCCCACGTATTTTCCACTCTTATCTTTTTCTATTAGCATTTTGTAAATAACAAGATATGCTGAACCAAAGAAGACCCTCCTGACTGTCCTTACTGAAACCTGTACCAATGATTATTAAGAAATACAATTCAAAATGTAGAATCACAGTGATTTAGCAGTTTTTAGCCAATCTGTGAAAACGTGAAACTTTTAATGATTTTACCAATTTGTAATGTTAATATATACTGATGATTCTGTACTGTTCCATGGACTTGGGCAAACATGACTCTGGCACCATACTTTCTGTTTCCCAGTTTTGTCGCTTAGAACATATGCCAGATAAAATCTTTTCTTTTTGCTTTACTATAACTTTGTGGTGATTTTACCTAGGACAGTGCGAAATTTTAATAGATGAAGAAATAGCCTCAGAGAAATTACACGACCGTCTTAAAGTCACATAACTTTTAAGTTACAGACTAGGAATTTGACCTCAGGTCATTTGAAGTCATATCCAGTACCCAGTTCACTAAACTACAACTACCTGCCTCCCAACACAGAGAAAAATAACATGTGTGACCATTATTCACAATACCATAAACAATATCATAACCAGTTTGTTTCCCTTGCATTCTTTTCTTTGACCATGTGACCTGCTGCATACTGGCCACGTGGGGGCAAGGTTGTCAGAGAGAGTGGCTAGTGCTTAGACAATATATTGTATACCCTAAGTCCCACCTACCTGTGCAGTCTAAACCTTGGTATTGTCTAATTCGAGACTGATTGCTTTATTGAAATATATACAGGTGAAAATTAAAACTCAAGTCCCTTCACAATCTAAGATGGAAGATTTCCAGTAGCTCTGCACTTGCTGGCATAAAGACATGAGCTGCTAATGATACTGCTGCAAAGGGCCTGATCATACTCCTGCTCCTGCTTTTGATAAAAGAAGTTTGGGATGGAATCAGCTTCGCTGGCAGAAACATTTGCAGAGCTCTAGTTTTGTTACTATAGACATTTTTTAGAGACAGAAGGGTTTAGTGTGAAATTTTAAGGATTTTTTTTTTTAAGAAAGCACAATAAAATAATTGAGATTTATATGAGATTGGCATTCTGCAGGACTTGTATTGTTTTGCACATATTAGGATCATTATTTTTAAATTCATGTAAAGAGTCAGGCTTTAAATTGAGGGCCACTGGTTTCTTGCTTTCAGGACTAAAGCACTTTCTGATGTTTGCGTGGCCCTCAGAAAACTATTTAACCAACAATGAAAGGAATTCAAGACTTAATCATCTTTATGGAAGTTGGGTGGGATCTTGGGGAAAATTCTAGATAATGAAGGAATTCTGAGCCGTTAACATCATCATGTAGAACAATTACAGAGCCTCCCTCTCCACATGTTGTATGACTGCTCAGTGGGTTTATGGCAAGAGAATGAGTGATCATTCTTTCAAACCTCAGATCCGATAGGACAGTTTATACTGGATAGTTTACTCCAGATAATTTAGTATCTGAGATACAAACTTTGTCACCTAGTCATCTTATCCTTTTAAAAAGCGTAGAGATAATTTAGTAGAGATAGGATCATAAAATAGGGTATTGCTGAGTTCCTACAATGTCATTGGCAAAAGAATTTGTGGGGTGTTTGGAATAGAAAATCAAGATTTTTAAAATAATATAAAGCACACAGACTAAAGCATCAAGGTGATATTAGTAAATAATTTATATATGTATTAATGTTGAAAGAAATATGCTTTAAGACGTTATCATAAATGAAGAGTTAAGATGAAGCCTCTCTCCCTGAAATGACATTTCTCTTCAAATGTTCTTCTACTGATGTTTTGTTTTTGCACAGTGTACTCTTAACAACTCCTCATATCTCTCAAAGGACATCCATCTGCAGTTATACTATCAAAGTGTTCAGAACTCCAAACTTCAAAGATCATCAAAATGCTTTGCGATATCTATATTTTAAATACAGGCTAAAAAGTTTGCAATACGTATTTTCAGTGCTATTTTTGAACTTTGAAATGTATGGGAATTAATACTTTTCTACCAGGACTAATGGAGTCCCTGAATGGTGCAAATGGTTAACATGCTTGGTTGCTAACCAAAGAGTTGGCAGCTTGAGTGCACCCAGGAGCACCTGGGAAGAAATGCCTGGCAATTTACTTTTGAAAAACCAGCCACTGAAAAGCCACAGTTCTGCTCTGACATACGTGAGGTTACCATGATTTGGAGTCGACTCCATGGCAGCTGGTTTTTATCAGGACTAGTAGCTATAATTAAATTAATTTTAAAAAGTTTACAAAAAGAAAAAAAAAATTGTGTTTGAAGGAATCTTAACAGTCATTAAGCCCCCCTTCTACCTTTACAAATGAGGAGGGAATGCTCAGAGGATGCAGGGCCTCCTGAGGTCCCAGAATGCATTGGTGATAGAGGCAGATCTCTGGACTCTGCAGAGTCTCAAGCTTTTGGCTAGCTTGAAAATGGGTTCTGTCTGCTATATATTTATCTTATATAAGTGAAAACAATACAAACTTTTGAAGGATCTCTTCAGTTTTTCAAGGACATGTTCCCTGTTGAAAATAACCAGGACTTATTTGGAGACTAATAAGGATATCCTGAGCAAGGGAGTCCCTGCCAGGTCTTACAAAGATGGCTGCAAGCCCAGCTAAAGTTGTAATAAAGATAAACTCAGAGAGTGGACCTCCTACTCCAGAGTAGAATCAAATTGCTCCTCTTTTTCTGGAAACGAACACGCTGCTTCAAATGTAGACTAGAAAAATTTTCCAGGCTTCCTATACAGGAACATTGAGTTTTTAAAGTTCTAGTTAATCAAAGATGTACTCTTATGTTCAAAACAGCAGTTCAAAGGGTTTAAATTAAGTGGAGCACAATGCAGTAACTCTAGATGCATTAACAAAGGTGCACTGGTGACACAGTGGTTAAAACGCTCAGCTGCTAACTGAAAGGTTGGTGGTTCAAATTCACCAGTCTTTCTGTGTGAGAAAGATGTGGCAGTGTGCTTCTGCAAAGATTTACAGCCTTGGAAGCCCCATGGGGCAGTTCTTCTCTGTCCTACCGAGTCGCTATGAGTGGGAATCAACTTGACAGCAGTAGGTTTTGATTTGAAGATGCATTAACATCAAGGGTTCTTACGGTTTAGTGTGCAGAAACACCATCTAAGGCTTGTTCAAAATTCAAAATGTGGATTCCTGGGCACTACCTACATATCTTAATTCAGTAGATCTGGGATGGGGCTTACAGGTTTGCATTTATGGAAAATAAAAATCCGAAGTATTTCTGAAGCAGCTGATTGAAGGTCTGAGCTTTGAGAATTTTCTTGAGATGAAACAAAGAAATCAAAAGCAGATTTAAAAAAAAAAAAACTTGTTTGTTTACTTTGTATTCCCTTCTTTCTTTCAAGTATCATATCTCCTCTTTTCCAAATATACAAAAGCACATCTACTAAATCCCAATTTTTAAGTCTATCTTTCTGTTTCCTTTCTCATTTCATATCTACTCATAGAGCTGCAGTGCTTCCCAATGAATAGAACTGAATTTAGAGAACCCCTCTCATTTCTGATTCCACCCACTTTGAATTTTAACTTCCATCGTGTGAACAAATATCTTCCCTCTGTTTTCTATGTTATGTGCTCTAGCAACCCCCAAAGATCACAACCACAGTTTCAGAATCCATTTTGAATTGCAAGTAAATGATCTTTCTTTTCATAAAGTTGAAGACCTGTCACAGCTTCTTCTTGAGCAGGAGGATCTAACAATAATTCTCCTGGGGAGGATTCAATCCTAGGGCAATCCTTAGGATCCACATCTTAAGCAACATTCAGCTGAATCAGTCATCTGAAGGCAATGCTTTCTTCTCCAGGATAGAGTTAATGCCTAGTTTGTTTCTGATTTCTTCTAAGAGCTGAATGGTAGGTTTCAGTTCACACTCCAGCTACAGGGCTAATAACCATAACTTTGGAGATCTGGTCTGGGCCAAGAGCATGGACACATATTATGGAGCTAAAGTGGTGTTTTTCTTGTGACAATTGAAGAGATTAAAAGAATTAGCATTACACAAAAACTAATTCAAATTTGCATAAACAAGATATAAACCACAGCTAACAATACACAAACACCAGTAGATAAGCTAGATACCTGGGATCTTCTAAAAATTAAACACTTAGGCTCATCAAAAGACTTCACCAAAAGAGTAAAAAGAGAATATACAGACTGGGAAAAAAATTTTGGCTATGACAAATTCAACAAAGATCTAATCTCTGAATCTACAGGAAAATCCAACACCTCTACAACATAAAGACAAATAATCCAATTAAAAAATAGGCAAAGGATATTAACAGACACTTCACCAAAGAAGACATTCAGGCTGCTAACAGGCATATGAGGAAATGCTCACTATCACTAGCCATTAGAAAAATGCAAATCAAAACCACAATGAGATGCCATCTCACCCCGACATTACTGGCATGAATCAAAAAAACAGAAAACAACAAACATTGGAGAGGCTGGGGGAGGTTGGAACTCTTATGCACTGCTGGTGGGAATGCAAAACGGTACAACCATTTTGAAAAACAATACGGCGCCTCCTTAGAAAGCTAGAAATAGCAATGCCATATGATCCAGCAATCCCACTCCTACGAATATATCCTAGAGAAATAAGTGCCATCACATGAATAGACATGTACACATGTTCATTGCAGCATTATTCACAATAGAAAAAAGACAGAAACAACCTAAGTGCTCATGAACAGATGAATGGATAAAAAAACTATGGTAGATATACACAATGGAATACTAGGCAATGGTAAAGTAAAATGATGAATCCGAGAAGCATCTCACAACAATGGATGAATCTGGAGGGCATTATGCTGAGTGAAATAAGTCAATCACAAAAGGACAAATGCTGTATGAGACCACTATTATAAAATTTCATGAAAAAGTTTACTCACAAAAAGAAGCAATCTTTGATGGTTACGAGGGAGGGGAGAGGTGGGGATGGAAGACACTAAATAGACAGTAGATAAGTGGTAATTTTGGTGAAGGCTAAGACAGTACACAGTACTGGGGAAGCCAGCACAACTTGTCCAAGGAAAGGTCATGGAAGCTCCATAGACACATCCAAACTCCCTAAGGGACCGAATTACTAGGCTGAGGGCTATGGGGACCATGGTCTTAGGGAACATCTAGCTCAATTGGCATAACATAGTTTATAAAGAAAATTTTCTACATCCTACTTTGGTAAGTAGGGTCTGGGATCTTAAAAGCTTCTGAGCAGCCATCTAAGATACTCCACTGGTCTTACCCTCTGTGGAGCAAGAGAGAATGAAGAAAACCAAAGACACAAGGGAAAGACTAGTCCAAAGGACTAAGGGACCACAACTACAATGGCCTCCACCAGACTGAGTCCAGCACAACTGGATGGTGTCCGGCTACCACCACCTACTGCTCTGATAGGGATCACAATAGAGGTTCTCAGACAGAGCTGGAGAAAAGTGTAGAACAAAATTCTAACTCACAAAAGAAAAAAAAAAGACCAGACTTACTGGTCTGACAAACTGGAGAAACCCTGAGAGTATGGCCTCCAGACTCCTTTTTATTTCAGTACTGAATCACTCCTGAGTTTCAGCCTTCAGCCAAAGATTAAACAGGCCCATTCAAAAAAATAAGACTAAATGGGCATACCAGCCCAGGGGCTAGGACGAGAAGGCAGTAGGCGACAGGAAAGATGGTAATGGAGAACCCAGTGCAGAGGAGGGGAGAGTGTTGACATGTCATGGCGTGGCAACCAATGTCACAAAACAATATGTGTATTAATTGTTTAATGAGAAACTAATTTGATCTGTAAACCTTCATCTAAAATAAAAAAAAAAAATAATTAGTATTATTGTGACATGTTCTCTTTGGGTTTTCTCATTTGGGTTCTTCTGTTTTTTGACTCTGGAGCCCTGGGGGCACAGTGGTTAAGAGCTTTTGCTACTAACCAAAGGTTATCAGTTTGAATCCACCAGCCGCTCCTTAGAAACTCTACAGGGCAGCTCTGCTCTGTCCTATAGTGTTGCTATCAGTCAGAATCGACTCGACGGCACGTTTTTTTTTTGTTTGTTTGTTTTTGTTTCTTGACCCACTTTTGAAATTTTTCTTTCCACAGGGTCGATACTGTAAGATAGTCCAGGGATTGGCTCCAAATCCCCCTCAAAAAACCATTTCCCTTAGAATGCCAATCTGGAACACATGGGATCAAAGGGGCTGCTATTTAGGCAGAAGTAGCCATCTGCCTCTTCTTGGCAGGAGACAAAACTGGGATTTGAGGCCACACCCTATAATTGTTATTGTTGTTAGTTGCTGTTCAGTCAGGTCTGATTCATGGCAATCCCATGTCCAACAGAATAAAATATTGCTTAGTCTCGCTCCAACTTCACAATTGTTGGTATGATTGAGTTTTCCCTGAGGTAGCACTCCCAGAAGAGGCCAGGGAATTTACGTTGCTTATTATAAGCTTTTCAAAAAATTCTATAATTAAAAACAAAACAAAACAGTTGCTACTGAGTTGACTCTGACTCATGGCGACCTCTGCTCCATAGGGTTTTCAATGGCTGTGACCTTTCGGAAGTAGATCACCAGGCCTTTCTTTCCGGGGCACCTCTGGTGGATTCAAACCGTCAACCTTTTGGTTAGTAGTGGAATGCTTAATTGTTTGTGCCACCCAGGAATTCCTAAACCCTATAATAGACAACATGAATTTCCTGGCTGCATCCTCTGAGAATATTACCTCAGGGAAAATAGAAGAGAATTAGGAAGGAATTTTAGGTCCTGATGTTGTCTGCTATCAGACATAGCTGATAGGAGGTAGCAGTAAATTCTCACCAGTGACTGAACTAGGGGAGCCTATTAACACTCCTTTATTTCATTTATTCAATGAATGTCTTACTGCCTGCTAACTAGAGGCATCCTGTCATGGATTGAATTGTGTCCCCCAAAAAATGTGTGTAGCGATTTGACTGGGTCATGATTCCTAGTATTTTATGATTGTGTTATCTGATGTGATTTCCTTATGTGTTGTAAACTCTACCACTATGATGAGATTATATGTGAT
>NW_004443980.1:6814194-6825113 GCF_000243295.1 Trichechus manatus latirostris
GAAGACTGATGACATGGACTTTCCTCCAGAGCCGATGGAGAAAGCGTTCCCCTGGAGCTGACACCCTGAATTTGGACTTGTAGCCTACTGGACTGTGAAGAAATAAACTTCTCTTTGTTAAAGCCATCCACTTGTGGTATTTCTGTTGGAGCAGCACTAGATGACTGAGACACATCCTGATAAGCATCAGGTATGGAGTATAGAAGTCTGGCATGATCTCTGTCCTTACCAAGCAGACAAATATCTTCTGAGTTTGTTGTTAAATATTTAGCCTTTTTTTCTGGTGCCTGTGAGTCTACAATCAACAATTTTTTTTAAAAAAGTATGCAGAACCAAGATGTCATTTTAGTTGAGCAACTTTATTTTACATGTCCAATTTCCCAGAACATAGAATAAGATTGACAAAATCAATTAAAGAAAACAAGTCTGCTGGGCAGGAGAGAACAAGCTCTTCCTATCTTGAGTGAATTTTAAGGGATGGGGTGAAGCAACTGCTAAGAAGGTGAGGTTAGCCTAAGAGTGACTCTGCCTCTTAAACACGAGTCCTATATTCTGCAGTACTTCCTGCTGACTCCACAAACCCTGCTACCAGTCCTAAGGACATCATATGTGAATGGAAGCAAACTACTGGGATGAGTTTAGAGAATAATAATAATGCCTATCTAACCCTCTAAGATCATAACCACTTGAGAGATAGATGCAGGAATCCTACAGCTGGAGATCACCTTGTTGATCAGCAAGTTTGCGATCACCATGTTGGAGATCACCAAGTTGAACACCTTGTACAAGGCCACCTAGCTGACAACATGAAGGACATGCATGAGAGCCCATCCCTCTAACTTGAAGTCTGTGAGTTTTTCACTCTATCATACAATGACTTATCTCACCATATTTTCAGTAGAAACTTTCTAGACAATTCATTTCTTTTAAAATGAAGGCTATGGGATTGGTTGTCAAAACAATGCCTTACTACCAAGGAGTATAAGAACACTCTGTTACTTAAGACTGATAAATAGTCTTGGCCACAAAATGTCCTTCTAAATGCTCTTGAAATGAACGTTTTGGAGGGTTTTGAGACCCTCTGCTGCATGTCACTAACTACTTGTATGGCCTTAAGATATTATCTCAAATAAAACAGAAACAATACTTAGACTTCTCCTTGATAATAAAAACAAATGAAATACTACCTGGATGTACTTTAGAAGGTGTAAAATGCTATATAAATGTATTAATTGTTAATTTTTCTCTTTAATGTGGGAAGCAGTCATACATAACACAAAAGTAATTAATAATTGATTTGTAATACATTTCATGATTATCTTTGTTGGGCAGGAATAGCATCCACCTCTAACAGAGTTTACTCTCCCTAGGTGTTTACCATGGGTGGCAGGAGAAGGGAATTGGTTTCTAATCTTGACTTTGAGGGCAACTTCTTCATATAATTTGCTATAAACACACCCAACATATCCAAGGGTTAACTATGAAAATAGTACTTCCAAAATAGGAAGCCCAGTTAGCAGTAAAGCTTTGTATTTATTTAAAGTTCTTTGGAATACATTCCTAATTCACTAAGAAATCAACTTGTGCTTGGTGTTTTTGCTTCTTCTTTCTTCCACATAGATAGTAAGAATTTCAAACTTTCAAAAACCTACTCTTTCAAAACAAATCCTAAAACTTAAGCCCTCAAATCCAGGAAGATTTTCCTAATATAGATATAAAATATATGCTTTAAATGATCCTCTGTAGTATCATTATCTTTCAGATCTTTTTTCAGTGTAAGATGGTTTTTGGTAGTATCTAGAAAAATTGTATTAAAATTATAAAACTACAAGTAGTTGGTAGGACTCTGGGTAAACATTTAGAAATTGTCCTTCTGGAGAGCAATCTGGCAATATTTATTTATTTAATAAACAGCAACCGCCAACTCTCAGATCTTGCTTATGTGTTGAGGATATTAAGATGAGTAATACATGGTTTCTTCTTTAAAGAACTCGAAGTATACTAGGGAAGGAACCCATTAGACCGAAAATAATATGATAAAGTAGATACAAGATAGCACCTCTGCTGTGGCCTGACTAGGCTACGCACCCTTCTGGCAATAAACCCTGCCTCCATGAACCCCAGGTGGTAATATAGGACTCAAGCCAGGCCTATCCTTCTCTTAGCTTTTTCAGACTTGAAGTAGAGAAGAGAAGCTTCTTTTCTTTCTGGACTAGGAGGTAATAGAATGGGAGCTGAGTGTCCCTGGCAAAATGGAGTAAAGTGGGTTTGAGACAATGTAACTCTTAAAGAAAAGCAGAGACAAGAAACAGAGAGACCATCCCAACAAAAGTAGATTCTGGATCCTGCCCTCTTCCATGGTTTGGTTACTGGAGCCAATTAATTTCTTGTCTTTGCTTCGTCAAAGTTTGTTTTCTGTTATTAGCAATTTGACTAACACACATCGTAAGTACCCTAAATGAACTGAAAGACTATTCATAGCCAAAGATATAAGAATTTCACTTTTAGAAATATTCTCAAAGGAAATAGTCTCTATCATTAGAAAAATTAGTTATATTGACTGAAATGTTCCTAGAAACACTATTTATATTAGTAAACAGCTGGAGAAAAGCCAAATGCCCAAAGATGAAGAGTAGTTACGCTAATATGTAGCTATTGTAAATAACAATTTTGTAGATAATGTCTTTATATAAAAATGCATGTATAAAATTATGCAAAGGGGAATTGTTGGAACACAGTTTCCTGGCCATGAGTGTCTTGAAAGAAGGTGGTGGTTGTAGTTGTTAGTTGCCATCAAGTCAACTCTGACTCACGACGACACCATGTACAACAGAATGAAATGTTACCTGGTCCTGTGCCATCCTCATGACAGCCGGCATGCTCGAGCCCATTGTTGCAGCCACTGTGTATTTTGAGTGCCTTGGTTAAAGCGCTCAGCTGCTAACTGAAAGGTCGACGGTTTGAACCCACCAGCCATTCCATTGGAGAAAGATGTGGCAGTCAGTTTCCATAAAGATTTACAGCCTTGGAAGCCCTATGAGGCAGTTCTACTCTGTCCTAGAGGGTCTCTATGAGTCGGAATTGACTTGACAGCAGTGGGTTTGTGGGTCCAATTTAGAGGCCTCATCTTCCAGCACTACATTGGGGAATATTCTGTTGTGATTTATAGGGTTTTCATTGACTCATTTTCATAAATACATTTCCAGGCCTTTCTTCCTGCTCTGCCAGGTTGTTGTACTATGGTGGCTTGCATGTTGCTACGATGCTGGAAGCTCTGCCATCAGTATGTCAAATACCAACCCATGGTAGACAGGTTTCAGAGAGGCTTCCAGACTAAGACAGACTAAGATGGAAAGAAGGAGCCATGTCTTAATTATTTTTCTATCTATAGTGTCTAGCCTGGCACGTAATAGGTGTGGCAGATAATGCATACTCAGTATTTACTACTAGGAGCACCCACTCAGCATAGTTCTGGCCAATGAGGTTTAAATAGAAATCTTTAGGGTAGGGATTCAAGATTCAAGGAAAGCTTTTTTTTTTTTTTTTTTTTTTTTTAAATAAACAGACTCAGTGGCATCCACATTGTGCTTGATTTCTTTCCCACTTCTTCCTGCTTGGAACTCGGATGGTGCTTCTTGGTGCAAGAGCTGTCTTTCAGCATTCCTGTGAAAACCACAAAGTCAGCCATGTTACCTAACTCCAAGAGATACCTTTGCATCATGTGTGTTACATGTGCTCCCTGGAGTTGTTCAATATAGTGACCCTGAAAGCCAGATTATCTGGCAGTTTTGCAAAGGAGGAAACATGCATGGCCAATAAACATATGAAAATATATTCAAACTCACTAGTAATCAGAAATGCAAATTAGAACCACAATGAGATAGCACTTCATACCCATAAAATAGGAAAATTCCGTCTGCCCTCATTAAGTACTAGAGAAAACGTGAACAAATAAAACTGAAAGATCAGTGTGTTTGAATCTACCCAGAGGAGTCTTGGAAGAAAGACCTGGTGATCTGCTTCAGGAGACCTGGAGAACAGTTCTACTCTGAAACACGTGGAGTTGCCAGGAGTAGGAATCAACCCAACAGCAAATGGTTTGTTTTTTTGTTTGTTTTAGAGAAGACACTGACACTAAGTAAAAAGATGCCCATGCAATAAGGATACTAATTTTGAAGGTTATATAGCACGAGTCTCAGCAGATTTTAAACTTCATGAGCAAGAGGCTTTAGAAAAGCCTGTAGAAAGGGACATCTTCCCAACCCTAGAATTGCAAACAACCAGTCCATCCTACATATTTATGGGTGTTCACAATTTACCTCAGGATTTCTACATGTGAGTTTTGGGTAATGGAAACCAATACTACCCCCACAGATTACTTACTTTAGGATAAAATATATTCTACACAATGAATTTCCATCTGGAGGTAATTAGGCAGGTGGAATTCTAAGAGAAAATGAATAAATATGTCAGTTAACTTGATTTTTAAATTACTTTTTTTGTAGCTGGAAATTGAAAATACTAACTACAAATTTAGGCAATTTCACAGAAATGAAACTGTTGCATGAATGACATATTCTTTCCGGAAACTTGTTTAATTAGTTTTAAGAAATATGATCATTGCAGGCTTAGCTACTTTTTCCAGAACCACTGAAAAGAATTAAAATACAGAGAAGACATTCTTACCTCAGAATTATCTAAAAAGAACTTTAATTAATACTGGGGTGTGTGGTGGGGGGAGATGGAAATCACCAAAACAGTAATTGCATTTGGCAGCCAGAGTTCTCCACGCAGCCCAAATCCTAATCTCTTGTGCTTTTTGCATCACCCTCTTAAATAAGGGGAATAAGTATCTTTTTCAGGACTATAGCTGTGAGCATCATCTAGCATCACCCCAGAACCTATATAGGCAATTTGACTGTACCGGCAATATTCTCACATGTTTGTTTGGCTTCCTTCACTATATTGAAATTTACTGTGTTCACTTCATAGCACCATGATTAAGCAAGAGCCACAGGACAACACAGGTACACCAGGTTAAGCAGTGTTAGGGGCTGAATTATGTCCTTCCAAAATTTATGTCCAAGTCCTAATCCCTAGTATCTGTGAATGTGACCTTGTTTGGAAACATGGTTTTTGAAGATGTTATCAGTTAACACGAGGTTACACTGGAGTAGGATGGGTCCTAATCCAATCTAAATGGTGTCTTTACAAATGGAGAAAAGAGACCCAGAGAGACACACAGAGAGAATACAGCTATGTGAAGACAGAGCCAGAGATCACAGTGATTTATAAGTCATGGAGCGTCAAGGATCACCAGCCATCACAAGAAGCTAGGAGAGAGGCATGGCACGGATTCTCCCTCAGAGCCCCTAGAAGAAACCAACACTGCCAACATCTTGATTTTGTACTCTTAGCCTCCAGAACTGTGATACTTTTTTTTTTTCTTATAAGCCACACACTTTGTGGTACTTTGTTATAGTAGCCCTAGGAATCCAACACAAGCAGCCATGTAGGAAGCAGGTCTTTTCTAAGTATTGTTAGGGAAAGTAAAATCTCCTGAAAAACAATGTCACAAAGACCTGGCCTTTCAGCAAATGTTGAGTGAGTAAAAATCAACAACTTCCTCAAGTCAGCTTCTTGCTTTACCTGTATCTTTGATGTTTAGAAGTGCACCTCGAACTCAATAATTACTTATTGAATGCATAAAGAAAGAAGTACTTGTTATTAATTACAGGGTCTTGATACAATAAAGCAATCTCTGATAACACAAATGACTGTGGGACAAATATGGTGTAAAACATCAAAAAGGATAAGAAGAAACAAGTATGGAAGCCATTCAGACTACATACAAAAGAAATTTCTTTTCATCACAGTGGTGGAGACATTTCCCATTACCTAATGAGAAAGATGACATACTTTATGACAGACTATCATTAAAGGCCAGATTATGTCATACCTAACATGAGCAAAACCAAAGATACAGTACTGTATTTGGTGAACTTATTTCTACTTTGATATGCTATGTTAAATAGGCATGCAATTATACTTGTGGCCAAAATCGCAATCTTGGTTGTATTTCGTCTGTATACATTTCATTTACCCATGTGTATTTAACTGGAGTATATTTCATTTATTAATATATTTATACATTTAATAAACCTTACTAATAACCTATGGTTTTAGATCAGGATTGCGTTAACCCACGTGTAAGTAGAGATACAAGGGTTTAAACACATTGTACCATACCTCAGGGATGTTTTCAATGTCCCAAGCTCCTTATATCTTTCTCCTTCTTCATCTAGGATACTATTTCGTGCAAATATTCTTTATCAAAATGTGCACCAGAAGATACGGAAAGTCTATACAGATAAATTATGATAAAAAAAAGTTGTCAGTGGGCTATATAGCCTCTTCCTTAAAAAAAATTTCACAGATTAATGCAACTAATCTTTATATTAATCGTTAATTCCAAATATATTCAAATATCTCACAGCATAGAGTAGCAGGAAAGTCTTTTAAAGTCCACATTACAAAAAAAAAAAAGAATACATTAAAAAAAAGAATTCTGTGAATCATTCTCACTTATGAATAATAATGGAAACATCTTAAATTATTATCAAACAGACTTAAGCAGTATATTAAAATAATAATGTGCACATTGAAATGGGAATTAGATATTATATATTTCAATATTAGAAAACTTATTAGTATAATATATATATTATAATATCCATTTTATTAAGACGTTCCAGCTTAACTGCTTAGGATTGAGCAAAGTAGTCACTTATAATTCTGAAATTCTTTTCTATGTATGGGTATTATTTCCCCTTTATAAAATTTCATTTTTGTTATTCAGATTTTTCAAATTTTTTATGGTAGGTTAAACGAAAAAAAAAACAAACCCATTGCTGTTGAGTCTATTCCGACTCATAGCAACCCTACAGGACAGAGTAGAACTGCCCCACAGGGTTTCCAAGGAACGACTGCTGGATTCAAACTGCGACTTTTGGTTAGCAGCTGCTGTGCCACCAGGGCTCTAACGGTTGATTTAACAGACCCTAAATTTATCTGTTAGTCTTACAATAGTTTTCTAGTCATTAATTTCTGCTTTTGTCTTTATTAAATTCCTCCATTTTGAGTTACTGTTATCATTTAAAATATTTTTTTCTCTTTCTGTTCATAATTGAGGTAAAGTTTACGTACAATAAAATCCACTCATAGTAAATATTGAGCTGACAATTGTATACCAGAACCAGGACTAGATGAGGGAATTAAGGTACATAGAGCAAACTTTAAGGAAATAGTCTCAGGATAGTGCAAGTTCAAGTTTGCCATGGTGTTTATTATGCTTTGTATTTGTATGGTGTATATTTTTCCTATTCTATCTGCCTTTATATTTAAAGTGAGTTTCTTGTAGACAGCCTAAATTTTTATCTTTTTTTTTAAAATCCAGTTTGATAATATTTGCCTTTTAATGGGAGTATTTAGACCATTTACATTTAATGTAATTGGCATTGTTAGATTTAAACATACTATATTGCTATTTTATTATATTTATCCCATTTCTTTGTTAATTTACCACTTTTTTATCTTTTAGATTAATAGAGCATATTTTGCATTGCACTTTATCTCTGCTATTTTTTTATTTTCAGTGGCTACTCTAGGGTTTGAAGTATGCCTCTTTACGCTATCACAGTCTATTGTTAAATGATATTAACCCATTTTATGAATAATTTAAGACACTTATAGCAGTACACTTCCATGTTTTTTCTCGTTTTCATCTTATTGTGGCGATACACTTCATTCTACATACATTATTAGCTCTAAAATACATTATGTTTTTTGCTTTGTTGTTATTCTGTGTTGTTGAGTTGATTCTGACTCATAGCAACCCTATAGGGCAGAGCAGAACTGCCCCACAGTGTTTCTTAGCCTGAATCTTTAAAGAAGCTGATCACCAGGCTTTCTTTCCCATGGAGCAGCTAGTGGGTTTGAACTGCTGACCTTTTGGTTGGTAGCCGAGCACTTTAACCATTGTGATACCGGGGCTCTTTTTTTTTTTTTTGCTTTAAACTGTCAATGATTTTTTGTAAATTAAAAGTGAGAAAAATATCTCTTTTATTTATGTGCATATTTACCATTTCTTTATCTTTCTTCATTCCAAGTTTCATTTGGTTCTTTTATTTTATTTTTATATCTTTTTGTATCTTCCATTTCTCTCCTCATGATGTTCATATTTTCATTTAAATAGATTTACATAACTATAATCATTTTTTAAAGAGCCTCTCTTCTCTTCTATCATCCATGTCATTTTTTTTCTTTTTTTAAATTGTGTTTTAGGTGAAAGTTTACAGCTCAAGTTAGTTTTTCATCCAAAAATTTATACACATATTGTTATGTGACACTAGTTGCAATCCCTATAATGTGACAGCACGCTCCCCCTTTCCACCCAGGGTTTCCCACGTCCATCCAATCAGCTTTTGTCCCTTCCTGCCTTCATCCTTCCTCTGGACAGGAGCTGCCCATTTGATCTCGTGTATCTGCTTGAACTAAGAAGCACACTCTTCATGAGTATTATTTTATGTTTTATAGTCCAGTCTAATCTTTGTCTGAAGAGTGGGCTTTGGGAATGATTTTAGTTCTGGGTTAAAAGAGAGTCCGGGGTCCATGGCTTCAAGGGTTCCTCCAGTCTCTATTAGATCATTAAGTCTAGTCTTTTTACATGAATTTGAGTTCTGCTCCACACTTTCCTTCTGCTCTGTCAGGGATGCTCTGTTGTGTTCCCTGTTAGGGCGGTCATTGGTGGTAGCTGGGCACCATCTATTCTTCTGGTCTCAAGCCAAGTCGTTTCTGGGTCTCTTTCTATTAAATGATGTTTCTCATAGTCATGAGCCAGTTTCCTGCTTCTTAGCATGTATAGTAATTTTTCATTACATGCTAAAACTATAGAATATTATGTTGTCAGTGTCTAGATTTTGTTTTCTTTAAAGAATGTCAGACTTTGTGTAAGCGTAAATAACTTGCTCATCACCTTGATAAATTTAAAATCTATTTTTAAGCTTTGGTAAGGCAGGTATGTGGACGGCTCACTATTATTATTAAGGCATGACCCTGCTAGTGTCTCCACTAAATGCCATGGCTGATTACTGAGGACTTACTCTTTTAAATTATTATTTTTTATTTTCACATAATTGTACATTCACACATAGTTATTAAAAAATAATGCCTTTCTCTGTTAATTCTATCATCCCTCTAAATTCTGATTCATTTCTATTTATTTTTTTCTCCTGGTTATGGGTGGTATTTGTGTACTTTTTTATGCTGATTTTTTGATGCATGTTGAACATTATGAATTTTACATGGTTTTAAGTTTTGCTGTAAGTTATTAAATATTGTGGGCATTGTTTTGTGACGCACATAAGTTGTTTGATATCAGTTTGATTCTTCAAGTCTTACTTTTAAGCTCTGTTTGAGTGTGTCAAGAGCAACATTTGGTCTAGGTCTAATATAATCCCATTACTGAGGCAATATCCTTCTCAGGAGTATACTTGATGCCCTCTATAGTAGGTGGTTTTTCTGCTCTTGTTGGTCTTGAAGTTTAAGCCCTGGTGGCACAGTGGTTAAGCGTTACGGCTGCTAACCAAAAGGTTGGCAGTTCGACTCCACCAGCAGCTCCTTCGAAACCCTATGGGGCAGTTCTACTTTGTCCCATACAGTCACTAAGAGTTGGAATCGACTCTATGACAACGGGTTTGGGTTTGATTTTTTGTTGGTCTTGAAGCTGAACTATACCCAGCTCTATGTGACCTCTAAGATTATTCTGCCTATTCTTTTTTATTGGAATTTTCTTCAGTTTCATGTAGCTTCCTCCCATATTAGAACTCTGACAAAGATTAGACATTAGCTCTCTCTAGCTCCCTGAAGATCTTTCTCTGTGCAGCTTCATTCTCTTCATTCTTTTCAGTATTTTGCTCCTAAATTCTAGCCAACTATGTCTCCAAATTCCAAACTCTGTCTCTTCATTTTTTCAAAAATGCCAGGCTCTGTTTGTGTTCCCTTTCCTGTGCTGTGGCCTGGAAACTCTTACCAGGCCATAAGATGGAGAAATCATAGGACTTATCTCATTTGTTTCCATTCTCTCAGTGATTACTATTCTGTGATTATCATTTTCCAATGTTTGGAAATCAGTTTTCTAGTTGTACAAAGCAGAAAGGTACATTTGACCTCTGTTGTTTCATCATGGACAGAATGAGAAGTCTACTTTCCATTATGAAAAATTTAATTTTACTTTCCATTTTGAAGCAATACTGTCAGGTACATTCAGGGTCATAATTTTTGTAATTTCTTCTTTTTTTTTATCATACTTTAGATGAAGGTTTACAGAACAAATAATTTCTCATTAAACAGTACATATATTGTTTTATGACAATGGTTAACAACACCACAACATGTCAACAGTGTCCATTCTCTATCTTGGGTTCCCTATTACCAGCTTTCCTGTCCCCTCCTGCCTTCTAGTCCTTGTCCCTGGACTGCTGAGCCCCATTAGTCTTATTTTGTCTTAAGGGGCTGTCTAATCTTTGTCTGGATTGTAAACCTCGAGAGTGACTTCATTACTGAGCTAAAGGGTGTCCTGGGACCATACTGTCAGGGTTTCTCCAGTCTCTGTTAGGCTAGTAAGTCTGGTCTTTTTTTGTGAGTTAGAATTTTATTCTACATTTTTCTCCAGCTCTGTCCAGGATCCTCTGTTGTGATCCCAGTCAGAGCAGTCAGTGATGGTAGCCGGGCACCGTCTGGCTGGATTGGACTCAGTCTGGTGGAGGCCTTGGTAGCTGTGGTCCACCAGTCCTTCAGACTAATCTTTTCCTTGTATCCTGTTCTCTTCATTCTCCCTTGCTCCCGAAGGGATGAGACCA
>NW_004443980.1:6825957-6827368 GCF_000243295.1 Trichechus manatus latirostris
GATTCTTGCCAGTAATGCTGGTGTGAGATGGTATCTCATTGTGGTTTTAATTTGCATTTCTCTAATGGCTAGTGATTGAGAGCATTTCCTCATGTGTCTGTTGGCCGCTTGAATGTCTTCTTTGGTGAAGTGTCTGTTCACTTCCTTTGCCCAATTTTTAATTAGATTATTTGTTTTTTTTTGTTGTTGCGGAGGTGTTGAATTTCCTTGTAGATTATAGAGATTAGAACTTTGTCTGACTTGTAATGTCCAAAAATTTTTCCCAGTCGGTAGGTTCTCTTTTTACTCTTTTGGTGAAGTCTTTTCATGAGCATAGGTGTTTGATTTTTAGAAGATCTCACTTATCTAGTTTATCTTTTGGGGTTTGTGCGTTGATGGTTATGGTTTGTATCCTGTTAATGCCATGCATTAGGGCCTCTAGTGTTGATCCTATTTTTTCTTCTATGAACTTTATAGTTTTTGGCTTTACATTTAAATCTTTGATCCATTTTGAATTAGATTTTGTATATGGTGTGAGGTACGTTTCCTGTTTCATTTTTTTGCAGATGCACATCCATTTTTGCCAACACCATTTGTTAAAAAGATTGTCTTTTCCCCATTTGAAGGACTTTGGGCCCTTGTCTAAGATTAAGTGACCATAGATAGATGGATATACATCTTGGTACTCAATTCTGTTCCATTGGTCTGTGTATCTGTTGTTGTACCAGTACCAGGCTATTTTGACTACCGTAGCTGTATAGTAGGTTCTGATGTCAGGTAGTGTAAGTTCTCCTACTTCATTCCTCTTTTTCTATAGTTCTTTACTTATTCTGGGCTTCTTCCCTTTCCATATAAAGTTAATGATTAGTTTTTCCATCTCTTTAAAGAATGTTGTTGGTATTTAGGTCAGGATTGCGTTGTATTTGTAAATTGCTTTGGGTAGAATTGTCATTTTCACGATGTTGAGTCTACCTATCCATAAGCATGGTATGTTTTTCCATTTATGTAGATCTTTTTGGGTTTCTTGCAGTAGTGTTTTGTAGTTTTCTTTGTATAGGTCTTTTACATCCCTGGTTATATTTATTCCTAAGTATTTTATCTTTTTAGGAGCTATTATAAGTGGTAATGTTTTCCTGATTTCCTTTTCATCGTTCTCCTTATTGATGTATAGGAATCCAACTGATTTTTGTATGTTTATCTTGTATGTTGCTATTCTGCTGAATCTTTCTATTAGTTCCAGTAGATTTCTCGTGAGACCTTTAGGGTTTTCTATGTATAGTATCATATAATCTGCAACAGGGACAGTTTAACTTCTTCATCACCAGTTTTGATGCCATTTATTTCTTTTTCTTGCCTTATTCCTCTAGCTAGAGCTTCCAGCACAATGTTAAATAGGAGTGGTGATAAAGGGCATCCTTGTCTTGTTCCTGTT
>NW_004443980.1:6839977-6858984 GCF_000243295.1 Trichechus manatus latirostris
TCAATGATCCTCTCTGTGTTTTCTGTTTTCTCTCCCTGTTCTTGAACTCCGATCACTTGTAAATTTTTTCTTTTGATTGTATTGCACATAATTCTCAGGTTGTCTCATTTTTCTTCATTCTTTTTTTTTCTGAGTTTTCCTCAAAGACAGTTGTATCCAAGTGTTTGTCTTCAGTTTCGCTAATCCTGTCTTGCATCGTTTCAAACCCGCTCCTCAGCCCTTCTATGACACTGTCCATTTCTGAAATCTTGTTGTTTATTTTTTGGATTTCTAATTGTTGTTTTTGTATTATGTCTAGCTGTGAATTTATTTTAGCATTTTGTTGCTGCATTATTTTCCTGAATTCTTCCATTTTTTTGTCTTTATTTTTCCATGAATTTGTTTGCCTTTTCCATGAATTTGTCTATTTTTTCCTCATTTGTGTCTACTTTTTGCTTCAATTCTTGGATAGCTCTGAATATTAGAGATCTGAATTCCCTATCATGTAGCTCTAGTGCCTTTTCTTCTACTGGAAAGTCATCTGGTGTTTTATTTGGGACGCCTACTGGAACCATCCTGTCCTGTTTTCGTAAATGTTTTGATATTGTCTGCTGTCTTTGGGGCATTCCGTAGTTATTTTCCTTGTTTATTGATTGTAGATTTCTTTGTTTCATCCTTCTTTTTTGTTTTACTTGATTATGTCTGAGCAGGTGGGCTGTGTGTTCTTTGTTGTTTGCTCATCTGTGGACATGATACTTTTCGACTCCTCCAAATGACAGGATCAGTTACTCAGATATGGTACATCAGGGCAGGTCTAGCTGAAGAGGAGTTGTTGGTATGGGTCATTTGTGGCAAGTAGGAGGGCCAACAGGGAAGGCCAGGAATCAGTGCAGGGCAGATTCTGTTAGTTCATGCCTGTGCTGCTTGGAGATGTGATGTTCAGCACACAGTGCAGGTAGACAGGATGGAGGGGGGAGATTGTGATGTTCAGAGCTAAGATGGGTTTGGGAAAGAGGAGAGAGGAACAGGAGCCAAAAACATAAAAACCGAGAAAAAAGAGTGCTAAGAGTGCTTGTCCTTGGAGTGGAGAGATGAGAGACTGAGAAATGGAGAAAAACAAAAAGAAGAAGAAGAAAAAAAATGATTAAATAAAAATTAGAAAGAAAAAAGAAAAGCCCCAAGGGATCACACCGTTGCAGCTTCAAGGTCTGGGGAAGTTGCTGCCAGGCCCTGAATTACAGACTGGCTAGAAGTGGTTACAGGTGTCACTCAGCACCAGGTATTTAGGAAAGAGGAAGAGAAGGTAAGTATAGAGAGACGAGAAACTGAGTGATGAAGAAAGACAAAAAGGGAAAAAGAGAGAAAAGGAAACAAAACAAACAAATACAAAAAAGAACAAGAAAAACCCAAAAAGAAACACAGGAAAAAAAAAGCCAGAGAAAAGAAGTATCCTCAGGGATGTCTCTGCACATCTGCACAAACTGAGAGGGTAGGTCCCAAGCAGTGCAGTACTGCCCGACTAGAAGGGGCTCCCAATTTGAGAAAAGAAAAAGAAAACAAACAGATAAAGAAAACAAACAGATAAAACAAACAAACAAACAAAAGCCCTGGGATATCACCATTGTGGCAGCACGGGCCGGGAAGAAGTTTCACATTCGAGTGGTTTTTCACTGCCTTTCAGGAAGAAGCAAAGACGGTGCACAGAGCCAGCTATTTGAGAGGCAGGAGGGGCAGGTGGTGAGAGGTATGAAAGAAACCAAAAGAAGTGGAAAAAAGCAACACCAGCAGCCAACAAATGGCACTCAGGGAGCCAGCCAGTGTGCACAAGTGGAATCCAAGCAGCACTGGGGTGAAGCTGGTGTTTCCCGGCCAAGAGAGTGTGGCCACAGGAAGCAGAGGAGGCCGAGCGGGGGTGAAGAATGGTAGAGGGTGGGAATGCGTGTATTGCTAGTTACTGGTTATTCTGTCTCCTGCTGGAAGCTCCGTAAAGCTGCTTTCCCATACCCTCCATTCACCGATTTCTGATAAGAGTCCAAGATGGTGGATCTGCGCTGTGTCAGCTGATAGAGGACCTCTTCTTGTATCTCTCCTCACTCTCTGTTCTCTGTCAGTTTCTTATTCTATTCAGTGCTTGGCCGAGTTCTTTACCTCTTCATTTGATGCTTAGGGTTTCAGGATTGATGTTTTCTCTGTTTGGCTTAGTTTTTCAGATCTTTGCTGTGGAGGGACAGTGTGGCACTTCTGTCGTTCACAAACATGTGCAGGAACACGTATGACCAAAAAAAAAAAAAAAAAAAAACCTGAGTTGCTGGATGCATACGTTCCCAGCTTAGTTTGGTTGAACAAGGCTAGTTCAGTATTCACTAATTTAGTGTTCATGATGACTTTATAGAACATAACAACTGTAAATAATGAGAATCAACTGTATTATAGTAGTTGAGTTAATGTAATTATATTTATTGTGGCAGTTAAAATATTATTTCTAATTTATACCATCTTATTTTATGATAAATAGAGAAAATATTGAAGTTGTCAATGATTTTATTTTACTTGGATCTACAATCAACATCCATGGAAGCAGCAGTCAAGAAATCAAATGATGTACGCCAATGGGCAAATCTGCTGCAGAAGACCTTTTAAAGTGTTGAAAAGCAAACATGTCACCTTGAGGACTAAGGTCCTCCTGACCCAAGCCATGGTATTTCCAATCAGCTCATATACATGTGGAAGCTGGACAATGAATAAGGAACACTGAAGAAGAATTGATGTATTTGAATTATGGTGTTGGTGAAGAATATTGACTATACCATGGACTGCCAGAAGAACAAACAAATCTGTCTTGGGAGATGTACAGCCAGAATGCTCCTTAGAAGTGAGGATGGCAAGATTTTGTCTCACATACTTTGGACATGTTATCAGGAGGGACCAGTCCCTGGAGAAGGACATCATGCTTGGTAGCGTAAAGGGTCAGCGAAGGAGAGGAAGACCCTCAGGGAGATGGATTGACACAGTGGCTGCAACAATGGGCTCAAGTGTAGCAACGATTGTGAGGATGACACGGTCTGTTCTGTTGTGCATAGGGTTGCTATGAGCTGGAACCAACTCAGCAGCATCTAACAACAACAACAACATTTACCAAGTTTTGTGATGACGATGATAATGGTAATGATTTTTATTTTTCTTGAATTGATAAAGTGTTATATATTATTTTTGCCCCTTGCTGATTTGGAAGCTAAGTCTTCTCAGATACTTTTACATTTTAACAGAAATTGTCAATTATAAATATATTTCTAATGTAATATGTGTATTTATTTAGTATCTCAATCCTCCTGACAACCACAATAAGCCTGCTTTATCTGCTTATTTAATAACCCTTACGATTTTGTCAAGAGTTTTAATTTTATCCTTTAAGACACACAAAGAAAGAAAATTATATGTTTACTGTAAAAAGTTAAGTAAATTTATCAACATTTTAAATCACTTTCAGTGCTTATCATTGTTTCTAGTCATTTCTTTTTTCTCTGGTATATACTTCAATAGAATTTTTAATAAGGATCTATGAATGGTACACCTTTTTGTTATTTATATATCTTTAAACATCTTCATTTCATTCTCATTCTTGACTAGCTAATTAGCTATGTTGACTGTTATTTCCCCTCAGTACTTTAAAGATTATTATTCTGTTCCCTTCCTACCTCCATTGTAACTAATGAAAAGTCTGTTCTAATCCTATTTCCTATTACTTGTAAGAAATATGATTTTTCTCTCTAATGGCTTTCCTGTTAATTCTTTATTTTTGACATTGTAAAATTTCATTTTAATTAAATGTGTAAATATATATATACACATATATATCTTTATGGCTTTGTTTTTGGAGTTTGCTCTGAAGCTGATGATCATATTTCTGGAATGTTATCAGCAATTACTCTTATAAATGTTTCTCTTCCATTCCTTGTATTTTTTTCAGAATTTACATTCAAGATTATCCATTGGACTGACATGATTTCATATCTAAATGTTTGTACCTTTTGTCTCTCTGTACTGTCGAGTTCTTTAGTGCTATTTTTCAATAAACTAATTTCTTTACTGACTATGTTCAGTGTAGATTTTATCCCATTTATTGAATTTTTTATTTCGAAAACTACATAGTTCCTCTTTAAGATTTATACTTGATTATTTTTAATTTCTACTTGAGCTTGTTACATTTCTTTCTGCTTTTGCTTCATAATCTTATATTATTGGAAGTTACATTTTATTTCTTTAAACATCCTAAAAATATTTTTGAAATCCCCCCCACACTGTTCTATAACATTTATTTCATCTAGAGTGAATTCCCATTTTGAAAGTTAATATATATATATATATTTTTACTCTGCCTCCCTCTATAATTTTTTAAATATGTTTTGATATTTTTGTTGTCAGGTTCATTTTGGTAGTGAGTAGTTTTGTATATATTTTCTCTCTTTTTTCTTCTCTTTCTCTTTTTCCAACATCTGTCTCCTGTTCCAGTTTCCTCTCTCTTATTCCAGCTTCACTATAAACCTCTCTCTCCCCTCTTTTTCTCTTTGACCACCTCTTTCCATGCACTGATGTTATAATTGTCCCCAGTGGGACTTTGGGTCCCCAAACAGATACCAGGTTTTATGATTGAGCTTTAAGCCTTCTTCCTGAGATCATATTGGGTATATCACAGAACAAATTATATAACCACTGTCTCAGTCATCTAGTGCTGCTCTAACAGAGATACCATGAGTGGATGGCTTTACAAAGAGAAATTTATTCTCTTACAGTCCAGTAGGCTACAAGTCCAAATTCAGGGCATCAGCTCCAGGAAAAGGCTCTCTCTCTCTGTCGGCTCTGGAGAAAGGTCCTTGTGATGCCTCAGTCTTTCCTTGGTCTGGGAGAATCTCAGCACAGGAACCTCAGGTCCAAAGGAGGTTCCCATGTGTCTCTGCTCACTTCTCTCTTCTATATCTCAAAAGCGATTGCATTAAGACACTGATCTTGTCAACCTCATCAGTATAACCTCATCACAGTGATAGAATTCACAACACATGAGGAGATCACATATAATCTCATCATAGTGGTAGAGTTTACAACACATAAGGAAATCACATCAGATAACACAATCATACAATACTGGGAATCATGACCTAGCCAAGTTGCTACACACATTTTTGGGGGGACACAATTCAATGCATGACAACCACCTTGTACAGTCTCCTTTATGATTGTAAGGCTCTCTGTTTCCTTCTGATTAACCCAAAATTGATTGTCATCACGTCAGTTCCGACTTATAGTGATCCTATGTACAACAGAACAAAACGCTGTCCAGTCCTGTGCCATCCCAAAGATCTATGTGGATCGGACCATTGGTGAGCCATAGGGTTTTCACTGACTGATTTTCAGAAGATTACCAGGCCTTTCTTCCTAGCTCCACTGAAACCTGTTTAGTGTCATAGCATTACACATGTCTCCACTGACAGATGGGTGTTGACTGTGCATGAGGTGCATTGGCCAGAAATCAAAGCCTAGGCTCCATCATGGAAGGCTAGAATCCTACCTGTGAACTGCCACTGTCCCCTCTTGGCACCTTAAATAAAAAGAAAAGAAAACCGCTGCCGTCAAGTCAATCCTGACTCATAGGTCACTATAGGACAGAGTAGAACTGCCTCACAGGGTTTCCAAGGAGTGGCTGGTGGATTCAAATTGTTGACCTTTTGGTTAGCAGCTGAGCTCTTAACCACTGTCCCACCAGGGCTCCAGTTCTCCGCACCTAGTAAGCTCTGATTAAGTATTTGCTGTATTTATTGTTATTGTTGTTGCTTGGAAAGGCTAAGGGTCTTCTTAAAATGCTGGTTGTGTAAGGACTGTTATTGTTCTGTGTTGGTTAACTGAGATTACTCCATACACACATTATTAAAAGCATTTCCAGTCATGGATAGTTTAATTCTTCAGAGAAATACAACACTAGTGGCAAATGTTGGGCAGTATGACCCTGCTCCAGCAGGTATTGTCTTAATGATACCAGTAATGGCTTATTTTTACCAAGGCCCTCTCCACCTAACAAGCAGAAAGCACTCTATAGACATTATCACATAATGATTTAGAGAAGTTGCTAGGCTACAAGTACTACGTTATCATTTCTGTTTTGCACAGAGTCTAAGTAACTTGCTTATGTTCACATAGAAAGACAGTAGTAGAACAAGGAAAAACCCATTACATGAGTCTCTTAAATTCTACCTGGAGATTTGGGCTCCCAAAGCAAGTAAATTCATAGTAGCCTATGTCACATACATTCTCTATAAATTTAAGATAATTTACTCAAAATCGCTTTGCAATGTGAGATCTGGCAGTATGACATCATCAGTTAAACTCAGCTTGATTCAGTAAGCCCCAAAATCAATTACTAGGTTCACAGACTGCAATACATTTGACAACTGGAACAAATAGTAAGACAATTCACAATTTTAGCCTATTTGGCTCTCAATCCATTAGGAGTACTTCCTACATGCCAGATGCAAATGGTGACACGATCAGCTGCTAACCGAAAGGTTGGTGGTTTGAGTCCACCCGGAGGCTCTTCAGAAGAAATGCCTGACAATCTACTTCTGAAAAAATCAGCCATTGAAAACCTTATGGAGCACAGTTCTACTCTGACTCACATGGGGTCATCATGAGTCATAATCAACTCTACAGCAACTTGTTTTTGGTATTATGTGCCAGGCGTTATGCTCCCACAATTAAAAGTGCTTCTCAGGGCGTTACAGTCAAGTGAAATAGTGAAATAAAAAATACAGACATATACCTAGATGTAGGTGAGATATAGGTTTATACAAATATAACACTATAAGAGAGTAACAAAGTGCATCAGATAATAAGTAAAGGAGATGGTATTTTTGCTGGGTACTTGGAAAAACCATGTGCAAAGGATATAATTTAAATAAGGTCTTAAAGAATGGACAGGTATGCAGATCACATTCAGCAGATGGAAAGAAAATACCATGTAGAGCAGGTGGACTGGAGGTGGAAAGTTTTGCTGACGTAGGGTAAATGGGCAACTATCCTTTATTTATATGTTCTCCACATTAATGGGGACCACACTGTTACTTTCTCACAAACCTAAGACCAAATTCCTGTTAACTTAATTGGAAGGAGAATAAAAGGGAAAAATAAAAAGGAACTGTTTCAATTTTCTTTCTAACTACTTTCTATGGGGAACATCTAGATAACAGGCCAAATACGCCTGAGATACCTACGTATCGCCTCCTTTGGTGGCTTGTTTCAGAAAGTAAATCTGTGTGATATTTTTTTATTCCCCTGTTTAATTAAGAAAGTGGCAGCAGTGAGCTTTGTACCCATCATCTCACTGATGCGGCATTAGAATTCTGCTGAATTCTACTAATTGCAACCCACTGGTGTACCTACAGGGGCCTGGTGGTGAAGTGGCTAACAGCTTGGCTGTTAACCAAAGGTCGGCAGTTCAAATCCACCAGCCACTCCTTGGAAACCCTATGGGGCAGTTCTACTCAGTCCTATAGGCTCCTATATGAGCCCTGGTGGCACAGTGGTTAAGGGTTGGGCTGCTAACTGAGAGGCTGGTGGTTTGAACCTACCAGCTGTTCCACATGAGAAAGATGTGACAGTCTACTTCCGTAAAAATTGTAGCCTTGGAAACCTATGAAACAGTTCTACTTTGTCCTACAGCATTGCTATGAGTCAGACTTGACGGCAACTAGTTTAGTTTTTAGGTTGGGGCAGGGTGACTACAGACCCTTTGTATAACCAATGTTTTTAAGTGATATCCAAAATATTTCCAACTGAACCACTAAAACTGCGAAGAGTTTAAGCTTCCCTAGCTCAGCTTGTGCTATTATTTTATGAAATAAGACTGGAAACTTCATAAAGACAGAAGTTGTTGCTACACTCTGTATCAATGACAATAATAAGCACAGTTGGTGAATTCACTGAGTATTTGGTGAGTCCCTTCTTTGACGGAGTTGCAATAATGTTTTGTAATTACATTTAAATGCCCATCATGTGTTTGCCACTGTCCATTATTCAATGCTATATCAGTTAACCATTACTATGTTTTCCAGGGTTGCAGGTGAAAATTTGCTCCTAGTGGGAAGTTACCATAATCAATGGAACTATACTATCAACACAGGACAGCACAGATTTTACAATAGGATGCTTGGGTTTGAGACATTACTTTTCACGTTCTGGCTGTGATCCAGGGTAAGTAACTTTGTGTTTCTAAATCTTACTTGGAAAATGGGAATAATAATGATGCCTACTAAACTGAGTTTTCAGAACCACATGAGATAATGGATGTAAATGTACTTTATAAAAGTAGCACACTAGTATCATTTGTCATTATAATTAGGAGTTGGTTAGTTATTAGATTTAAATCAATATATAAAATGATTTATAGTGTATCTCTTTAATAATAAGTTGTAGACTTTGTAAAGTTGCCATTAAAGCCGACCCTTAATACTGGTATTATGGAGGGGTAGTGTTGCTCAGAGAAACTACAAACTGGATTAGTTTTGGATGTTGGATTTTTAGAAAAATTTTGTTGGGTTTTAGGTGAAAGTTACAGTGAAAATTAGTTTTTCATTAAAAAATTTATACACAAATTGTTTTGTGACTCAGGTTGCAATCCCTGAAATGTGTCAACACTCTCCCACTTTCCCTTTCCATACTGGGTTCTCCGGGTCCATTCATCCAGTTTTCCTGTTCCTTCCTGCCTTCTTGTCTTTGCTTTTGGGCAGGTGTAGCCCGTTTGGTCTCATATACTTGATTGAACTAAGAAGCACGTTCCTCACCTGTGTTATTGTTTGTTTAATAGGCCTGTCTAATCTTTGGCTGAAAGGTGGACTTTGGAAATGGCTTCAGTTCTGAGTTAGCAGGGTGTTCAGGGGCCCCGTAGTCTCGGGGGGTCCTCCAGTTTCTGTCAGTGACTTTGAATTTTCTTCTACATTTTTCTCCCACTCTGTCCAGGACCCTCAACTGTGATCCCTGTCAGAGTGGTTGGTGGTGGTAGCTGGGCACCATCTAGTTCTTCTGAGCTTAGGCTGGTGCAGGGTGTGGTTCATGTGGTCCATTAGTCCTTTGGATTAATATTTTCCTTGTGCCTTTGGTTTTCTTCATGCTCCTTTGCTTGAAACATGATGCATTTTAGATTGCTACTCGAAAGCTTTTCAGGCCCCAGGCAATACTCGCCAAAATAGGATGTAGATTTTTTTATGAACTATGTTATGCCAGTTGATTTAGATGTCCATCCAGACAATGATCCCCAGCCCTGAATCCCAGAAACTCAGTCCCTCAAGGTATTTGGATGTGTCTGGAATGCTTCCATGACTTTGCCATGATCAAGTTTTGCTGCCTTTCCCTATATTGTGTCTTTCCTTTCACCAGAGTTAACTTGACTACTATCTAGTTAGTGATTTCTCCTCCCCTCCCTCGTAACCATCAAAAATTGTTTTTTCTGTATGTCAACTTTATCTTCAGTTCCTATAATAGTACTCTCATACAATATTAGTCCTTATGTAATTGACTTATTTCACTCAGCATAATGCCCTCCAGCTTCATCCATGTTGTGAGATATTTCACAGATTCATCATTGTTTTTTTATCATTGCATGGTATTCCATTGCGTGTATGTACCATAATTTGTTTATCCATTCATATGTTGATGGACACCTAGGTTGTTTCCATCTTTTTGCTATTGTGAATAATGCTGCAATGAACATGGGTGTTCATACGTCAATTCATGTGACAGATCTTATTCCTGTAGGATATATTTGTAGGAGTAGGATTACTGTATCATATGGTATTTCTATTTCTAGCTTTCTAAGGAAGTGCCATATCATTTTCCAAAATGGTTGTACCATTTTGCATTCCCACCAGCAGTGCATAAGAGTTCCAATCTCCCCCAGACTCTCCAACATTTGTTATTTTCTGATTTTTTGACTCATGCCAGGGTGAGTTGGTATCTCATTGTGATTTTGATTTGCATTTCTCTAATGGCTAGTGATTGAGAGCATTTCCTCATCTGTCTGTTAGCTGCTTGAATGTCTTCTTTGGTGAAGTGTTTGTTTGTATCCTTGTCCATTTTTAAATTGGATTATTTTTCTTTTCATTGTGGAGATATTGGATTTTCCTGTACATTTTAGATTGTAGACCTTTGTAGGATTTGTCATAGCCAACGTTTTTTTCCCAGTCTATAGTTTCTGTTTTTACTCTTTTGGTGAAGTCTTTTGATGAGCATAAGTGTTTAATTTTTAGAAGATTCCAGTTATCTAGCTTATCTTCTGGATTTGTGTCTTGTTAGTTATGGTTTGTATCCTGTTAATGCCACGTATTAGGGCCTCTAGCATTGATTCTATTTTTTCTTCTATGATTTTTATAGTTTTTGGTTTTGTATATAGATCTTTGATCCATTTTGCATTAGTTTTTGTGTATGGTGTGAGGTAGAGGTTCTGCTTCATTTTTTTTGCAGATGGACATCCAGTTTTGCCAGCACCATTTGTTAAAAAGACTGTCTTTTCCTCATTTGATGGACTTAGGTCCTTGTTGGAGATCAGGTGAGTGTAGGTGGGTGGATTTACATCTGGGTTCTCAATTCCGTTTCGTTGGTCAATGTGTCTGTTGTTGTACCAGTACCAGCCTGTTTTGACTATGGTAGCTGTATAGTAGGTTCTGAGGCCAGGTAATGGGAGTCCACCTACATTCTTCGTCTTCAATAGTGCTTTACATATCTGAGATATCTAGTTTTGCCAGCACCATTTGTTAAAAAGACTGTCTTTTCTCCATTTAATGCACTTTGGTCCTTTGTCAAAGATCATCTGACCATAGGTAGATGGATTTGCTTCTGGTTTCTTGATTCTGTTCCATTGATCTATGTGTCTGTCATTGTACAGTGCCAGGCTCTTTTGAACACTTTGGCTGTATAGTAGGTTCTCAGATGAGGTAGTGCGATGCCTCCTACTTTGTTCTTTTTCTTCAATAATGCTTTGCTTATCTGGCGCCTCTTGACTTTCCGAGTAAAGTTGGTGATTTATTTCTCTGTATCATTAAAGAATGCTGTTGGTATTTGGACCAAGATTGCATTATATCTGTAGATTGCTTAGGGTAGAATTGACATTTTCACAATTTTGAGTCTTCCTATCCATGAGCATGGTATGCTTTTCTATTTATGTAGACGTCTTTTAGTTTCCTGCAATAGTGTTTTATGGTTTTCTTTATATAGGTCTTTTACATCCCTGGTTAGATTTATTCCTAAGTATTTTATCTTTTTAGGGGTATTATAAATGGTATTGTTTTCTTTATTTCATTTTCGAAGTTCTCTTTATTAGTGTATAGGAATTCAACTGATTTTTGTATGTTGATCTTGTATCCTGCTATTCTGCTGAATCTTTCTATAAGTTCCCATAGTTTTCTTGTGGAATCTTTGGGGTTCTCTTTGTACAGGATCATGTCACCTCTGAATATGGATAGTTTTACTCCTTCCTTTCCAATTTGGATACCTTTCTTTCTTTTTCTTGCCTTATTGCTCTAGCTAGGTTTCCCAGCACAATGATAAATAGGAATAGTGATAACGGGCATCATTATCTTGTTCCTGTTCTCAGGGGGAATGCTTTGAACCTCTCTCTGTTGAGAATGATGTTGGCTGTTGGTTTTGTATAGATGCCCTTTATTAGGTTGAGGAATTACCCCTCTATTCCTATTTTACTGAGAGTTTTTATGAGGAATGGGTGTTGGACTTTATTGAATGCCTTTTTTTTGTCAATTGAGATGATCATGTGATACCTTTGTTTACATAGTGGATTACATTGATTGGTTTTCTAATGTTGCATCATCCTTGCATAACTGGTATGAATGCCACTTGGTAATGGTTTATTATTTTTTTTGAAATGATGCTGAATTCTATTGGCTAGAATTTTGTTTAGAATTTTTGCATCTATATTTATGACAGACATTGGTCTGTGATTTTCTTTTTTTGTCTTGTTTTTTCCCGACTTTGGTATCAGGGTTATGCTGGCTTCATAGAATGAATGCAGGAGTATTCCTTCCTCTTCTATGCTCTGAAATAGTTTGAGTAGAACTGGTCTGAGTTCTTCTTTGAATGTTTGGTAAAATTCTATGGTGAAGCCATCCTGGCCAGGGCTTTTTCTGTTGTTTTTGTTGGGAGTTTTTAAATTACTTTTTCATTCTCTTTTCTTGTTAGGTGTATGTTCAGATTTTCTATCTCAGTTTTTTTTAATTTAGGTAAGTAGTGTGTTTCTAGAAATTTGTCCATCTCCTCTAAGTTCTCCAATTTGTTTGATTTCAATTTTTCATAACATTCTGTTATGATCTTATTTATTTCAGTTGAGTCTGTTATCTCCATCTCTTTTTTTATTTGGGTTATTTGCTTACTCTTCTGTGTTTCTTTTGTCAGTTTGTCCAGTGGTTTGTTAATTTTGTTGATCTTTTCAAAGAACCAACTTTTGGTCTTGTTGATTCTTTCTATTTTTTTTTTTCCTGTTCACTGTTTCATTTATTTCTGCTCTAATCTTTCCTATTTTCTTTCTCCTGATGGCTGTGAGCTCCTTTTGCTGTTCTCTTTCTGTTTATTCAACTTGGCTAATGTATTGGTTTTGGCCCTTCTTTTTTGTGATATGTGTGTTTATTGCTATAAATTGACCTCTGAGCACTGCCTTCGGGGTCTGACAGGTTTTGGTCTGATTTGTTTTCATTTTCATTTAATTCTAGGAATTTTTTTGATTCCCTTATTGATTTCTTCTATTTCCCAGTTGTTTTGAAAGAAGGTGCTGTTTAGTTTCCATGTGTCTGATTTTTTTTTCTTGCTCTTCTGTTACTGATTTCTACTTTTACAGTGTTATTATCAGAAAGAATGCTTTGTTTTATTTCAATGTTTTGGATATATTGAAGGCTGCTTTGTGGACTAAAATGTGTTTTTTGTTTTTTTTTTTTTTCTGGAGACTGTTCCTTGTTCATTGGAAAAGAATGTATACTTTGCTACTGTTGGGTGGAGTGTTCTATGTATATCCATGAGGTCAAGCTGGTTGATTCCCACCTGTGAATCTTCTGTATCTTTGTTGAGTTTCTTTCCAGATGTTCTGTCCTTTACTGAGAGTGGTGTGCTGAAGTTTCTTACTGTTATTGTGAAACTGGCTATTTCTTGCTGTTAGATTGTATGTATTTTGGAGACCTGTCATTGGGTGAGAAACCCTGGTGGTGTGTGTTTGAGTGCTATGGCTGCTAACCAAAAGGTCAGCAGTTCAAATCCACCAGGTGTTCCTTGGAAACCCTATGGGGCAGTTCTACTCTGTCCTGTAGTGTCGCTATGAGTCAGAATCAACTCGACGTCAATGGGTTTGTTTTGTTTTGTTTTGTTTTTTTGTCATTGGGTGCGTAGATATTTATTAAGGTTATGTCTTCTTGGTGGATTGTCCCTCTAATCATTATATAATGCCCTTCCTTGTGTTTTATTGTTGTTTTTGCCTTGAAATCCATTTTATCTGAGATTAATATTGTCATTCCTGCCTTTTTTCGGTTACTCTTTGCCTGATATATTTTTTCCATCCTTTGATTTTTAATACACTTACGAGTTTTTGTCTAAGGTGTGTCTCTTGTAGACAGCATATTGATACTTCATGCTTTTTTATCCATTCTGCCACTTTCTGTCTCTTTACAGGTGCATTTAAGCCATTTACATTTAGTGTGATTGTCTATAGGTATGAGTTTATTGCTGTCATATTGTTGTGGTTTTTTTTTTTTTGTGGTGCTGACATTTCCTTTGTTCCTTTTACTTTCTTGTGCTGAGTTCCTTTAATTTATGGTTTTTGTTTCCTTTCTTTATTATAGGATTTTGTGTTTACTGAGACTTTATGTTTTTCTTTTTCTTTATTCTGATGAGTAGGCTTGTTAACTTTCTTTGTGGTTACTTGGAAATTTACCCTTATCTTCCAATGTTTCAAACAGTATTTGATTACTTGATGTCACCTTGACTTCCTCTCCTTTGAAAGCTCTATACCTCCAACGTTTATTCCCCCTTTTATTGTTTTGAACTTGTCATCATTTACAGATTGTCATCTCAGTTTCCCTGTTTTAAGTCCTTTAGCTTTGTTTTATCAATGAGAATATTTTACTCAGGTTGGTATCTGGCTGATGCTGTCTTGTGTCCTAATCTTGTATATGTTGTTGGTTCTCTAACCAAAGGACTCCCTTTAATATTTCTCATAAGTTAGGTTCGGTTTTTACGCATTTCCTTAATTTCTGTTTATCTGGCAAGGTCCTAATTTTCCATCATATTTGAGAGAAATTTTTGCAGGGTATATTATTCTTGATTAGCAGTTTTTTTAATTAAGGTTTTATATACATCATCCCACTGTCTTCTTCCCTGTATAGTTTCTGCCGAGTAATCAGAGTTTAGTCTTATTGTTTCCACTTTGTAAGTGACTTTCCTTTTTTCTCGAGATGCTCTCAGGATTCTTACTTTGTCTTTGATTTTGGCAAGTGTGAGTATGATATGTCTTGGTGACTTTCTTTGGGAGTCTATCTTATATCGGGTTCGTTGAGCACCTTGGATGATCAGCTTTTCATTTTTCATGATATTTGGAAAGTTTTCTGCCAGCAAGTCTTCAAAAATATTCTCTGTGTTTTCCATTTTCTCCCCCTGTTCTTGAAATCTGATCATGAGCAAATTTTTGTTTTTGTGTCCCTCATAATTCTTAGGTTTTCTTCATTCTTTTCCATGATTTTTTCCTCAAAGTGGCATCCACAAATTTATCTTAAATCTCACAGATTCTGTTTTCCATTGTTTCAAATTTGCTCCTAAAACCTACTATTGAGTTGTCCATTTAGAAATTTTGTTGTTTATCTTTTGGATTTCTAGTTACTGTTTTTGTATGACTTCTAATTGTTTATTTATTTTGATGTTTTGTTCTTGTATTGCTGTCTTGGATTCTTCTATTGCTTTGTCTGTGTTTTCCTTGATTTTCACTACACTGATCGTTAATTCTGTGCATGTGTTCCATGATTTTATCTGTTTTTCCCCCGGTTTTGTATGTGTCTTCCTTGATCTCTTTCCCAATCTCTTGGAGAGCCCTAAATATTAGTCTTTTGAATTGCATACCAGGTAGTTCTACTGCCTTTTCTTCTACCAAAAGTCATCTGATTTTTTATTTTGGTCACTTTCTAGATCCATCTTATCCTACTTTTTTATGTTTCGATATTGTCTGCTGTCTCTAAGACATTAAGGTATTATCTTCTTTATTTTTGACTGTATGTTCATTTGTTTTGTCCTGTTTCTTTATTTTGTTTTGATATGTCATGGTGGGTGAGCCAGACATGCTTTGCTGTTTGCTTCTCTGTGAGTATGATAACTGTCTCCACCTTGTCCTGGTGGGCATAGCAGCAGCAGACAAGGCGAGCCCACTTCGCTATGTACTGGTTTGGCATGGTGGCTGAGGACAGACTGGACAGGTGCTGTCTGCCTCCTTAATTCAGCAGTTTGGGAACATTTATAGCCTTTCACCAGGTAGGTGTGGTGTTGGAAAGGGAGTTGTACAGGCTCACTTCCCACCATTCAGCAGCTAGTCAAGTGGTGGGAGCAGAGGGGCAGTGCGGGCCGACTGGGGCTGTGGGTCTTAGATAGGGATGCTCTAACAACAGCACATAGTGAGGGCCAGCAAGAAGGGGGGGCATGGTGTATGGGGCTAGGTGGGAGGTAGAAATTGTTGGGCTGGTGGCTTTCTAGCCACAGTGGTACAGCGTGGCCTGGCTGGTAGTGGGGGAGGTGACATATGGGGCTAGGTGGGAGGGAGAAAGAAAAGGAAGAAAGGGATAAAAAATGGCATGGAAGTAGCTGGTGGGTGGGGACAGGGCACACCCGGGGTGGTGGCAGGCTGGTGTCTCTTTAGCTGTGGCAGTGAGTTATGGCCTGGCAGGAAGGGGTTGAGGTGGCATATATGGGTCTAGCGGATGTTGGTTTTTTACTTCTCTGTAGTTCCCAAAAGTGAGGCTGTTCATGATTACCTTAATTGCTGTCTTTATGTTCACATAAGAAATGCATTACCAGTGTGATTAAAGATTTGCTAAAAAACAAACAAAACACCCACAAGCCTACTTTGAAGTTTTTGGTGTTAACATTGAATTATTGCTATTTATTTGTTTAATTGTGTCATATAAAGTCCTAAATGAATTAATGTCTCCTTAACAGAGGCATGTGGTCTTTCAAGTTCTCTTACCATCTGAAAGTTGGCAGTTATTCACTTACATGAATCTTAAAGTTGGTTGCCATCCAGTGTCAGTGTCACACATAGGCAACTCCATACGTGTCAGAGCGGTCCATAAGGTTTTCAGTGGCTGATTTCTCAGAAGTAGATCAACAGGCCTTTTTCTTGAGGTGCCTCTGGGTGGACTTAAACCACCAACCTTTGGATTAGCAACTTGGCATGCTTGTAGCACCTAGGGACTCCATATACAGCCTACTTTCCATTAGATATCAGTGCATATGATTAAAGTTGGTAAGGAATAAAAACAGGTGTCATTACAGTTAAAATAGAATTTATTTCATCAAATAAAGAAGAATGTAACAGAAAAGTTTTTTTTAAGAGATACTTTGTTCTATATTTTAGGAGGAATGCATGAGGGATTGAAGAGAAAAATGAACATTTGTAAGAACAGATTTTAAATTGAGTGTTTGAACTAGAGAAATGTGTCCTTTTCAGCCTTTTTATTTAGCCATTTGTCTCAACAGACAGAGAAAAAATTTAAAAATATATATATTTGATCAAATATTCACAATATAAAAAATACTATGAGAAATATAAAGATAAATACACCCTTACCTATGGAATCAAATTGATTCTGACTCATAGTGACAGAATAGGACAGAGTAGAACAGCCTCATATGGTTTATATCTTTATGGAAGCTTTACTGCCACATCTTTCTCCTGTGGAGCAGCTGGTGGGTTCAAACACCAACATTTTGGTTAACAGCTGAACACTTTCACGACTGTACCACCAGGGATCCTTAAAGATAAACATAGGAAAACTTAAATGTATTTGTCATTACAATATATCTAGGTGTTTTATATACATCATTTGATTTGATTCTATCTTTCTCTTTCTCTCTCTCTCCTTTTCTCCCTTTCTCTCTCACTTACATGGTGTGCACGCATACACACACACACACACACACACTCACACAGGTAAGGAAATAAACATAGAAAAGTAATATAGTTAATAGTAGGGGATTGGGATGGAAAGCTAGGTGTACATGATTCCAAATTCTATGCACTTTCTACCTCATTGTGGAACAGAATATATGAAGCAAGACCTAAAGCTAACAAGGTCTATACTAAAGAGTAACATGGTCAAGAAATTCTCATTTAGATAGTAGCAAATTTAATAGTACATGAATTATTTCTTGAAGGTATGGCTGACCTAAATAACTCTTTTAATGACCTAGAGAAAAATTAAAACATCAAGAAACAGAAATCTTGCAAAGTATTTTATCCAGTTTTAATTTTCTAATAAATATGTTAATGTTATACTTGCTGACAGGTCTCGTAGTGTATAAGAATTAAAACGACATTGAATTATTTTATTATGGGAATTTAAAACAAAAATAAAAGTAAGAGAATAATATAATCAATTCCCATTAATTTGGCACCCAGCTTAAATAATTGCCAATATTTTGCCAATCTTCTTTCACTCATACTATGCTACCTTTTTTCCACTGATGAATATTTAAAACCCTTGATATCATATAATTTCACATATATACACTTCAGTATATATCTCTGTAGACAATGACTCTTAAAAAAGCCCAAAATACCATTCTTACTCTTAAAACTATTCATACTGATTCCTTAATGTTATCTAATATTCAGTCCTTACTCAATTTTTCATAATTGTCTAATAAACGTCTTTTTATAGTTGGTTTGTTTGAATCAAGATTCAAACAGGATTAAATGCAAGTCTTAAAAAATCAAACATTTTCCAAGTAACTTAACTGCATTCCAGAACAAAGTACAAAATTATTTAACTGCATTCTAGAACAAAGATGGGATGGTAAGCTAGGTCTGTATGACTCCAAATTGGGGAAATTTAAAACATAGAAAAAAAAAAAGAATAATATAATCAATAATTATTATTCTTGATACAAAAGGAATGCAAAAACCTCCAGAACCCAAAAATGTTAAATTCACAATCTCTCCCATGCAATAAAAAATTACCAAGCATGAAAAGAAGCAAGAAAACACAACATTTAATGAGAAAATAAAATTATCAGTAGAAACAAGCCCAGAAATAACATGATAAAAAAAAGGATTACAAATATATTAACAGTGCAATTACAAAAATATTTCATATATTCAGAGAGGTTGAGTAAAGTATGGGCATGTTAAGGACAGAAATACTTCACCTAAAAATAGTAGAATACTTACTATTTTTAATGAACATGGCATGTTTATGAAGATAGACTATGTCCTGAGCCATAAAACCAATGTTAAGAAATAAAAGAATTGGTAAATACAAACTATGTTCTTTGAAAACAATGAACTTGAACTAGAAATCAATAACAGAGAAAATATCTGGAAATCCCCATGTAGTTAGAAGCCAAACAAAACACTTGAAATAACTCATAGCTCACAAACGAACAAAAAAAAAAGAATAAGAAAAAAATATTTTGAATTGAATAATATTGAAAACATATCAAATTTTGTGAGACATGGCTAAATCAGTGCTTAGAGGAAATTTTATAGCATTTCATCCTCATATTAGAAAGGAAAAAAATGTTTCCAATCAATTATCTATGCTTTAATAAACTAGAAAAAGAAGAGCAAAAAAAAAAAAAAAAAATAACAAAAATAAAAAAAAACCCAAAACAAGCAAAAGCAAGGAAATCATAGAGAAATTAGTGAAACTGAACACAAAAATAATAGAAAACCCACTCTTAGGAATAAATCCTAGACAAATAAGAGCCATCACTCGAATAGACGTATGCATACC
>NW_004443980.1:6860147-6864405 GCF_000243295.1 Trichechus manatus latirostris
TGTGCATGTAGAAATTTTTGAAATGGTGTATCTTTGGCTATGTAGATTTTCACTAAAAAGAAAAAAAAGTCAAGAAGGGAGAGGGTTGACATGTCGTTTGGTTATTAACCAATGTCATAAAACAATATGTGTACTGACTGTTTAATGAGAAACTATTTGTTCTGTAAACCTTCATGTGAAGTACAATTAAAAAAATAAAAATAATAGAAAAATTAATCAAACCCAAAAGTTGGTTCTTTGACAAGATTAATAACATTGATAAACCTCTAGTGAGATTGCTCAGGTGGGGGAAAAGAAACAAATTTCCATTATCAGGAATGTAAGAAGAGACATCATTACATATTCTACAGGCATTAAAAAGATATTAAGGGAATGTTAAAAATAACTTTATTCTTATAAATTTGACAATTTAATTGAAATATACAAATGCCTAAAAAGACACTATTAAAACTCACTCAAGTGAAATGAATAACCCAAATAGTTCTCTACCTGTTGAAATCAATAGAATTCATAGAAATATTTCAACAAAGAAGACTCTTGACCTAGATTACTTCCTTGGCGAATTGCTGCTAGTAAATTATTTAAGAAAAAGTACTAATTCTACACAAACTCCTCTAGGAAATACTTCACAATTCATTTTATGAGGCCAGACATAATCAAACAAATCAAAATCAGATAAGGACTTTACAAGAAAAGAGAACTACAGAACAAAATCTGACATGAACATAAATGCAAATATCCTCATTAAAAAAATATCAAGTCAAGACTCCAGGCAACATGATGCTATAGTCAGAAGCACCACGCCATCCCTCCACAGCAAAGATCAGAAAAACTAAGTCAAACAGAGTCACACATCAATCCTGAAACCCTAAGCATCAAATGAAGAGATAAGGAACTCAGCCAAGCACCAAATGGAATAAGAAACTGACCCAGAACAGAGAGCAAGGAGAGATACATGCAGAGGTCCCTATCAGCTACCACAGCACTGGTCCGCCATCTCGGACTCCTATCAGAGATCAGCAAACAGGAGGTACGAGAAAGAGTTTCATGGAGCTTCCAGCAGAAGACAGAACAACCGGAAACCCACGATATAGGCTTTCCCACCCCCTACCCTTCTTCAGCCTCACTTAGCCTACTTTGTTTCCTGCAGCCACAGTCTATTAGCCAGGAAGCACAATTTCCCCACTCAGTGCTGCTTGGATTCCACCTGTCTGCCCTGGCCAGCTCTCTGAGTGCCATTTGTTGGCTGCTGGTGTTGCTTTTTTCCACTTCTTTAGATTTTTTCCTTACCTCTCAACACCTCCCCCTCCTTTCTCTCAAATACCTGGCTCTGTGTGTCTTCTTTGCTTTTTCCTGAAAGGCTGTGAAACACGGCTCAACTGTGAAACTGCTTCCCGGCCCGTGTCGCCACGCTGGTGGGACCCCTGGGGCTTTTTTGTTTCTTTGTTTGTTTGCTCTGATTTGTTCTCTATTAATTTGTTTATTTGTTTTCTTTTCCTTTTCTCAGCTTGGGAGCCCCTTCTAACCCGGCAGTACCATGTGGCTTGGAAGCTAGTCCCTTGCTCTGTGCAGATGCACAGGGATATCCCTGGGGGCATTTATTTTTTCTTGTTTTTGTTTTTTTCATTCCTTTGTTTAGTTTTCTTCTCTTTCTTATTCCCTTTTTGTCTCTCTTCATTTCCAGTTTCTCGATTTATTCATTTTTTTCTTTTACCCTTTTTCTTTTTTTCATTTTTGTTTTTCCCTATTTCTCAGTCTCTCATCTCTCCACTCCAATAGCAAGCTCTCTTAGCACTCTTTTTTATTTGTGTGTATGTTTTCGGCTCCTGTTTCTCTAGCCTCTCTATCATCTTTCCCATACCCATCTTAGCTCCACACATAACAATCTACCTCCTCCTTCTTGCCTACCTTGACTGTGCACTGAACATCACACTCCTAAGCAGCACAGTCATGGCCTACTGGAACCTGCCCAGCACTTATTCCCAGTCCACACTGTCAGCTCTGCTATGTGCCATAAAAAAAGTATCCCAGCAACTCCCCTTCAGCTGGACCTGCCCTGCTGTAACATACCTGAGTGACAGACCCTGCTCATTGGAGAAGGAGGTGAAAAGTATCATGCCAACAGACAAGCAAACAACAAAGAAAGCACAGCCCACCTGCTCAGACATAACCAAATAAAACAAAAAAGCATGATGAAACAAACAAATCTACAATCAATACACGAGGAAAATAACCAGTGAATGTCCCGAAGACAGCAGACAATATCAAAACATTTACAAAAATAGGACAGGATGGTTCCAGTAGGCGTCCAAAATAAAATACCAGATGACCTTCCAGTAGAAGAAAAGGCACTAAACCTAACTGATAGGGAATTCAAATCTCTAATATTCACAATTATCCAAGAGTTGAAGCAAAAAAACAACAAAAAAGGGGAAAAAATAGACAAATTCATGGAAAATACAGACAAAAAATGGAAGAATTCAGGAAAATAATACAGGAACAAAATGCTAAAATAAATTCACAACTAGAAATCATACAAAAACAACAATTAGAAATCCAAAAAATAAACAACAAGATTTCAGAAATGGACAGTGTCATAGAAGGGCTGAGGAGCATGTTTGAAACAATGGAAGATAGGATTAGCGAAATTGAAGACAAACACTTGGCTACAACTCTGAGTCAAAATCAGAAAAAAGAATGAAGAAAAATGAAGAAACCCTGAGAATTATGTGGGATACAATCAAAAGCAAAAATCTGCAAGTGGAGTTCCAGAACAGGGGGAGAAAACAGAAACCAGAGAGGATCATTGAAGAATTCCTGACAGAAAACTTCCCCAATATCATGAAAGATGAAAAGCTGACCATCCAAGAATCTCAATGAACCCCATATAGGATAGACCCCAAAAGAAAATCACCAAGGCATATCATAATCACACTCACTAAAACCGAAAACAAACAAAGAATCCTGAGAGCAGCTCAAGAAAAACAAAAAGTCACAAACTGAGGAGAAACAATAAGACTAAGCTCAGATGATTCAGCAGAAACCATGCAGGCAAGAAGGCAATGGAATGACATATATAAAACATTGAAAGAAAAAAATTGCCAGCCAAGAATAGTATATCCTGCAAAAAACTCTTTCAGATATGATGGAGAAATTAGGTAATTTCCAGATAAACAGAAATTAAGGGACTATGTAAAAACAAAACCAAATTTACAAGACTCATTAAAGGAAGTCCTTCGATCTGAGAACAAACAATATCAGACCACAGGCTGAATATAGGACACAGGATTGTACTAGGGAGATACCAATCTAGAAAATGAACTCTTAAGGACTATGCAAAACCAAAAGAATTACAACAGGGAACCAGAGAGGTTAATCTGTAAATGACAACAGCATCAGAACAATAAAAGAGGGAATAAATGGCGTAAATATAGAACCTTCTAATGGAGAGGAAGTCAAGCAATACCAAGTAACAATAGACTTGTTCAAACCTAGGAAGATAAGGGTAAATTTCAAGGTAACCACAAAGAAAGTTAACAAACCTCATCAAATTAAAGAAGAAAAACATAAAGTCTCAGTAAAAACAAAACCTACAAAAAAAAAAAATGAAAAAAAAAATCCACTAACAAAAGGAACTCGGCACAGGACAGTATGAGGAACAAAGAAAACTCAGCACCACAAAATGCACTCCCGCTCCTAGGAATATATCCTAGATAAATAAGAGCCATCACACTAATAGACATATGCACATCCATATTCATTGAAGCACTGTTCACAACAGCAAAAAGATGGAAACAACCTAGATGCCCATCAACAGATGAATGGATAAAAAACTATGGTACATACACACAATGGAGTATTATACAAAGATGAAGAACAATGATAATCTGTGAAGCATCTCATAACGTGGATGAAACTGGAAGACATTACGCTGAGTGAAATAAGTCAACCAAAAAAGGACAAATATTGTATGAGACCTCTACTCTACACCTCATGTAAAAGTTTACACACAAAATGAAACAATCTTTGTTGGTTACAAGGGATGGGAGGGGTGTGGGGGGACTAAATAGATAAGTGGTAACTTCAGTGAAGTGTAAGACAGTACACATTACTGGGGAAGCCAGCACAACGTGTACAAGGAAAGGTCATGGAAGCCCCACAGACACATCCAAACTCCCTGAGGGACTGAATTGCTGGGTGGAGGGCTGTGGGGACCATGGTCTTGGGGAACACCTATCTCAATTAGCATAATACAGTT